>NC_058131.1:405447825-405600302 GCF_016433145.1 Gracilinanus agilis | reverse complement strand
CTTTCTTTCTTTCTTTCTTTCTTTCTTTCTTTCTTTCTTTCTTTCTTTCTTTCTTTCTTTCTTTCTTTCTTTCCTTACCTTCTGTCTGAGAACTGATGCTAAGTTCCAAGGCAGAAGAGTGGCAAGGATTAGGCAATTGGGGTTAAGTGGTTTGCCCAGGATCACCCGTCTAGGAAGTGTCTGAGGTCATATTTGAATCCAGGACCTCCCTTCTCCAGGCCTGGCTCTCTATTGACTGAACTGCCCCTAGAGTCCCAAGTTTCTTGACTTCTGGTGAGATTTATTCATTCTAGAGAGTTCCTTAGTTTAAGCTCCCTCCCTAGGTCTCCCTCTAACCAGAGCTATTCTCTAATTAGGCTGTAAGGGCTACCATGAAGAGGACCTGTAAATGTCATGGCATCTCAGGTAGTTGTAGCATCCAGACTTGTTGGCTGCAGCTAGCTGACTTTCGTGAGATGGGGGATTACCTGAAGGCCAAGTACAACCAGGCCTTGAAGATAGAGATGGATAAGCAGCAGTTCCGGGCTGGGAACAGTGCTGAGAGCCGGTGGGCCCCAGCAGAGGCCTTCCATCCCAATGTCGAGGCCGAGCTGATTTTCCTGGAGGAGTCCCCGGACTACTGTATCCGTAACTCCAGCCTGGGCATCTACGGGACTGAGGGCCGGGAGTGCTTGCAGAGTGGTCGCAATCTGTCCCAGTGGGAGCGGCGCAACTGTGGGCGCCTGTGTATGGACTGTGGACTTGGAGTGGAAGAGAGGAGGACAGAGGCTGTCAACAGCTGCAATTGCAAGTTTCAGTGGTGTTGCACAGTTAGGTGTGACTAGTGCTGGCAAGTAGTGACCAAGTACTACTGCACCAGGGCTCCAGGCAGCTCTCGAGTTCGGGCCAAGGGCAGTTCCAGTGCCAGCTAAACTCTCTTTCCCCACCATAGTGGGATCTGAGAACCCAAAGAGGAATGGGAATGTCCTTGGAGAAGAGGACAGGTAGATGATGGTAGCCAGGGCAGAGATCAAAGGTCAGGATTCAGGGATAGTTCATCCAAGGAAGAAAGTTATGGTCAAGGTCTGTCTTCCTGCAAAGGAGCCACCTCCTAATGAACCCTTGAAATCTTAGTAGTAGGGAAATCTCTCTCTTTGTAGAGCCAGAGAGATTTCCTTTATTAGGGCCATGGGCCAGGGTCAAATTCCCAGTGGTCCGGACACCCTGATCCAGATCACATCCTACCTTGTTGTTAGACTAAGTGTCCCTTGGACAAAATTCTCCACTTGCTATATACCACATGATGGCTGCCCCCTTGTCTCTGCCCCTTTAGTCATGAAGCTCTGGATAAGGTGAAGATCCAAGCAGACTTCCTAAGGGGCAATTTGCCCAAGGCCCGGGGGCCCCTCTGTACTGTGTCCTAAGAGCTCAGGGATGCAAGGGGAAGGGGGTACTATACTGACCACTGAAGCCACCCTGGACTTGTCACCTAAATAGTCACAAAGATTACATAGAGTGCTGAGACCAAGAACAATGTTGGGAGGGAAGTTTTCTATCTTTGGGGGATTTTATTTTGTTAATGGGAACTTGCACTTTAAGTTGAGAAAGGTGCCTCTACACAAACAATCCTTGAGAGGGTGGTATGAAAGGTGGAGCAAGGCAGAAGTGGACCAAACAGCTCAACCCAAGCCCAATCCATCGCTCATCTGGGTTATCCTAGCCCCTGGCAGTATCACTGGTCCACAGATGGAGAATTGGTGGCCACAGTGCACCCCAGTGCTCTCCCATCTAGGATACCTTCTAGGATCAGCCTATTTCTTGGGGTGCTGGGCACCCTTTCTCTCTTGTTCTTTCTCCAGATGGAAATGTCAGACCTTGTTTTCTAATAAATGATTTTAAGTAAATAAATTCAGACAGATTTTTCCCCACTTCCTTTGAAAGCTTTATGAGCAGAGACAGCAAGGGCAACCCTGCCTCTGTTTCCCTGTGATTCAAATGGACATTGGGGGAAAGTGGAGACAGGAGTCTCTTACAATAACACCCATTTCATCCAGATGTTAAAACTGATGCCTCTGGCTAACAAGAAGCAAAAAGAAGGACTCAATAGAAGGGGGTGAAATCTGTTCCCATTGGTGAGGATCATAGATATAGAACTGGAAAGGACCATAGAGGTAGGCTCACACAGAAGCCTTTTGAACCTGAAGCATGTTTGACCTTCTAAGGGCTCCAGTGTACAAGTTTGGCTCTTGGGTGTCAGGTAGGAAGATTCTGATGGCTGTGGATTCAACATTTCTCTTTTTTAGCTTCCCTGCCTTTCTCTATTCTTGGATCACTGGGAGGGGAAAGAAGAGAGACTTTTTCCTGAAAAGAATGGCTTCTGGTGGTGTGATCACTCTCTACTGATTGGAGTCTCTCCTCCTTAGGTAGACCTTAGGGTCTAAGTAAGGATCCTCATAACTTATAGCAGTAATTCAATAAATATTAGGTGGATGAGTGAGACATTCATTAGCAAGTTCAGGAAATGCCTCAAAAGTGCCCCTCTCCCAGTGAAAGTACAATCAATCCAAATTGACTTCTTAAGGGGAAAGAAAAAGGCAACTAAAAGGATCAGCATAGAACTGGCATGATACATTTTAGTGTCAAACACAGAATCCTGGGAGAACGGAGGATTCTGAGACATTGCATGGATCAGATCTAGCAGGAAAATGGGAACATAGTATTTATTCCATATTACTATAGAATAGAGGAAAGGGTGGAATGGGAGTGGGAAAATGCTAATTCCCACCTAAATGTGGAAATGTATTAAGAAGTGGGGCAATAATATAAAAAAACAAAAAAAGCTCAGCAGTTTAAATTTCCCTTCATACAAGTAACATATAAGGATGAAACAGCATGTTCACAACTAACATACAAGAACAGAACAACATATACACAATTAAAATTAAAAAATGTATAATACATACTCCTTGTAAAACCTATAAGTAACATATAAGGACAAAACATCATGTGCACATGAGTAACAACAATAATTTATAATAAAATGTTCTTATGTTGTGCACATGCTGTTTAGCTCTAGTAGAAAGTAATTTCTTACTGAAAGAAGACGAGTTCTAGAGTATTTTTTTAGTATATTCCCAGCCCTAGCAAAGTAGTTTGCATTTAGGCATTGAATCTTGGTTCATTGAATTAAACTAAATAATAATGAATTCTTAGAGAATGAGGATGAGGGGGTAGCATATTTCTTTCTGGACCATTCTTGGACCACTAAGCAACACTGGAAACTCCTCCCCAAACCCTCAGCTTCTGGTTCTGTTTCCTAGTGATCCACAAAGTTGAGTGGGAAACTGGAAATAATAGTTTCTGTAGCATCGTCCATTTCACTGATGAGAAAACTGAGGCCCAGCCTGACAAAGAGGAAGAATGCTTTTGAAGGAAATGGGATATATTCTAATTGGAGGTGACCTCCTGAGGACTCCATCCTCAGATGTCAACTCTTAGATGCCAACAAGCCATCACCTCAAACAATCAGCACCAGATTGTCAATAAATGCTTAATGGGTAATTGAGCTCCACTTGCTAAATTTTCTGTTTTAGTTCTTTAATACTCTTCTTTGAGCAATGAACTAGTTCATGTTCTAAGCAGACAATTTCTCACCTGTCTTCTCCCTCAAAGGGACTATTTGGGGGATTGATTATTCATCACCATCACCATCTCCACCACCCTACAAAGAGCCATCTGAGGGGAACCCAACTGTTTAAAAAAAATGAATCCAGAGACCAGGAGAAATCCCTAAACTGTCTGTAAAACTTCCAAGAAAATTAGAAAATTCACATTTCCCTTGCCTTAGCTTCCAAGGCAATATCTCTTCTACCCATCCATCTTGTTCCTTGGATGCAATCAATCACATTAATCGGTCTCTTCCAGATTAACTCTGGGCCAGGAAACAAAAGAAATTCTGATTTCTCTCCATCCATCACTTCTGTGTCAGGGATTCATTCTATCACATCCCATCATTATTCAAATTCATTAGTGGTTTCTCCCCCTCTCTCCCCCCACCCTTACCCCTTCCTGTTGGGTCATTTTTAACAAGTTGATCCGCTATAATGTCCCAGAACAATAAAACTCCAATGTGTCTGTATATCACATTCTGTGCTCTGAGTGGGGACAGTGAGATCTTTACACCTCACCCCCCACTCACCACACCATTTTGTCCTAAAGACAATACATTGGAAATGAAACCAAGAGGTAAAACAAAAATATTCATAATGGTATTCTTCATGTTATTAGAGAACTGAAAAATAAAGTAGGTGCCCATTGATTGGAGAAGGATTGAAAAAGCTGTCATCTATGAATGTAATAGCATGTTGCTGGACAATCGGAAATTACGAGGATAAGGAATTCAGAAAAGATAGGCTGAAAGAATGTAAAGTTCTTTGAAGGCACCAACCATTTTTTTTTGTCTTTGTGTCCCCAGCTGTAGCAGAGTGACAGTATCTGGCACATAGTGGGAAATTAATAAATGCTTATTGATTTTTCTTCTCTGTAAATTCAGGAGGTTAGATTTAACAATAATACTTACAGCTAGCACTAAGAAAAAGTTTTAAGGTTTGCAAAGTGCTTACCAAATAATATCTCATTTGGTCCTCACAACAACCCTGGCAGTAGTTACTTTTATTAAGCCCATTTAAAAATGAGGGACCTCAGGCAAGCAGTAGTTAAGTGACTTGCCCAGGGTCACATAGGTAATAAGTATCTGAGAACTAGATTTGAACTCAGGTCTTCCTGACTCCAGGGCTTTCTTCACTCTAAGTTCTCTTCTAGCTCTAAATCTGTGGGTTTGTTACTTTATAATTGTTTCATTGAATGTATGCCCAACCAAATAAATAGAGCCAAAACCACAGTATAGAAAATGACAGCAACTATGCCAATGAAAATCTCACTAAAAGGAAGTGGACTCTGAGTAATACAACTGGAAAACCAGTAAAGATCCCAGAAAACAGAAGATGATGCCTACACCTCTTTCCCTATAACATTGAAGAGAAACTACTGGGTTAGAATGTTGTGTACATTGCTGAAGGTAGTCACCACATCTGATGATTTTGCTCAATAGTTTCTTTGCCCCAAGGGAGAGTTTGATCTAGAAAGGGGAGGAGTTCCTCCCTCCCCCTAGAAATGACAGTGATGAAAAGACCAAAATGCATCAATAAAATGTATTTTAAAAGAAAAGGAGACCAAGAGGTCAGAAGGGGAAGTTCTGCCTATCTTCCTCTCCTCCCAGTGACCCCCTTTGAACTCGACTCATTCTTCTTGGTAAAGAAAAGTCCTTCATCCCTTTCCCTGGAGAGAAGGAGACCTTGGCCTGTCTGTTTGGGCTTGAGGAAGAGGAGGAGATAATTTGCACTGGAGAGTAGTGGTCCTGCTTGTGTAAAAGGCAGGCATAGAGCCTCCTCAGTTAGTTCCAGAGTTTATTTTCTCTTAAAATTTCTTATTAATTCTCCCATCTCTAATAGTATTGATGGGGTCGTTGTTTTCTCCTTGTTGCTCATTGACCCCTTATGGGGTAGATGGAGAAGGCAGAGAAAGAGACTGAGAGCTTCCCTGAGCTCCTAGGGGTAAAACAGTTTAGTAATCTAGTCTTTGGCTTCTGCTTTCCCTTCTGACCTGCTCACTAACACCCCTTTTCATATGCAGTTCAAGATGCTGTCACCCAGCCACTAGGGATGGGAAGACTCATTTCCCAACTCTATCCCAGAAAAGGGAAAACCAGCCTTTTGACTTGCAAAGGCATTCCTTAGCATGACAAAGTGTTCTTGTTCAATCCTCTACAGTTTGTGGTTTGTGGGTATATGTGGGGAGGGGGGGGTGTTAAGTTGGGGACCTGGTTTTCTTTGGAATGGTTGGAAAGGCTGTGGTTTATGGTCTTCCTTGAAACTCTAGAGCTTTGGGAATTAAAGCCCAAGTAGGAGTACACATACGTAAGTGTGTGGGGCTAGAGGGGACAGATGAGGCAGAATGGGATCTTAAGAACCGACTAAGTTTCCAATTCCACACCCAAACCATTCTTAATTCCTGATTGTGAAGAAACCCCATTGGCCTAAATTGCTAGAGTGAAAAAAGACAAATTGAAAACAAAAACAAAAACAAAAAGTAACTCTGGGTGGGAAAGTCTAGAATTCTACAGCCTGAAGGCACTTGGGTGTATGAAGACCTAGAAGAGATTATAAGTATTATGGAGGTCAAGACCTCCATTTTATAAAGGAGAAAGCCAGAACTGATGGATACAAGAAGACTTGTTCAAGGTCAGTCAGCTTGTTCAAAATAGAGGTAAGGACATGGTATATGCGGGTGATGGAATACTATTGTGCTAAAAGGAATAATAAACTGGAGGAATTCCAAGCAAATTGGAGAGACCTCCAGGAAGTGATGCAGAGCGAAAGGAGCAGAGCCAGAAGAACTCTGTACACAGAGACTGATATACTATGGTAAAATCAAATGTAATGGGCTCCTGTACCAGCAGCACTGCAATGACACAGGACACCTCTGAGGGATTTATGGTAAAGATGCTACCCACATTCAGAGGAAGGACTGCAGGAGAGGAAACATATAAGATAAACAATTGCTTGAATGCATGGGCTGAGGCGGACATGAATGGGAAATAGACCCTGAACAAGGACACATGTTACAACCAGTGGAAATGTGTGTTGGCCATGGGTGGGGGGAGAGCGGGGGGTGAAGGGGAAAGAAGGGGCATAAAGTATGTAAACAGATTAAAAACGAATATTAATAAATGTCTAAAAAATAAAAAAAAAATAAAAAAAATAGAGGTAAGGACAGAATTTGAGAAGCTTGACTTTCAAGCAAACCTCTTTCCCCTACACCACAATACTTTCATACTGGAATAGACAAGGAATTTCCCTACCTCTAGGCTCTCCAGTCCATTATACAGGCTGTCCCATAAATCTTAGTGAAATTTTTAGTCTGATAAATCTTGGTGCAGCTTCTGTAGCTTAAAACTGCATTAACTTTTGAGACAACGTAAATAAGTACATATATATATGCATAGATACAAATATATGCATCTATGTTACAAATCCATAGATATGTATCTATGGACATATATCTATATCTATATCTACATCTATCTATACATCATATTACCCAGAGTGCTAAGACACTCCAGATCAGGTCTAGCAGGAAAACTGAAATATTATATTTGCTGCCAGACTCCCAAGAAAAGTAGAGGCCATTGCAGGAGGTGGAGGGTAGGAGAAATGTTTATTTCCATCTAACTGGAAAAAAAATTGAAGAAGCTAGCAAGGGAAAAACCTATCTTCTTAAAAAGCTTATTTTCATCCTATTATTTTTCCCTGTCAAAGGCCAAAAGCATATAGTGAAGAATTAGAAAAGTGAGTTCCAATATTGGCCTGACTCCCTTGTGCCTGTATGACTTTGAGGTTGTTATTTAATCTTTTTGAGGTCTCAGTTTCCTCACCTATAAAATAAGGAGTTGGAGGAAAGCTGGATAGGTGTTCACTAAGTTCTCTTCCTGCTCTAAATTTATATTCCTACCATGAAAATCTTTAGTTTGTATTCAAAGCCCTCTAACCCCAGCCCAGCTCAAGTCAGGCTTCCTCCCTTCTCTCCCTCCTCACTTCTTTGTAGTACAACCTATGACAGGCCTTGCCCTTTTTCACTAATTTAGGGGCTTCTATCCAGTAGTTCCTCTTCCCTAACTCCCTTCCAAGCTCAGCCTAAGAAGCTTCACCTCCTCCTTTTTAGGAACCTTATATTTACTGGGGCTTATCTGATCTTGTTATCTTGAGGCCAAACTCCTTTGTCCCATTGTTGGTAAATCTTGAATTCTGTCTCCATTACCCCAGCAACAGCAAGACTACACTGGGAGAAATGTCATTTGGTATAGAGACCCAGAGGAAATCCGCCTGGATCTCTCTGGTGCAGTGACCCCTGCAGAAATGCTGGTGTGCCCTGTGTAGAAAAAGACATGAAAAACTTTTGTCCAGCCTCCAGTTATGCACGGAGGGCATCATGGAAGAGTTTCCTCCAGGACAGTTTGGTTTTTCAGCAAAGGGTGAGGGTGGGGAGGATGGTGGTGACTTCTAGTGCATTCCGGGTCCCTAATCCCTGCTAGGAGAGAGCACCTGACATAGTCTGTGAAGCTCTTTAGGCACAAGGTTTCTTTCCTTCAGAGATAAGAGGATAGATTTCCTTTTCTTTTGGAAGTATGAAAAAGCGAACAGAGAAAGATTAAAAACAAGAAAAGAAACTTTTCATCATAATATTTTCCCTTGTCAAAGGAAAAAGGCTTTTCCTGAAGAATCAGAAGATATGGGTTCAAATCTTAGCTTGGCCACTTTGTGTCTATATGGCCCCAAATGGATCATGTAATCTCTTTGGGTCTCAGTTTCCTCATCTATAAAACCGGGGGTTGGGGAGAGAGGAAGGAAAGGAAGAGATTGGGCTAGATGATTACTAAGGTCTCTTTCAGCTTTAAATCAATGTTCCCATGATCATGCCATGTTCCCACTTGTCTAAACTCCTTAGTGTTTGGTTTTGTTTCTTAAACCCTTACCTTCTGTCTTTGAATCAGTTTTAAGGCAGAAGAGCAATAAGGGCTAGGCAATTAGGGTTAAGTGACTTGTCCAGGGTCACAGACTTGGAAGTACCTGAGGCCACATTTGAACCCAGATCCTCCTCCCTCCAAGCCTGGCTCTCCATCCACTGAACCACCTAGCTGCCCCCTCCTTAGTATTCAGTTCAAAGCCCTCTAACCCCAGCCTACTGAGGGTGTCTCACATTCCCTTATTGTCTCTGGAGTAAGGAAGGCCACTTCAAACTTCAAGGAGGGACTTTGTCAAGTGCTAAACAATCAGTAATTTCTGTCAAACTTTGCAAAATAGCCTTGTTTGATGAATATGCATAATTTTCTGAGGCATTTGTGACATCTACTACTACTGGTGGCATTGTAGAAGATCTGTCTATGCCATATGGACACCTGTATAGAACTGGGGAGACAATACTTGTGTCTTCCCTGGGGCACAGAAAACTATGCTGTTTGGGGCTGACAGACAAATGTGTTCGAAATGTACTTTGGGCAATTTACTGAGCTCAGTAAATTTTTAAAGAGGAGGGAAATTGTTAAGAGGGAATTTAGCCAATAAGAGTCCCAACCTCAAAATGTGGACAAATGGTTTTTGCTGCTTCCTATCTTCATAGGGAGACCCAGGGAACCTTTTTCTAGAAATGCCTGATGATGTGGAATGGAGCACAAGTATTCCATGATTCTGCTTCACTAATCATATGTTAAAGAAATAGACTTCTGCTTGGCAGTTGAGCTAGAATGAGGCCTGCATTCAATAGGCACTAACTAGCCAAAGGGAGCCTTTCTTTTTTTCCCCTTGCTAAATGTGAACAAGAAAAGCAAAGACCTTTGTAAGCTTCAGGGTGGGGAGAGAAAGAATGAGCCCCAGAGAACCTGCTTTCCATGCTCAAATGGACATAAAGCCATAAGCACTTTGTTCTCTCTCTCTCTCTCTCTCTCTCTCTTTCTTTCTCTCTCTCTCTCTCTCTCTCTCTCTCTCTCTCTCTCTCTCTCTCTCTCTCTCTCTCTCTCTCTCTTTTCTTTTCATAGGTGGAATATTAGAGACAGAACATATGAGGTTGTGACCTGAGCAGCTTCCAAAGGTTAGAGAAGCCGCCAGTGATTCAGTTGCAAGAGTTTACACCAGAGGTTGTAGGTAGTTAAGTCCAAAGAGGACTGAAGCCTCCAGAAATCTTTTTGGCCCAGGGTTGTTGTCCTTAGTGTTGAAGAGAATCAAAATGACAACATTGAGTGACGTCTTGTGACTCTCACACAAATTGGATCTAAGTGAAGCAGAGTTGCACAAAGTATTCAGCTTCACTCTCTCTTCCAGTCATCAAAGTCCAGTGGCAAGAAAAAAGTCAGGAACATTGGTGATGGGTTGGGATGTAGTGGATGCTGTTGGCTTCTTCCACGTCTAACCAAGTTCTAAGCTCTCCAAAGTGCCTGCTTCTGCCAACTTCCTGGCCATTGTTACGAATTGTTCTCATCTGCCCCTTCTGCCAGGGGAAGTCTTAAAATGCCTGGGGTAGACCAGCATAGCAGTGGGTCAAATGGAGATGAAAGAGAACAACTTATCTATCGGCTATGTTATGGTATAGTTGGAAGTGAAATTGGTCGAAATAAATATGATGTTAAGAATTCCTTTAAGTTTGAGCCCACTCTTCTTAGGAACCAAGGGGATGTAGGAAAGAATGTGCCCCTGGGTGTTGGGAAGGAAATGTTTGTACTTCTGTTCTTCTTTTGTCTTCTCCTTTTGTAAAAATCCAGTTGATTACAATGATGCACAACAATTCCTGAGGACTCGTGAAGAAAAATGCTCTCTACTTTATTCAAGCATATTTTCTTTCACTTTCTTTATTTTTCTTGCTTTCCTCCCCCGGAATATAACCAATGTGGAAATATATTTTGTATGACACCCTTTGTATAATGGTTACCAAATTTCTTGCCTTCTCAGTGAGTGAGGAACCAGAGAGAGGAAGAGAATTCAAAACTCGAAATTAAAATGTTTTAAATTAAATTTATAAGATCAACTGATGCTAATATGTTAAATGATACAGAGGCACTAATTCTTGGTGATTGATATTAGGAAGATCGTAATAGAATGGGGACTTGAGCCAAGAGCTTTAGAGAAGAATTCCACTACTCCAAAATCCCTAGGGAACAGATGGAGATAACCTTGCTTTGGAGAATGCAACTTTCAGTGTATCAACTGAGATATAGAACTTCTAAGGCCTATAGATGTATTTTGTATTTTCTAGTAAATCAATAAATATTTAAGTGCCTACTATGTGCCAGGCATCATGCTAAGTTCTGTAGAAACAAAAAGAGGCAAAAGGCAGCCCTCAAGGATATCATATTTTATATGGAAGAACAACATCTAGATATGTAGATATATTGAAAATAAAAACAAGACAATTTGGTCCTGGGAAGGTTTGAGGCACTACTATCTGCCGGAATCAGGAGAGGCTTTTCTGGAGATGGTATTTGAGCTAAATCTTGAAAGAAGCCCAGGTCATTGTCTATCTGGAGTACATGCAGGCTGAAATCTGGGGAATAGATATTCTTTATCCCTGGGGCCTTTCTTGGGAGGATGGCTGGATCAAATTTCTTTATGTGATTATATATCCCTACCAGAAGGTTCTGCAATGTCTTGGGGCTAATGCAAGCAAAACCATGTCATCTATCCACAAAGAGAGGCATGTGGAGGGCTTCATAACACATAAGAAATTCTTCTTTGACATGGATTCTGTGCCTGACTCATACGCACATACACACACACACACACACACACACAAGCATATATCTCCATCAGTTATACCATTCCTGATGTTTATCATCAGAAGACCATCAAACAGGGTTATGATTGTAAAAGTGCCTGAAATTCAGCATTTTGTCTTATCAATTCAAATGCTTTTTCTTAATCAACAAATGAGAAGCACCACGGAATCTTACATCCTTTCCATCTTTCAGTCAATTATGCAATGTCAAAAATATCTACCATTTTTTTTGTTGTTGTTTAGTCATGTCCAACTCTTCATGATCCCATGATTATGGCTATCTATAGGATTTTTCTGGCACAGATACTAGAGTGGTTTTCCATTTCCTTCTTCAGTGGACCCAGTGAATCCTTTTGTCAGGCAATGAGAGATGAAGTGACCTGCCCAGGGTCACACATCTAGCAAATACTGAGACTGAATTTGAACTCTGGTCTTCCTGATGAGAACAAAAGACACTGACCATTATTGGATGTCATTTGTGAAAGCCTGTTTGTTCCCTATTAATGAGAACATCCTCAATTTATGTGTAGATGACCATCATAAGTATTTTGAATAAATGGGTAGGTAGGCATGTAGACCACTAGTTATTCTATCACTTTTCTTTTTTGGGGGGGATTGGGGGGAGAGTGTTATAAAGGTCTGAAATTTATCAGTATAAATAAAATTGAAAAATAAAGACAATTGTAAAGATAGTGATTTCTCACCAATTGGAGGCAATCAGGAACTTCTTTCCTATCTAGGTTGGAAGAAGGAAGAAGAATGTGGGGTCCTTCACCCTAAAGAGCCTGGGAAGCAAAGCACATAGAGGCAGTAAAAGGAGTGTACCCCCTAAACCCTTGGAAGAAAGCTTCTTACTTGGAGTCGGGGGGGGGGGGAGGGCTCCTTATAAAAATGACCTGATTTATCCTGATCAATGACACATGTAAAACCCAGTGGAATTGTGTGTCGGCTACAGGAGGGGAGGGAAAGAACATGAATCTTGTAACCATAGAAAAATATTCTTAATTAATTAACTAATTAAATGAAATGTTCAAAAAATAACCTGATTTACAGGAGAATGTTACACACAGTAACCACAACATTGTGGAACATTCAAATGTGATAGACTTTGCTACTAACAGCAATGCAATGATCCAGGATAATTTTGAGGGATTTATGACAAAGAATGCTATCCACCTCCAGAGAAAGAACTGTTAGAGTAGGAATACAGAAGAAAATATGATTTAACATATGTTTATTTGGGTATATGATTTAGGGTTAGGGTTTTATGCGATTACTCACAAAAGTGAATAATATGGAAATATGTTCTGCATGGGAATACATATATGTCCCAAGGAAAAAAATAAATTCACATTCAGACATGAAAAGAAATAAATTTTTTAAAATCTGGTTTACAAAGTAAATTTGGAGTGTTTTTCTAGGATGCTGATAAGCCATGATAGGTCAGTTGGAGTAGAGAAAGTGGCTTTGGAGCTTCTGTCATCTTTTTCAAGAAATATCATTTAATCTGGTCTGTTCCAGGGTCTTTACATTCTCCAGGTTGGGGGGGGGGCTGGGTAGGGAGAGCTTTATTACAGCTCACAAAAAAGCAATAAAATACTTTGACTCTGAGAAGCTTAGGGTCATAATCAGTATGATAAGCAAGCATTTCTTTAACGCAAGGAGGAAATTGAAGTTTCATTTCCTAGGCCTTTGTGAGCCCCTAGAATTGAGCTGATGGCACCATTCAGCCAGGCAGCAGGAGGTCTGCTTACCAATTTTGTTTTGCAAAACAAAGGCAGTCACGGTCAAACTCAGTTGGTCAATTCCATCGATTTACATGAGAGGCCCTGGGAGAAACAGGAATGTGGGAACACTCTGGCAGGGAAATGACAGGTTAACGACAGGCTGGCATTGCAGGGAGCTTTACCTGATATATCACACCCTCAAACGTCCTCCCCCTTCTGCCCTCCCACCTCCTCACACTTACTTGCCAGTGTCCTGGGGCTAATGCTAGAGTTACAAAACTAGAAAAGAGGGCCAGGGCAGAAGGGGATAATTTTCCATTTTGAATCTCCTCTCCTCACTTCTCCTCTCCTCTCCTCACTTCTCCTCTCCTTTTCTCACTTCTCCTTTTCTTTTCTCATTTCTCTCCTCTCCTCTCTTCTCATTTCTCCTCTCCTCTTCTCACTTCTTCCTTCTCTTCTCTCCTCATTTCTCTCCTCTCCTCTCTTCTCCTTATTTCTCCTCTCCTCTTCTCACTTCTTCCTTCTCTTCTCTCCTCTCCTCTCTTCTCCTCACTTCTCCTTTCCTCTCTTCACCTCATTTATCCTCTCCTCTCCTCACCTCTCTTCTTCTTTCCTTTTTTTAACTATGGATTAGGCAACAAAGTGTAGTGAAAAGACATTGGACTGGGGCAACTAGCTAGGTGACTCAATGGATAGAGATCTAAGCCTAGAGAGTCCTGGGTTCAGGAGAAGGGAAGAGAATGACAGTTTTAATTCAAATATGGTCTTAGACACTTCCTAACTGTGTGACTCTGGCCAAGCCACTTAATCCCCATTGCCTAGTCCTTAATGCTTTTCTGTCTTAGAACCAATTTATAGTATTGATTTTAAGACATAAGGCAAGGATTTAAAATATTTTTTAACAAAAATGAAGAAAAGACATTGGACTGGGAGACAAGAGACTTGATTTGGGATCTGCCTACTGCTTCTAGCTGTGTGACCTTGGGCAAACCACTCTCCCTTGATGGACTTTAGCTCATTCCTCTGTAAAATGAAAGAGCTGAACTACAGAAGGGGATCTTAAGCTAAAGGATGTGAACTTTAAAAAATATTTTTAAAACTATATTTCAATATCATTAGTAACTATATTTTTGTAAAATTGCATATTTTATTCTATATACTTAAAAACATTATTCTGAGAAGGGATCAGTAGGTTTCACCAGATGCCCAAAGGGGTCCAGGACACAAAAAAAAAGACCCCTGAACCAAATGGTCCTTAAGGTCATTTGGAACTTTAACATAAAAGTATTTGGAGTCTAATTTCTTCCTGCGGTTTTTATAGGCTTTTAGGGAAAGAAAGAGAGCAGTAAATGGAAAAGAGAAATGAATCGGTGTCTGAAACTGGTATTTGATATAATTTTCTATTATGACTCATTATTCATCCTGGGACTCTCCAAGCTCTCAACCAGGGGAAAATTTCGGAGTGGTTAGAGAAAACTTACTAGCATCTCACTGAATTGTAATCAGATGGAATTTTCAAGACTACAAGGTCAGTCTATCTTCTGATGGATCCCATCTTTATCTTAGTCTGGCTACAACATTAGGAAGAAAAATAAACCTTAATTGCCTTAGGAGATTGTCCTATTATTCTTATGCCTAAGGCTCATTTATTTTTCTTCTTATAAATAAAATAATTGAAGGAAGAATAACAATAATTATCAACAAAAGCACCTAATAAAATTAATTCCATACAAACAAAAAGGTATTACATTTCATACTTTCCAATTTTCAAGTAGGACCAAGCTAATTAAGAAACAGAAAACACATTTACTCTGCATCTCTTTTACACTCTCTGACGTTACCTTATTGTTAGCTGTTTTTTTTGTTTTTGTTTTTGTTTTTTAAAAACCCTTACTTTCTGTCTTGGAGTCAATACTGTGTATTGGCTCTAAGGCAGAAGAGTGGTAAGGGCTAGGCAATGGGGGTCAAGTGACTTGCCCAGGGTCACACAGCTGAGAAGCATCTGAGTTCAAATTTGAACCTAGGACCTCCCGTCTCTAGGCCTGTGTTTTTTGTTTTTTAAATAAAATGGCAGCTTCGTAGCTCAGAGAGCCAGGCCTAAAGATGAAAGGTCCTGATTTCAAATTTGACTTCAGACCCTTCCTAGCTATGTGACTCTGGGCAAGTCACTTAAACCCCCTTGCCTAGTCTTTACCATTCTTTTGCCTTGGAATCTATGCACAGTATTGATTCTAGGACAGAGAGTAGGGGTTTAAAAATAGTTTAGTAATATCAATGGGAATGCATTTGTGGTTCTGTTGGTCTCAGGTTGCATTGCTTTAAATACATAAACATTTTCTTTTATTCTTCATATTTTTATAAGGAAGTAAAGTGGTGGAGTAGAAAGATCAGTAGACCTGGAATCAGCAAGATGGGAATTCAAATGTGGCCTTTTAGCTAAGCTTAGAGTCAGGAAGACTCATCTTCCTGAGTTCAAACAGGGTCTAACAGCTGTGTGATCCTTGGCAAGGCACTTAACCCTATTTATCTCAGTTTCCTTGTCTGTAAAATAAGAAGAAAATGGCAAACCACTCCAGGATCTTTGCCAAAAAAACCCAAATGGGGTTACAAAATGTAGCTGAACAACAGCAAATACCTGTTTCCTTTCTTCCTTCTTATAGCATTATAATATTTAATTACCTTAACATACTATAATGAGTCATTCACCAATTATTGGACACAGAGATTATTTCCTTTTTTTTGCTGCCATAAATAAAGCACTTATGAATATTTGGTATATATAAGACCTTTCATTCCATCTCTGGACTCCTTGGGATCTTTAATTATATGTTCATGATCAAGTCCTAAGAACAAAATTGCTTAGTCAAAGTATATGATCAGTATTGTGACTTATATATTGCCCAAGGCCTATTTTAGGTGGCCCTAATTTCCATCAAATGCTAAAAGAAAGGAGTCTATTTTTTTTTAATTTTTATTTTGATTATTTTCCCCTAGTTACATGTTTCATGTTCTTTCCCTCTCCCCCAAACCCCTCTAACCTCCCGTAGCTGACACACAATTCCACTGGGTTTTACATGTATCATTGATCAAGACCTAATTCCATATTATTTATAGTTGGACTAGAGTTATCATTTAGTGTCTTCATCCCCAATAATATCCCCATCAGCCCATGTGTTCAAGCAGTTGTTTTTCTTTAGCGTTTCTCCTCCCACAGTTCTTCCTCTGAATGTGGCTAGTTTTCTTTCTCATAAGTCCCTCAGCCTTGCTCTGGATCCTTGCATTGTTGCTAGTAGAGAAGTCCATTATGTTTGATTGTACCACATTGTATCAGTCTCTGTGTACAATGTTCTCCTAGCTCTGCTCCTTTCACTCTGCATCAATTCCTGGAGGTCTTTCCAGTTCACATGGAATTCCTCCAGTTCATTATTTCTTTGAGCACAATAGTATTCCATCACCAGCATATACCACAATTTGTTCAGCCATTCCTCAATCGAAGGACATTCTCTCATTTTCCAATTTTTTGCCACCACAAAGAGTGCTGATATATATCGATATATATAGATATATGTATATGTATATATATATATATATTTAACCCTTACCTTCTGTCTTAGAGCCAGTACTGTGTATTGGCTCCAAGGCAGAAGAGTGGTAAGGGTAGGCAATGGGGGTTAAGTGACTTGCCCAGGGTCACACAGCTGGGAAGTGTCTAAGGCCAGATTTGAACCTAGGACCTCCCATCTCTAGGCCTGGCTCTCAATCCACTGAGCTACCCAGCTGCTCCCTGCTATATATATTTTTTACAAGTCTTTTTCCTTATTATCTCTTTGGGGTATAATCCAAGCAGTGCTATGCTGGATCAAAGGGGCAGGCATTTTTTTTTTTATTGCTCTTTAAGCATAGTTCCAAATTGCCATTCAGAATGGTCAGATCAGTTCACAACTCCACCAGCAATGCATTAATGTCCCAATTTTGCCACATCCCCTCCAGCATTCATTATTCTCATTATTCATTATTCTCCCCTAGCCAATCTGCTTGGTGTGAGGTGATACAAAGGACTCTTTAAAACAGATCATAGTTCAGATAATCTAACAGTTCTTTTTTAGCTGAGAAAGATCCCACAGAAACAAAATTCCATGAACCTCAATTTATCTGTGCATTGATGTTTATGTTGAAAGATAGTGAACTCTGCCAAAGATGCACAAGGTCTACAGAAAAGCCAAAGTAAACAACACACTCCATAACTACTAAGGATATAATGGAATTCATGTTCCATAAAAAAGAGAAGTTATTTAAATTTTGTTTCACTTATGCTGTTTTGTTTCATTTATGATACATTTATAATACACAAAATATGTTTCATTTATGATATACAAGTGCACAAATAGGAGTAATTTTTTAGTAATTACTAATAAAACTAGTAAAAATAAAGTAATTTAGTAATTAGTAAAATCACTAATAAAACTAGTAAAAATTAGTAAACTAAAAATAAGCAGAAGTTGGAATCTAGGGAGATAGTGAAGTTTAGGCAAAAGATCACTGACAAAAGTCAGGAAATATTGGGGGGTGGACACAGAAAATACTTTTAATTTGAGGAAACCATAAATACAGCTGACAAAACAAAACACATTTATCAAATGAGACAATCTTAAAGGGTTTATCACAATGCCTGGTACATAGTAAGTGGCATATAAATGTTTGTTATTCTCATTATAATAATAAATATTATTATTATTATTAGTTAACAGGGCAAAACAGAAAAGTAGTTTCTTAAGAGAATCATTTAAATGAAAGCTTCTGAAAACTTAGAAATTTTGTTCTATATAAACTGATTTCAAATGTTCAAATCAACAACATTTGCCCACCAAGGACAGATTTCGATGCTTCTTATATGTATATGGGTGATCAAATGGATTTGTAGTCTCATCAGTTTGGAAATTCCCTCCAGTGTGGCAGATTGCAGCCCATGCATGACTCTTCTTTTGTTCAGGTTCCTGTCATCCATGATGTCCAGCAGAGGAGTGTCCACCTAACATACTGGTAGTCTCTTGGATATCACAGGGATGTATGGCATCTACCCCAAGCATGTGAAGACTTCCGTTGACTGGGAAGATGAGAATAATTTGTTCCAATAGCCATGAAGGCAAGTAAAGCATTTAGAGCTTTTAGAACTGTGGAGCATTTAGAACTCAGTCAGTCATGTCAAAGTCATCCACTGCCCCCTGGGTCATGACCAGTCATCCTGTCTTTGCCTACCCACCAGACTTGTATGTCTCTGGAAGAGAGAGTGAGATTGATTTCTTTTTGTAATTCTGTCTCATTTAAAAGCAATTCATCATGATATCATTGAACTTCTTAAAAAAAAATAAATAACAGCAATGACATCACAAGGGTCTGAGTGGAACTCTGTTGAGCTACAAGGTAAATGCACCATTTGTATTTTCTCAATGTTTTAAATACACAAAATAGAGCTAGACATGGGGAGGAGACTTGACCATAACATGGAACATATCATTAATGGGTTGTGATTGCTATCATTGTATCTCTAAAGGATTTTGAAATTTGCATATGTGCGTTACTAGTACCTGATGATCATAGTTCATTGTCCGCAGTTTAATGCATCTAAAATATCAATAACACAATTTAATTGTGGTTTGGGGATCTTTCATAGTGCATGCTGATTAAGACTCACTGAATATCCTTGCTGGAAACTTTAAGGTTTCTGGTACTAGCACACAAATATTCCATTAATATTATGACCCTAGGGACATATTAATTACTATGTGGAGAGAGGCATTTGTCAATGAATGAATTTATTTTCAAATGTCTTAGGGATACAAAAGAGAAGACATATGACAAATATCCTTTATAAACAAATTTCCTAACTATATATGTGGCATGATACATGACATGCATATAACAATTATTTAATGTAGTTGTTCTTTTCTTGATTTTCCTACTACTTGACTAATCATCCATTTTCAGTCTTCTTTCCTGGATTATTATCAACTATCATTCCTCATAAGTATGGATTACTCCAAGGATCTCTTTCAGGCCCTCTAGAAGAAGAAAGAAGAAGAAGAAGAAGAAGAAGAAGAAGAAGAAGAAGAAGAAGAAAAGAGGAGGCAGCTGGGTAGCTCAGTGGATTGAAAGCCAGCTCTAGAGATGGGAAGTCCTGGGTTCAAATCTAGAAGAAGAAGAAAGAAGAGGAGGCAGCTGGGTAGCTCAGTGGATTGAGAGCCAGCTCTAGAGATGGGAGGTCCTGGGTTCAAATCTGACCTCAGACAGTTCCCAGCCTTGTGACCCTGGGTAAAAGTCTTAATTTAACCCCCACTGCCTAGCCCTTACCACGCTTCTGTCTTAGAACCAATATACAGTAAGGGTTTAAAAAAAAAAAGAAAAGAAAAAGAAATAAAAACAAATTTTTAATTTTTAAAAAAGAGTCATTTATGTTTATTTTTGTGGTCATTTCCAGTTTTATTGATTTCTTTTAATATCTCAAATATTTGCTATTCCTCTCACTTGTTACAGTTTTCTGTTACAAAATAAAAACAATAATACAGTGACCTCATGAAAATCACCACATTTGAAGCATCCTATGTCTTTATTTTTTTAATTTAAGAAAAAAATGTATTTCAATGAATGTGTATAATTAAGCAAAACAAATCCCCTCATTAGTTAAATACAAAAATATACATGGCTCATTCTGTAGCCTAAATCCATCACTTCTCTGATATGGACAACATGTTTCATCATTGGTCCTCTGGGACCATGAATGGTCATTATATTGTTCATAATTCTTAAAGATTTAAATTTTTTTATTTTTCTAGCCCAGTCTAAGCCACTCAGCAAGGGCAGCAAAGGCAGAACAGACAAGAGACCAATAAGCTCTGAGGCAGTGAAGCAACAGAGTGTCTGAGGCAGCAGAGCCCAAAGCAAGAATCAGCCCAGCCTATGAAACAACAGGGGAACTGGTAACAAGGGGAGATGAACTGAGCTGCACAAAACAGCTGCAAGCCTTCCCAGAGCAAGTTACTGGTCAGGGAGGGTGAAAGCAAAAAACTGGAAGAGGACAACAATCTCATCACAGAAAAAGACATTGAAAAAAACATTGAAGAATTCCCTAATAAAAAGCTCTCAGGCCCAGATGGAATCACAAGTGAATTCTACCAAACATTCAAAGAACAACTAACTCCAATACTACATAAACTGTTTGGGAAAATAGAAGGAGCAGTTTGGTGGCCCTGTGGATTGAGAGCCAGGCCTAGAGATGGGAAGTCCTGGATTCAAATCTGACCTCAGAAACTCCCTAGCTATCTGATGCTGGGCAAGTCACTTAACTCCCATTGCCTAGTCCCTTACCTCTCTTCTGCCTTGGAACCAATAAATGGTATTGGTTCTAAAACAAAAGGTAAAGGTTTTTAGAATATAAGTGAAGAGGGAATCATTCCCAATTCTTTTTATGGCACAAATATGGTACTTATCCCTAAACCAGGGAGAGATAAAACATAGAAAGAAAACTATAAACCAATCTCTTTAATGAACATTGATGAAAAAATTTTAAATAAAATACTAGCAAGGAGATTACAGCATTACATCACAAGGACTATACACCACAATCATGTGGGTTTTATACCAGAAATTCAGGGACAATTTAATATTAGGAAAACCAGCAGCATAATTGATCATATTAATAACAAAACCAATAAAAACCATATGATAATTTCCATAAATGCAGAAAAAGCTTTTGACAAAATATAACACAAATTCCTTATAAAAACATTGGAATAAATGAAACTTTCCTTAAACTGATAAATGGCATATGTCTAAAACTATCAGTAAGCATTATCTCTAATGGGTATAAATGAAAACCCTTCCAATAAGATCAGAGATGAAGTAAGGATGTCCATTACCATTACTACTATTTAATATTATGCTATAAATGCTAGCTATAGCAATAAGAGCAGAAAAAGACATTGAAGACATTGGAATAGGCAATAAAGAGACAAAATTATCACTCTGCATAAATCATGAAGGTATACCTAGAAAATCCTAGAGAATCAACCAAAAAACTAATAGAAATAATTAATAACTTTAGGAAATTTGAGGTATACCAAATAAACCCATATCAATCATCAACATTTCTATTTATCACCAACAAAGTTTAACAGCAAGAGATAGAAAAGGAAATTCCATTTCATAATAACTCTAGGCAATATAAAATACCTGGGATATACCTACAAAACAACTTCAGCAACTATATGAACACAATTACAAAACACTCTTCACACAAATAAAATCAGACCTAAACAACTGGAAAAACATTAGTTGATCATGGATGGGCCAAGTCAACATAATAAAAATGACAATCCTACCTAAATTAATTTACCTAGTCAATGCCTTACCAATCAACCTACCTAAAAATTACTTTGTAGAGCTAGTAAAAATAATAACAAAATTCATCTGGAAGAACAAAAGGTCAAGAATATTGTGGAAATTAATGAAAAATCATGAAGGGAAGAGGCCTATCCAGACCAGATCTATTATAAAGTAGTAATCATCTGAACAATTTGGCTCTGGCTAAGAAATAGAGTAGTGGATCGATCATTGGAACAGGTTAGGTAATCAGCACATGGTAGTTAATGTCCATAACAATTTATTCAATAAACCCAAAGATCAAAGCTTTGGGAGGAAAGAACTCATTATTTGACAAAACTGGTGGGATAAATGGCAAACACTTTACACCATACACCAGAATAAAATTGAAATGGATACTTGATCTAGAAATTAAGAATGATATTATAAACAAAATTAGGAGAACATCGAAAAATTTACCTTTCAGAATTACAGATAAGGAAAGAATTTATGACCAAACAATATATATAGAACATTACAAAAAATGAAATAGATAATTTTCATTACATTAAATGAAAAAGGGTTTGTACAAACAAAACCAATGTAACCAAGATTAGAAGAGAAACAACAAATTTGGGGGAATTTTTATAGCAAGAATCTCTGAAAAAAAAGCCTCATTTTTTAAAAATAGAGAGAACTGAGTCAAATTCATAAGAATACAAAGCATTCTCCAACTGGAAGATGGTCAAAGGATCTGAGCAAGCAGTTCTCAGAGGAAGAAATTAAAACTATCTATGGTTACATGAACAAATGCTCTAAATCACTATTGATTAGAGAAATGAAAATTAAAACAAGTTTGAGATACCATTTCACAACTATCAGATTGACTAATATGACCAAAAAAGGAAAATGATAAATGTTGGAGGGGACATAGGAAAATTGAGACATTAATACTCTATTGGTGAAAATGTGAACTGAGGAGCAATATGGAACCACACCCAAAGAGCCACAAAAATTTTGCATACTCTTTGACCCAGAAATACCTCTACTGGGTCTGTATCCCAAAGAGATCAGAGATAAGCGAAAAGGACCTAGCTGTACAAGAATATTTTTTAGCAACTCTTTGTAGTGGCAAAGAATTAGAAATGGAGAGGTTTTCCTTCACTTGGGGAACAAGTTTTGGTTTATGGTTGTAATGGAATATTAGTGCATCATAAGAAATGGCAGACAAGATGAGTTCAGAAAAACCTGGAAAGACACATATGAAGTGATGCAAAGTGAATTGAGTAGAACCAGGAAAACAATGTACACAGTAACAGAAATAGTATGCAATGATCAACCGTGAAGGATTGAACTATTAACAGCAAAAAAGTTCCCAAGATATACACAAGGGATTCATGATGAAAAATGCTACCTATAGCCAAAGAAGGAACTGTTGGACTCTGATTACATATCAAAGCATGCCATCTTCTACTTTATTTCCTTCATGAGTTTTTTATTGTATGTGTGATATGTGTTATCTGTCATGGCATGAGCAATATGGAAATAGGTATTGCATGAAAGCACTAGTATAACCTATAGCAGACAATTTACCAACTTGGGGAGGCAGAGGAAAGGAGGGAGGAAGAAACATTTGAATCTTAAAATGCCAGAAAACCATTGTCAAAAATTGTTTCTACATGGAACTGAAAAAAACTAATTCATTAATTTTTAAGTATTTGTTTTTACAGTGTTGTTATTATTGTATAAATTGTTCTCCTGGTTATGCTCATTTCATTGTTCATCAATCAGTCTTATAAAAGTACCCAAAATTGTTTACTGTTATGATATTGCTATTATTATGCTATTATTTGTTCTTATGGTTTTGCTCACTTAACTCTGCTGTAGTTCATATGTCTTTTGGAAATTATCTGTTTCCTCATTTCCTCTAGCACAATAATATTCCATATTCACATGTCACAACTTATTCAGCCATTCCTTTATTGTTGGACATCTTAAATTTCCAGTTTTTTTGACACCACAAAAAGAATTGCTATAAATATTTTGGCCCATAAAAGACTTTTTTCTTTTTCATTGGTGCCTTTTCAGTATATGCCTAGCAGGGTATAGCTGGTCAAAGGGCATGCACTATTTATTTAACTTTTTGTATTTAATCCCAAATTATTTTTCAGAATGGTTGTACCCATTTATAGGACTATTAACAGTGCATCAATGTTTGTGTTTTCCCATAGCCCCTCTAACATTTAGAATTTTCCTTTTTTTTTTTCTCAAAAAGCATTAGGGCATAGAGCTTTACTTAGAGTAAAGATTTGCAGTATTTTTTCATGTTACTTTAGAACAGCCTGGATTTCTTTCCTTGAGAACTGTTGGTTTATTTCCTTAGACCATTTATCAATTGGGGAATGGCTTTTTTTCTTAGAGATATGAGTAATTTTCTCATATATATTGGAAATTAGACCTTTATCAGAGAAATTTGTTGCAAATATTTTTCCATCTTTTAATGTCTGCTTTATTACATTTGTTCATGTAAACCTTTTTAATTTTATATCACTAAAATTATTCATCTTATCCTTTATGATTCTCTCTATTGCTTGTTTGGCCTTGACATTTTCCTCTATACACACATCTGATAGGTAGTTTTTTCTAGATTTTAAAAATTTGTTAATGATGTGACTTTTTATATCTAGGTCATGTACAAATTTGAAGCTTATTTTTGTAAAAATTGTAAGGTATTGGTCTAAATCTAATTTCTTCCCTACTGCTATCCAGTTTTCTCAGTAGTTTAAAAATAATTGAGTTCTTATCCCAATTATGGGGGTCTTTGAGTTTAGCAAATACAAAAGTATTAGATATAAGTTTACTTTTCTTTGTTGTGTACCTAATCTGTTCCATTGATGGATCCTTCCATTTTTTTTTAAACCCTTGTACTTCGATGTATTGTCTCATAGGTGGAAGAGTGGTAAGGGTGGGCAATGGGGGTCAAGTGACTTGCCCAGCGTCACACAGCTAGGAAGTGGCTGAGGCCGGGTTTGAACCTAGGACCTCCTGTCTCTAGGCCTGACTCTCACTCCACTGAGCTACCCAGCTGCCCCAATCCTTCCATTTTTTAACCAGAACTATAATTGTTTTTAATAACTGCTTTGTAGTATTGTTTGAGATCTGGAACTACTATACCCTCTTCATTCACTTTTCTTTTCACTCTTCTCTTGAGATTCTTTTTTTTTTTTTAACCCTTACCTTCTATCTTAGAATCAATTCTGTGTATTGGTTCTAAGGCAGAAGGGTGGTAAGGACCAGGCAATGGGGGTCAAGTGACTTGCCCAGGGTCACAGAGCTAGGAAGTATCTGAGGCAAGATTTGAACCCAGGATCTCCCATCCCTGGGCCTGGCTCTCAATCCACTGAGCCACCCAGCTGCCCCCATCCCTTGAGATTCTTGACCTCATCTTCCTCCATGTGAATTTCATTTTTCTAGTTCTCCAAAGTAATCCTTTGGCAATGTGATTGGTATGGCATTGAATAAATAAATGTAGATAGCACTGTAATTTTTATTACATTAGCTTATAATACCTATGAAAAATAATTATATTTTCCAATAATTTAGGTCTGAATTTCTGTAAATAGTTGTTTGTAGTTGTATTTATATGGCACTTGTGTTTATTCTAAATGATAGATTCTCAAGTATTTTATATATTCTGTGGTAATTTTAAATGCAATTTCTCTTCCTATCTCTTCTTGCTGGCCTTTATTGGTATTATATAATATTAAATACTGATTTGCATAAATCTTTCATTTTATTATTTCCATCTATTTTTAGATGATTCTTAGGGTTCTTTGAGTATATCATCATTTCATCTTCAAAAAGTGATCGCTTTTTCTTCTTTACCTAAAGTTATTCCATTTCTTTTCTTGTCTTTTTTTTGTTATAAAGAGCACTTCTAGTATTACATCAAACAGAAGGCATATCACCTCCATCTGACTCTGTCATTAACCCATGTGATCTTAGATGAGGCGATTCCCCTAATTCCCCCTCTGCAAAATAAGAGAGCAGAACTGAATCATATCTGTGGTACAGTGCAGTGTTACTACTATTCTGTAGGATTCTGTAGCTTGCTCTACATTCAATAGTTTCTTTATCCTGCCCACGTCTGATCTTTGCGTTATGATTTATGTATGACCTATACTAAGTGCTACAGCAGAATCTGGATGTCACCTTTTGGTGGCTTCCGCCATCCCTACCTTCATAGACCATGGGGGTGCACAGAAGAGACTAGGGTGATAGTAAGAGGTACAGGACACTTGTCACTGCCATTGTTCTTCCCCAGTCTCTGACAGCTCTTCTGGCTCTCCTGGCAAGCACAGACCATCTGTATCACAGGGTCAACCCTGAAAAGGACCACTCCTGACTCTTTACCAACGTTTGGAGAAATCAAAGCCAGATATCTTTTAGTGGGCAGTCTCCAAACTTTTTTTTTACATATTTCATTAATATTTGTCTTTAATATATCATACTCATTTCTGTAAGTCTTCCACATTCATACACACATCCATCTGAACTTTCCTTTACAATGAAGAAAAGCAGTTAAGCAAAATTAATCAACAGTGACTGTCTGAGAATATATGCAACATTTTATACCTTTAGTACTCTACTGAAATGAGGGGGACATGTCTTATTATCTTGACTTCTGGAACATGATCAGTCATTATATTAATATTAAGTTCTGGACCAAGATTGACAGTCATTACAGTTACATAGGGTTTGAGTTCATTTTTTAGTGTTCAATTTTCATTTATGTTATTTGGAGTCATTGTATGTCATTGGAATCATTTTTTAGCATTAAATTTTCATTTATGTTATTTGGAGTCATTGTATATATCTTCTTAGTCATTTTATGATATTATAATTTTAATTACATAAAATTTAAAAGTTTTACCAATGCAGCTAAAATTAGAACAGATTAGGCAAATGGGGAAAATTTATGGCATGTTTCTCTGATAAAATTTTACTTTCTAAGATATATAGGGAACAGATTCAAATTTATAAGAATAAAAGCCAGTCTCCAAATGGTAAATAATCAAAGGAAGTTAACAGATAGTTCTTAAAGAAAGAAATCCAAGCTGTTAATAGTCAATAGTGACCATAGTAATTTATAATTGATATATTTTTATATTAATATAATGACTGATCTTGTTCCAGAAGTCAAGATAATAAGATATGCCCCCCTCATTTCAGTAGAGTATTAAAGGTATAAAATGTTACATATATTCTCAGTCACTATGTTGATTAATTTGATATAATTGATAAATCAAAATATCCAATCAAGAATTCACTATTTGACAAAAACTGTTGGGAAAGGAATGACAAAGATTGAGAACAGACCATTGTCTCACACCATATATCAAAATAAGATCAATATGGGTACATGATCTAAATATAAAGAATGATAGTGTAAATAAATTAAAGGAGTATGGAATAGTTGGTCTGTCAGATCTATGGATAAGGGAAGAACTTAGGACCAAACAAGAAATAGAGAACATTATAAAATGGATAATTTTGAACATAATACATTTTAAAAGTTTTGTACAAAAAACATGCAACAAGATTAGAAAGAAAGCAGAAAGCTGGGGGGAAAATTGCAGTATCTCTGATAAAGGACTAATTTATCAAATATATAGAGAACTAAGTCAAATTTATAAAAATAAAAGTAATTCTCCAATTGATATATGGGTCAAAAGATATGAAAAGGCAGTTTTCAGATGAAGAAATCAAAGCCATCTATAGCCATATGAAAAAATTCTCTAAATCATTCTTGATTAGAGAAATACAAATTAAAACTCTAAGGTACCAACTCACACCTATTGGATTGGCTACTATAACAGATAAGGGATTTTATAAATGTTGGAGAGGATGTGGGAAAACTGGGACACTAATACACTGTTAGTATAGAGTTGTAATCTGGTCTAATGATTCTGGAGAGCAATTTGGAACTATTCTCAAAGGTCTCTAAAATTGCACATACCTTTTGACCTATCAATACCATTACTAGGTTTGTATCCTACAGAGATCCAAAAAGAAGAGAGAAAAGGGCCTATTCATACAAAAATATTTATTGCAGCTCTTTTTGTGGTAGCAAAGAACTGGAAATTAAGGGTGCCCATAAATTGAGGAATGGCTGAACGAGATGCTGTATATGATGGTGATGGAATACTATTGTGCTATAAGGAATGATGAACAGGATGATTTCAGAAAGAGCTGGAAAGACCTCCATGAACTGATGCAGAGAGAAATAAGGAGAACCAGGAGAACATTGTACACAGGAATTGTGGGATGATCAAATGTAATAGACTTGGCTACTAACAGCAATACAATGATTCAGGACAATTCTGAGGGACTTATGAGAAAGAACACTATCTATATCCAGAGAAAGAACTGTGGGAGTAGAAATGGGGGTGAAAACATATGATTGATTTATCACTTGTTTTGGGGGGTATGTGATTTGAGGTTTTAGTTTCATAAGATTATTCACTTAAAAATTAATAATATGAAAAAACTTTTGTGTGATAATACATGTATAACCCAGATTGAATTGCTTGTCAACTGCAGGAGGGGGGAGGGAAGAAGGGAAGGAGACAACATGAATCATATGACTTTGGGAAACTTAGGTGGAAATTTGTTATTATAATAAAATAAAGATAAAACATTAAAAAAAGAAAAAAAGCAGGATGATTTCAGAAAAATCTGGGAAGGCTTACATGAACTGATGCAAAGTGAAGTGAACAGAACCAGAAGAATATAGTACACAATGATGGCAATATTTCTTGATGAACAACTGTGGATAACCTAGTTATTCTCAGTAATGCTATGATTCAAGACAATCCTAGATACTCATGATGAAAAATTCTATTTGCTCTTTGGGAAAGACTTGATGGAGTCTGAGTGCAGACTGAAATATACTATATTTCATTTTCCTTCTTTTTATATTTGAGATCTCTTCCACAAATGGCTAATATCGAAAAATGTTTTACATGATGACATATGTAAAATCTATATTAGACTGCTTACCATCTCAGGGATAGGGAAGGCAGTGAAGGAGAGAGGGAGAATCAGAAGAAGGAAGAGAATTTGGACCCCCAAACTTAAAAAGGATTTTAAAAATTGTTTTTACATGTAATGGGGGGGTTAAATACTATTTTTAAAAGATTTCTTGATTAAGTCTCCTGTTAAGCTTCCTATAAATTAATTTTCTCTCTACTGCTTCTTGCAAGTTTATACTTTATGATGTTGTTCATAATCTTTTACCATCTTCCTCTGTAAGATTTGATAAATTAGTTTTTATTCTAAATCAGTGTTACCTTTGGCTTCTATATTTCTCTGATTGCTCAGAAAGCAGAGATATACTTGGTTTACTGTCCAAATAAGAAAACTTATATTTGAAATAGTGCAAATAAAAAGTGAATTGGGGGAACCTTCTCTTTTTAATTCTTTGAATGATAGGAAGGAGAAAGTACTTGCTACATTGCCTCTGCAAGAGTCAATTAAAGTGAGAAGCAGTTAGGTGACTCAGTGGATAGAAAGCCAGGCTTGGAGTCAAGAGGACCTGGGTCAAATTTGGTCTCAGACACTTCCTAGCTGTGTGACCCTGGGCAAATCACTTAAACCCAATTTCTTGGCCCTTACTACTCTTCACAGTACTGATACTAAAATAGAAGGTAAGGGTTTTAAGAGAAAAAAAAACCTAAATAAATGTACAACCTGCCCAGATCCCCAGTACTAGGGCAGAAATTGTACATTTTGGGTCACTTCACTCTGCATCTGCTGTATTGTGCCTGGTTTCAATCCAAGGACCAAGATACCCAACCAGGTTAACTTCATTGTTTCCAATCTCATTAACACACACTCAAGCTATGACTAACACCACCACCTTCCTCAGGCTCTTCTTCCCTCCGATTAAAGGGCTGAAAAGTGGAGTACCAAATTCCTCCCAATACCTTCTCCAATAGAAGGAGAGGGCAGGAGCTAGACTTTGAGGCTCACTCCACTCTACAATGTGCAGCTCTGCTGGTTTTAACTCCATAGAACAAGATACTTTCTGATCCTTTCCCCTCTTTCCTACCTCTTTTTTTTTTTCAACCTTTACCTTTGGTCTTAGAATCAATACAAGTATAGTTCCAAGGCAGAAGGGGAGTAAGGAGTGGAGGGTTAAATGACTTGCCCAGGGTCACACAAATAAGAAGTGTTTGAGGCCAAATTTGAACCTAGGACCTCCCAAATCTAGGCTTGGCATTGTATACATTGAGCCACATAGCTGTTCCTCCTGCCTCCTTTTGTGTGCTGTCTCCCTCCCTCCTCCACTAGATTATAAGCTCCTTGAAGACAGGGACTGTCTTTATTTTTATTAATTGTATTCCCAGGGCTTAGCAGCTAGGTGGCTCAGCGGATAGTGTGTCAAGCCTGGAATCAGGAAAACTCATCTCCCTGAGTTCAAATCTAGCCTTAGATACTAGCTGTGTGGCCCTGGGCAAATTGCTTAACTCTGCCTCAGTTTCCTCATATGTAAAATATCTGGAGAAAGAAATAACAAACCAGCCCAGTATCTTTGCCAAGAAAACCCCAAAAAGGATTACAAAGAGTCAGACACAACTGAATAACAAAGGTGCCTTCATGCACAGTGCCTGGCACTTAATATTTATTAATTAAATTAATTAAAATGTTTATTAAACACTCCCCTGAGCACCTTTTATGCCCATTTCACCTTGCTATGTATACTGGGGGATACAAAGTAAGAAGAGAGTAAACTGATAAGTACTCCCTAGGAAGAAACCCTAGGTCTACATAAGAAAAGTTAGAGTAAGGGTTGTCACCTTCAGAGATGTTAAAATAGAGTGTTCCAAATGTCTTGGGGTTAGTTTTAAGCTTTAATAGCTTAAGTAGCTTTTAAAACTTTAGTAGCTTAAATTTGCATTGACTTTTGGAACATCTTCTATATTATTGATAAATGAGAATAAATAATGTTAGTTCACAAAAAGAAGCACAACTATACTCTAGAACAGTGGTTCCCAAACTTTTTTGGCCTACCGCCCCCTTTCCAGAAAAAATATTACTTAGCGCCCCCTGTCACATACTATCACGGCCCCCTTACAGTTATTCACCACCCCCAAATGCACCTGTGGCCATCACCACCTTCCTGGATCGCTGTAGCACCCACCAGGGGGCGGTAGCGCCCACTTTCGGAATCACTGGTCTAGAATGATCAAGTAGGAGTCATGAAGAGGACACAAGTTGTCTTTGGGACTGAAGGACCAAAGAGTTAGAGTAAGGACTGCATAAAGAGAAAAGAGCTGTAAGAGCTTTCCAAATGGGGCCAGTGAAGTATAAGAAATAGAAAGGCATGTTTTGGGACAGCAAATAAACCAATATGGCTGGTGTTTAGGGGAGGGGCATATAAGTAAGCAATGAAAAACTGGGAAGTTAGATGCAGATCAAAGCATGAAGGGCTTTGAATGGAGGGCAGGATAGTTTAACATATTTTTATTTATATTGTTTAATAGTTCCAAATTACATATAAACTTTTTTTTAACATTTTTTTAAAGGCAAATAGGGGTTAAATGACTTGCCCAGGATCACACAGCTAATAAGTGTCTGAGGACAGATTTGAATTCAAATCTTCCTGCCTCCAAGCCTGGTGCTCTATCCACTACATCACTTAGCTGCCCCTTAACATTACTTTTTTTAAAATTTGAGTTCCAAATTCTTTCCCTTACCTCTGCCCCTCCCTTACCCCTTGAGAAGGCAAACAATGGTTTCAATTATACATGTGAAGTCATGCAAGTCATAAGGCAGGTTAGTATAAAATATTTCTTTCATGCTAGGAATACCTTAGGTGCACATAAAATGTTTGCCAATTAATTCTCAAAAGATATTTAAAATCACTTAGAAATTAACGATCAAATGGAAACAACCATTTTCCATTTGATCAGTAATTTCTAAGTGATTTTTGTTTTTGTTTGTACCACAAGGTATTGTTTGTACCACAAGGAATCTTTTGACAACCTGAGCATCAAGTTAGGTTAGATGATCATTTCCCAGCCTCCTTCACTTCGTGATGTTAACAACTTGAAACGCCATGATTTTCACCAATATATTTACTTGGTACACCAACAATACTCACAGCTTTAAAAAAAAAAAATCCATCACTTGATGGTAAACGGGGTGATGAGTCTTTCCAAAATAAGTTAAAATCAGACTCTGTTAACAGTTGTGCTTAATGTCTTTTAGCTTCATTTGACATGGCAGATCTTACAGTCCCTTAAATTTTAGTGATTTTCTAAATTTATCATGAAACAAAGAATATCCCATATTAATTGGAGCAAATGAATGAAGACTAAAGGAGACTTTTTGTGGGGAGGGATAGGGAGACTAAGCTTTTTTTTTTCAATTAATAAGTCTTTTTCTCTCTCCTGTTTCCCCACCTATTTGAGGAAGAACTTAAAAAAAAAATCAAACTTTGTAATAAGTATGCATATTAAAGCAAAGAAAATTCTCATATTGGTCATGTCCAAAAATGTATGTCAAAATTATTCATAATCAATCCATATCCTGACAAAAGACAACACTAATCATCACCAGCAATTCTCAGAAACCGTAGTCATTGTGTTGATCAGAGTTCTGAAGTCTTTCAAAACTGTTCATTTTTAAAATGTTATTTTACAAATTGTTCTCTTGGTTTTCACTTTACTCTGCATCAGTTCATAAATTCTTCCTGAAAATTGTTTATCTCATCATTTCTTACATTACAATGATATTTTATTATATCATGCCATGATTTGTTTATCCATTTCCCAATTGATGGTCACCTTTTTAGTTTCAGGTTCTTTGCCCCTAAAAAAAATCTGTTTTATGTATTTTTGTATGTTCAAGTTCTTGTTCTTTGATGGGAGATAGTAGTGACATTTCCTTGGAGTGTGGTAGTGACATCTCTGGTTCAAAACATATGGCTCAGTTCAGTAATTTTTGGGGTATAATAATTGCTTTCCAGAATGGCATTAATGGACCCATTTTACAAAGTCCCTCCAAAACTTTTTATTATTTATATCTAATTTTATTTATTTATATAATTTTATATAACAAAAATTATATATTTTACTTTCTGGACTTCTTTCTTTTGATCATGTACTCTTCCCCATTCACAGACCCAAAAGGTAATTTCTTCATTAATTTTCTTTTTTTTAATTAAATTTTTTAAAACTTAATTAATTTATTTTTAAATATTTTTCCATGGTTCCATGATTCATGTTCCTTCCCTCCCCCCTCCTGGAGTTGACAAGCAATTCCACTGGATTATACATGTGTTATCACTTGATATCTGTTTCCATATTATTAATTTTTAGAATAATCTTTTAAAACCAAAATGCCAAATCATATACCCATATAAACAAGTGATAAATCATATGTTTTCTTCTGCATTCCTTGATTTTCTAATTTGTTTACATCTAAGTCATGTATAAATTTGGAAATTATCTTGGCATATGACATTAGGTGTTGGTCTAAACTTGATTTTTGCCAGAGTGTAACAGATTTTGGTGGATAAAGTCTTTACTGGGATCATTGAGTTTATCAAATACTAGGCACTTTTGTATGTTGCATAGCTAAACAACCTTTTTTTTTTTTTTTAATTAAAACCCTTATCTTCCCTCTTGGAGTCAATACTGTGTATTGGCTACTAGGCAGAAGAGTGATAAGGGCTAGGCAATGGGGGTTAAGTGACTTGCCCAGGGTCACACAGCTGGGAAGTATCTGAAGCCAGATTTGAACCTAGGACCTCCCATCTCTAGGTCTAGCTCTCAATCTACTGAGCTACCCAGCTGCCCCCAACAAACTTTTTTTTTTAATCAATACCAGATCTGATTTACTGCTGATTATGGCTTTGTAGTATAATTTAAGATAAGGTATTGCTAAGTCCCCTTCCTTCCCATTTAAAATGTTTTCTTTGCTATTCTTGAGCTTTTATAGTTCTAGATGAATTTCATTTTTTCTAGATGCTTAAAACAATCTTTTGGTAGTTTGGCATGGCATTGAATAAGTAAATTAACTTGGGAAGTATTACTATCTTTAATACATTGGCTTGATTCTTCCTATGAATATTTATATTTCAATGGGAAGATTTTTTCCCTTATCTTCTCTCTTATCATTGATATTAAGGAAGAGTTCTAAAAGCAGAAGAGTGATAAGGACTAGACAACTGGGGTTAAGTGACTTGCCCAAGGTCACACAGCTAGGAAGTACCTAAGGTCAAATTTGAACCCAGGACCTCCTGGCTCTATCCACTGTGCCCACTTAGCTGACCCTTCAATGAAAAGACTTTTGAAAAGAATGATGTTAACTGTGATGATTAAAGGTAAGACGAAATTTCAACAGTACAAGACTCAACAATAATGGTAGCTCAAATTAAGCAGCAAAGGCTTAAATTCTAAATCATACATGAAATAATAATTTGGTATGTGGGAGGAAGCAGATCCATGAGTAACTTGATGAATAAACTACATAGAAAAGTAACCCCCAAATGGAGGAGTTCTACAGATACCTTCTTGTCACTCTTCTAATGAAAGCTCCATAGCAAGGGCATATCCCATTATACTAGTTGGGAAATAATGTATTAGGTAGGGTTGGAAAGATTGGCAGGAAGATTGCCACTTACACCAAGCAGTGAGTTATCACTGTCAAATATTTTTGCCTATATAACATATTTATATTGTGTATTTTCTCCAAGGAGAAAAGAATGCATTTAGAGGGATTAAGCTGCTGATTCTCATACATCCCACTGAAGGAACATTTAGATGTTCAGATAGTGCCATCCTTATTGAAGGTCCCAGAGCAAGTAAGGGGCAGACTCAGGTCTAAAAGAATTCATGTTTCCTGGAAGAGTAAGATTAAAGGCTTAAAGTTGAAAAAAATCAGATCTGTGGCATTTACTCTGTATATAGCCATAATATTTTTTAGGGAGTTTGTCATGGCTGATTTTTCACAGCTCATTTTTTTCTAAATGATACCTAATAAAAGAAAGACCATTGAAAACACTGTGTTCATTTCAATAGCTTTGACTTTATTGGAGACAGACCACTTTGTACTGTCCTTGGCTGACCATTTTATGGCAGCCTGGAAATGTAGCCACATGTATATGCTAAAGGTTCCTTGAAATGTTCACACCTTGCCAAAAACCAGAAACACTAGATAAAGTCATTAGAACTGTCATTTTGTCCCCAGGACAAATGCCACCCAGAAGGATAAGGATTTTACAATCATGAATGAGATAAGGCATGATAACTACTGAGATATAGGCTGTCCATCTCCCCCCAAAAAGGCACTTTCTATAAAAAATATAGTCCTCACTCCCCAAGTCCCAAATAATTAGTCTGAGGAGGTAAATAGAAACTCAAATTGAAGGGACCCCATGCCATGTTCCTTTCAGATCAATGCCTAAGAATTGAACATGGAAGCCAATCTGCAATGTGACCCAAATGATTTCAAGGAGGGCCAAGAATCTGGGATAAAAAGATGATATATTCCTGAAGCTGCTCTAATGGAGTATAGAAAGTCTTCACTTTTCTCCTCTCCTGGGCAAGAAATGAGTCATAAATAAGGGGGAGGGGGAGGGAAGAACACTGGAATTTTGTTTATGGTTCTAGTTGAGGCTGATGGTCTTATTATCTACCCATTTGTCTGCAAGTTGCTTTCCCCTCCTATTTCTTGCTCCCAGTCATCACAATGCCTTTGCTGGTCAAGAAGGGACTCCCTCCTGAGCAGATGTCACTAGAGCTTTCCCAAATGCTAGCAGGGGGTTAGAAGGGATGGCTGTAAAAAACCAATTTGGTCAAGGAACAAAAGGAATCCATCATCACAACGGATTCATCAACACTTGACTGGAACTGAAACAGACGTGGAGTGGAGAACTCTTGAGTTAGATTAGAAATGAAAAAGATGTTCATTTAAAAAAAAATCTTTCTGCAGAGTGAAATGAAAAGAACCAGGAAAACATTGTACACAGTAACTGAAACATCATGGGATGATCAAATATAATAGACTTTGCTACTAAAAGCAATGCAATGATCCAGAAGAATTCTGTGGAACTTGTAAGAAAGAACACTATCCATCTCCAGAGAAAAAATAGTGGGGGTGGAAATACAGAAGAAAACATATGATTTATCACTTGTTTATGTGAGTATATGAATTGAGGTTTTGGTTTTAAAAGGTTACTATTACAAATATGAATAATATGAAAATAGGTATCAAGTGATAATACATGTATAACCCAGTGGAATTGCTTATCAGCTATAGGAGGAAGAAGAGAGGAGGGAGACAACATGAATCATGTAACATTTGTTTAAAAATAAAATAGAAATTACATTTAAAAATCTTTCTATAGTATATCAAAGGGTATTGGTATCAGGATCTCAACATTTAGTGGGATAAGCTCCTTTGACAAGGGAAGATCTACCATTTATACCCTCTTCTGGAAACTAAATAATTGTAGGCAAATCACTCAAACCCTGGACTCTACTGTTAGTACCTTTGTTAAGGGCTCCATTGATGCTGAGAGTAACTGAGACTTCATTAACATCTGGAAGACAGTTTGGGATATAAGTTAAAAATTGAAAGTTTTTTAGGGGAACAAAAATAAGAAACCAGAAAACCCATATTGCTGGATTATCAGCATTTAAAAGGAACAAATCAGAGAAAAATCATATATCTGGAACTTAAGAAATCACCTAGTCCAACCTCATTTTACAGATGAGAAAATCAGGGCTCAGAAAGGTTAAATGATGACTCCATATGGTCACATAGGTTAAGTAGCAGGGTCAGGTTTTGAGCCCAGAGTCTGAGTTTTCAAATGTAAGTAGTTACATGCAAAAATGAAAATTCAGTCTGAATACTCTGTTCTGACATATCAGCACCATGCTAAATTGGTAATATTTCTGGTTTAGAATGTGCTTCTGTCCAAGGTGCTCCATGTGTTTTGCTAGCTTCAAAGGGAGTCCCTGAAAAGTGCTCAGCACAATGCCTGGTACACTTCCACGTAAGTATAGACTAGCATTTTTATCATTAATTTAACTCATCCACATAAAGTATACTCAAGAGTGGGCAAGGCATTCCCTCAGGGTTTCATACTTTGTAGGCCTCCCAGTTCCCCTCATTTTCCAAACTGTTTCAGTATTTTCTAAACAAGAGCTAGAAGGGCTGAAGTCTTTTGGTTGAGTATATTAGCTGACATGGGATAGGGGCAACAAACTCGGGGACATGCAAATGCTCATCCTTCCTTGTAGAGACACATAAAGGTCACCTGTGACCTACCTGTACACAAGAGAGAACTCAATGTTCTATCATTTTCCCAAATCCTGAGGGGACCCTGAACATAGGAGAGCAGGCTATCAATGAATCCATATTCACCTTCAGGAAACCTTGTCTTCCTTTTCTTCTTTTTTAGCCATCTTCATTTTCCTGAACTCAGAATGTTGTGGGAGAAACACACCCAAATTTATAACAGTGTCTTGCCCAAAGAATGGGAGACTCCAGAAGAAAATTTTATTTGAGAAGGTTTCTGGTAATATGATAGCCTAATAGCTGGTAGAACAGTCTGGGGGACCAATCAGGTAGCTATAGGGCTGATGGATTAAACTCATGGGCTTGTAGTCTCTCTCCAGGTATGGAGTAGCAACTCCTCTAAGTGTGGAGAAGCACCTTCTGTTGTAGAGCAGCAGCTTCTGAGCTCTGTGGATCAGGGTTTGCATATTAGGGCCTGGGAGCTTGTCATCTCCCATTCTAGAGAAATTTTCACCTCTCCCAAGAACCTCGGGAAAGTTGGCATGACCAAAGTCAGGGGGAGATATATTTGGGGATTTGACACCATAGGAAATAAGGAGCATTCCAAGGAGCATCACCAAAGAAGGAGAGTTTGGGGACTTCTGGAATGCCAGAGTCCCCAGCATGCAGGTCCCATGTCTCCCCATTATCCACCTTGTCATCATTTGTCAGTGAGGGAGAGAACTTGTTGCCCTTCTAGAATGAGAATATGGAGGTGAGGGGAGATGCGGTACTTTGGAGGACCACTATACGTAATTATATCTTACAGTTCTCTAAACTAGATATAGAACATTATGAGTAATTAATAAAAACAGATCAGGCACAAAGCTGGTGTCCAGTATATTAAAGAATGGGTAACCGATAAATCTGCAATTCATGCTTGGCTAATGCTGAAATTACAGCTTTTGCAGTTGTTTAACCAGCACTAACTGGTGAGAATTTCAAGAGTATGAGGATCTTGTTCCTATCACCTTCACTGCCCACTGTCTGCCCCCAACAAGAACATGGCAGGAGGACTAGTTGTTACTTATTGAATTAATATCCTAAACTAGACTTCTTCTCAACCAGACCCATTGTAGGTACTTAAGGTTATTCCCCCAAAATCCATTTATTCTTTGTTCCATTGAGAAGGCAAATGTTTTCTTTCCCTGGTCTGTGACGTGGGGAGTGGGCGGGCATAAAGAGGCAGGGCTTCCTCCCCAGGTCCTGCTTCTCAAATGTTGCTTTCTGTAGTTCCTTGGCCTAGGTAGTTCTACCAGCATTCTCTTCAGCTCTGACCTTTCTCATCACTAAGTAAAATGAAAGAATCTCTTTCTACAAGAGAAGCATCAAATCCTAGAAATAAAAGGGCTCCTAATATGCTGTCATAGAATTCTGCTGCAGGCACACAGCTTGCTTTTCTGTTTTCTTGTGGACATTACTCACAGGATTGAAATTTATGTATTTACTTGGCTGGTAAGGCCTTACAAGTTTAAGGAAGCAGTGAAAAGCCCCAAATGTAACTGGTTTCACTCCCCAGCTGTCACTTGATATCTCCGAGTGGGTTTCGTCATCCATAAATCAAAAGCATTAGACAAAACGACCTCTAGGATCTCTTTCAGCTTAAAACCTGTAATTCTAGGCACAGCTGTATCCAAAAACATGGCCTACTTGCCCCATTACAGAGATCAATCATATATCCATTATGTTATCCTTGAATGTAGTAGCACTTCGAACTTAAGTATTTGTATCCTCAGGACTATGCTCAAGGTAAACTCAGTATATTATTTTCTTATTGATATATTCAATGTTTGGAAGTCAAAAATTTTCAAGAGTCAATGATTTTTTTTAAAATAACCATTTTTTCAATTAACTAAAATCCTTCTTTCTCCACCATTTCCTCTTTTCACCTAAATGAAAAATGAAATGAAATTTTAAAAAGTCCTTGTAACAAATAGTATACTTAGGCAAGACAAATTTCCAGCCTGGTTGGGTCCCCAAACTTTAAATGTCTCAGTGTGCATTGAGTCCATCACCTCTGTCAGGAGGAATGGAACTCATGCTTCATCATTAGTCTTCTGGAATGAGAGTTGGTTCAGTGCCAATGATTCCTAATTCCTCTCAAATTGTGATATCCTCCATGATCTTGTCTATTCTCAGATCCTCACAAAACACTTCACGTGGCATATATTTTTTAACAATTAAAGCAAATTTAAAAAGTCATGAGATTGCAACTAAAATAGTTACCAAAAGGATTTTTTAAATACTTTATGGATTTTAGGTTAGGAAGTTGTACAGCAAGGGTTAGTTTGGGCCGTAATAATGCATAAATGACAAGAACCATACCTCTCTCTTAGATTTAGCTCAGTTGCTTATACTCTCTATCACATTCATGATTATACTGCCTGAACCTAGAATGTGTGTGTACAGAGGACACTTGCATGAAAAAATGATATTCCTTCCCAAATCTTCTTCATTAAATAACTAAGATTTCTATTAAGTTATTCCCTATGGTTAAAATCAAACACTAGTTCTATGGTTGTTTTGTAAAGAATATCTTCTGCTGAGAATACTCTTAAAACAAGATTTACTTCTTGCACAGTTCCTTATTCCCCATATTCTGCTTAAGAATTATGTTAACCAAAAGGTGAATAGAATAAAAGTCTTTTATAATAATAGGATAGGGCCTGATCCATTCTTCAGTATGTTTTGTCTTCATTAGCCTCTTCCATAAGTTCTCGCTGAAAGAGTCGAGGTTTGTTGGGATTATTTGTAAGCAACCAATCAGCTAGCCAAATCTAAAGGAAAAAGAAAAAAATGTATGTTCCTTAAATGCATACTCTACAAATGGAAAAAAGCCTGTCAACAATATGAGAATTTGGAAAGTAAAAATTCTAAATAAAAAAATACCAAGTATCTCTTACATGGATGACTGTCAAAATAGAAGCCTTGAAAACAAAATTAAAATTTACCTGCCTGGCTGTTCTTTACTTCCCAAAGGTAATTGTGAATGTCCCTGAAATGGGAGGTGGTAGTATGAATACAAATTGATATTGTGACATCTACATGAATCTTTGGGATTCTAAATAAATGATATAATCACTCTATGGAGGATACAGAAGTTAGATGCTTCATTGAAGAAACAAAGGATCCGATACTGGCTCTGGGGTATGTCTATAAGCCCTGTACAGTCCAAGGTGATGATCCTGATGAACTTCCCTTCAAATCTAGGGGGCCTCAGTCATTCTGTCAAGCACACACTGTAAGAAATTTGAGCACCCAGGTCAAGGAGAGGTTGGCCTATCTCTTGGGGCCACGAAGCCCAGGTTTTGCATGATATAGGTGGCAGAGGTGATTTTTCCATCAAGGGATGAATCAGTCAAAATATCTAACTAGTAGTAGATAGGCATTAGGAAACTAGCCAGATGAGAAAGATAATTTGAGGCTAAAGAGAGAGTAGCTTCTAGGGGTGAAAGAGTTGGAGACTTCTGGATAAGGGTGAAGGAAATGATAAGGGCAGGGGAAGATAGCTCTGGTACCCAGAGAAGAAGATCTTTTCTTATTAGGGGTTTGAGGAGTGGCCACAGAGGATCAGGTATCAGCCAGGGGACTGACAGGTACCAATTGAGGTATACCAACTAGGGCAGTGATGGGCAAACTTTTTAAAGAGGGGGCCAAAGGAAAGGAAATGCTCATCTGTCAGTCTGTTTCTAAGGCAACTCTTTTGAAGTTTCATTGTATTGTATCTTACTCATTGTATTCATCAGATTAGGAATAATGTTGCATGGTAGGATAGAACATTTCAGGAGGCCACATCTGGCCCAAGGGCCATAGTTTGCCCATCACTGAAGTAGGAGATTAGAGAGGAAGACTGTCCCTGCCTACGTCCTGGACTCTACTCCCAAGCCAAGTTGAAGACTGGAGAAAGACTTTACTGATGAGAATGGAAGTTCTATCCAGTCAAGCAGCTAGCATTTATGTAGTTATTTTTTTAATATAGTGTTTTAAGGTTTGCAAACTGTTTTACATGTGTTAGTTCATTTTATCCTCATAACTCTGTGAGGTAAGTATAAATTTAATAGCATTAACATCAAGACCAAGACCAGGGCAAAAGTTAGGAGGGAAAGCAATAAGGGAATAATTAATGCTGAGGCCTAGAAAAATAAGAACATCTGTAAACTGAATCTTTTAATCTCATCCTATAACAGTGATGGCAAACTTTTTAGAGCTGAAGCACTGGGCCCTGCCCCCACCCCACTCCCAGACTTAGTGCCATGCCCATCCCCCTTACCCCACACAGGGAAAGGAGAAAGCCTTTCTATTGGGTTGCTGGCTGGAGAGGCGGGTCATGTGAGAAATGTCCTCAGTGGAGGTGAAGAGGGGAAGGGGAGTGGCCCAAGCATGCTGCTCCCCTCCAGCTCTGCCACCTGTGAGCCATCCACCTTACCCATTGTGCACTTCCATTGACTGCTTGGCAGAGAGGTGGGGGATATGAAAAAAATGTCATCAGGTGGGGTGGAGGGGGAGAGGAGAGCAGCTCTCCTAAGTCTCTCTGCCTTTCTAGTAACCAACTGTGGGGGATAGGGAGGGAGATGGCCAAATAGCCACAGAGAGAGCTCTATGTGCCATCTTTGCAGCCGTGCCATAGGTTCGCCATCACTGTCCTATAACCTCCCTTTCCTTTTCCAGTCCATTGTATATATTTCATAATAAATCTTTTAGATCCCCTGAGAAGTCTGTGAGTTGTTACTCTGCAGGAAGGGTTGAAGTTGGCAGAGACCTGAGGTCTAGCTCACTAGATGAGAAGAAAGCTGGAAACCCCTAAAAAAGGGCACTATTGTTCAGTTGTGACCAGCTTTGTGACCCCATTTCAAGTTTTCTTGGCCATTTCCTTTACCTTCTCATTTTACAGATGAGGAACTGAGGCAAAGGGAGAAAGATAGCCAGGGATGTTAATGAAGTAGGACTGGAATGAGAATAATTTCCCCTGGATCTATCTTCAGAAGAGCTGAAAGTGGCTAAAACATGTCTACAATATCTGGTCTGTCTTAATGGATGCTTTTTAGCCCTGATGGATAAATATCCATTTTTGTTCTGTAATTCCCTCTTCCCTATCTCACCTCCCTCTGCATCTATCTGAAGGACATGATGGCTTTGGGATGAGTTTTTCTATTTGAAAAACTAATTGAATTTACTTGGGAACCAGGAGCTCTACATAGAACTAAGGATTCTCTTGCTCCTTCCTTTTAGAATAATTATACAAATTTATATAGATGGTGTAGTGGAAAAAACACTGAACCTGAAATGAAAGGATCAAAAGTGAATTCCCTTTTCTGCCACGTATTAACCTAGCATTAGTCCATATCACAAATGATGTAACATTGCTAAGAGTAGTGAGCCAATGTAGTAAGTATACAGAGTGCCAGGCTTGGAGTCAGGAAGGATCATCTTCCTGAGTTCAAATCTGGCTTCAGATATTTCCTAGCTGTGTAATCCCTTAATCCTTATTTGCCTCAGTTTTCTCAAGTGTAAATTGAGCTGGAGAAGTAAATGGCAAACCACTCCAATATCTTTGCCCAGAAAACCCCAAACAGGGTACCAAAGAGTCAGACAAGACTGAAATGACTAAACAGTAACAAACTTTGGTAAGCCTCAATTTTTTCATTTCTTAAAAAAATGGGGAATATTAGTATATCACAGGATTGATGTGAGAGAAGCATTTTATAAACATGAGCCATTTATACACAGAAATGCCATTCAATAAGAGAGAATCTTTTAAATGAGTTGAAAATGCAGCAGGAGAGATCAGATAGGAAGGTTATAGAAATTTCATTTGCCAAGAAACCTCAGACCCATTCATTTTTAGTTTGAAGGATGGTTTTTTAAAAGGCTACTAAACAACATTATTTTAGTATGAAAGGAATATTTCTTACAAAGGGATCCGCTGGTTTGTGCTTACAAAGCTCTGCGAGTCCTGCCAATAGAGTGGGATTTACATACAACTCCAGGTAATCTCTAGCAGCTTCTCCAGTTGGGACGGGCTCAATAACCACTACAAAACAACAAAGGCATTTAGAATTAGTATAAGAGTGAAACAAAAAGAAGAAATATTCACATTTCTGCTAAGTTTTGTTACTTTTTAAAACTTAAAAATATTTTCTTGATCCCTTTTGGTTTTATAACATAGTTGGAAATACTCTCCCATTAAGAACTAGAAAAGGGTCCCCTTGAAAAAGAGAAAGTTAATCAAAAGTTAAGTAAAAAAAGAAAAAGAGAAAGTTAAAAAAAAAAAAACAGAGCTAATGGTAGGTGACACTCTGATGTACAGTTCAGTTCCTCTGCCTCTCCTGAGAGAATTCGTAGGTGTTATTCAACTATCTGTTCTCCATAACTGATTTTTCAATTGCTTAGTGTTTGTTACTTTTTAGTGATTTTTTTTTCATTTATACTATCTTAAACAAGAGGCAGCTAGGTGGTTTGGTGGGTAGAATGCTGGGCCTCAGGTTAGAAAGGTCTGAGTTTAAATCCAGCCTCATGACCCTCACTGTGATCCTGGACAAGTCACTTTACCTTTGTTTGCCTTAATCCACTAAAGAAGGAAATGGCAAACCACTCCAGTTACCTTTTTAAAAAAAAAAAAACAAAAAAAAAACCCTTAATATCTGTCTTAGTATGAATGCTAAAACAAAAGAGCAGCAAGGGTTAAGAGAAAAGGATTAAGTATTTGAGACTAAATTCGAACTCAGGTTCTCCCATCTCCAGGCCTGGCTCTGTGCAACTTATGAACCCCTCACTCTCATATTTTTGCCAAGAAAATCCCAAATGGTATCACAAAGAGTCAGACATGACTGAATAACAACAAAATATCATTTACAATGTCCTTTTGCTTCCTTATTTTTAACAAAATGCTCACAACTTGGAATAAACTATCTTTTCAACAAAGCCCAATTGTGCCTATTTTTTAGGCTTAATAGGTCTTTTGGGAGAGAAAGATCTATAGACTATAAATTTAAATCAAGGAACCTACTACTATCTCATCACTCCAGTAGAAGCATAGTGCTTTGCACATAGTAGGTACTCAAGAAATGTAGACTGAATGTTGAATGAATAAATTGTTCTACCTCTGAAAAAGTTACAGATTGAGCTGATGGTCTCAGGATCAAAAAATACACTTAACTCAGTAATCTGTATGGAGAAGTGAAGGGAGGCGGGGGGAAAAGGCCCTGTATAGGAGAGGGGTGCAATAGAAATTCAGAATTTGTAGTCACAAAAATTCATTTTGAATCTCAATTCTTCCACTTACTGCCTATGGGATCACTAATCAGTGATTATCAGAGATATTACTAATAAACTCAACTCTAGTTTCCTCACCTTTAAAACGAGGGGCTTGGACTAGAGGACTTCTGGTCCTCTCCACTTCTAAAGCTCTGCTCCTCGTGAAAGAAAAGGAAGCAAACATTTATTAAGTACCTACTATGAGCTAGGGCGGTGCTCTCTCATTTGATTTCATTTGATCCTCACAACTACTCTGAAGTAGATGTGATTATTAGCTATATTTTACAACTGAGGCAAGCAGAGTTGAAGTGACTTGCTCAGGGATACACAGCTCTCCTCTGAGACTTTGATTTGACTACATGCATGGCTCTCTATCCACTGCGACTGTCTTCTATTTCTTTTGTTGTTTATCCCTCATGGAAGAAGATCGATGACATTATCAATGTTGAGGTCAGGGTACAGTGTGTTCCATCTGTGGCTGATCAGACCAATACTAATTCAGAAGGCACTACCCACAGACTGGGCACAAGTGGTCCATGTGAATTTTTAGGGTGGCAGTGGCTCTGGATTTGCCTAGCTCATGTCTTTTGTGGTTCTACAATTCGACTTTGCTGCTGGAGTACACTACTTTCTTTGATTGTTTTATAATTTTTTTATAATTTAGTAATGTTTTATTTTTTTCCAATTACATATAAAAACAATTTCTGGCATTTGTTTTCTAACATTTTGAGTTCCGAAGTCTCTCCCTCCCCCCTATGCCTTTCCCTGAAAAAAGAAAGCTATTTGATATAGGTTATACAAATGCTATCATACAAAACATATTTCCCTATTCATCATGTTGTTGAAGAAGACATGAAAAAAAAATGAAGAGAGGGTAGCTAGGAGGTTTAGTGGGTTGAGAACTGTGCCCAGAGAGGGAAGGTCCTGGGTTCAAATAAGACCTCATAAACTTTTTAGCTATATGACTGTTGTTAAAAGGATTTTCTTAATCTCTCCCTCTGTCTCTTTAAGAGGCAGGAAAGAGAGCAGAAGGATTTGCAAGTAGAACTGACAGGTATCTGTGAGAGTTAGCCAGAGCTGAAGATTCCGTTACCTAGGAGATGAGATATATAAGGAAGGATTCAGTTAGCAGTTAAATTAGGCTTTTATCTCTGGACTTGGAGGGAGCAGGAGATCAATCTGGGTCTCTCAGTCAAGAGTCACTACTGGCAGTTTTTACTACTGACAGTTGGGATAGAGAAATGGATTTAAGGAGTTCATAAGTGACCAATGTTTAGTTATAGGTAGGTAGTTAGTGAATAAATTTCTAGGTAGAGGCAGAATAGATAGTTTAGGCTTGGTCTGCCCAGGCAGAAGAACCTATCCTCAAAGAAAGTGTAGGATTTTTTAGAAATTTTAGTTAGGATTAGGAATTTAGGCATAGTTATAAGATATTAGAGTTTTAATCTCTCTTTCCTCCTTTCTATTTTCTATCTGTACTTCTTCTCAAATTAAACTAAGTGTTTTATCAAACTGTTCTCCTCACTTTTGTCAAACTCCTACCAAATTAGCCTTTACATTGTGGGTAAGTCACTAAACCCCCATTGCCCAGTCCTTACCACTCTTCTGCCTTTGAACTAATAAACAGTATTGATTCTAAGACAGAAGGTAAGGATTTTTAAAAATGAAAATAAAGCAAAAAATGGTTTGCTCCAATCTGCATTCAGAATATTAGTACTTAGGGGGCAGCTGGGTAGCTCAGTGGAGTGAGAGTCAGGCCTAGAGACAGGAGGTCCTAGGTTCAAACCCGGCCTCAGCCACTTCCCAGCTGTGTGACCCTGGGCAAGTCACTTGACCCCCATTGCCCACCCTTGCCAATCTTCCACCTATGAGACAATACACCGAAGTACAAGGGTTAAAAAACAAACAAACAAACAAACAAACAAACAGAATATTAGTACTTTCTCTGGAAGGGTCCTTTGGGGATTGCCTTGAATCACTGGATTGCTGAGAATAGCTGAGTCCTTCACAGTTGTTCAATGTACAATATAGCTGCTACTGTGTACAATGTTTTCCTGGTTCTGCTCACTTCACTCTTCATAAGTTCATATAAATCTTTCCAGGTTTTTTTGAAATCCTCCTGACCACCTTATCCTCCTCTTATATCACAATAGTATTCCATCACAATTATATATCACAATTTGTTAGCCATTTCCCAATTGATGGATATCTCAACTTCCAATTTTTTGCCACCACAAAAAGAACTGCTATAAATAAATATTTTTATATAAATAGGTCCTTTTGCCTTTTTTTGAAGTCTCTTTGGGATAAAGAACTAGTGGTGGTATTGCTGGGTCAAAGAGTATGTATGCACAGTTATAGACCCCTTTGAGCATAGTTCCTAATTGCTGTCCTAAAGGAGTTGGATTGGTTCACAATTCCACCAATGGTGAATTAATGCCTTAATTTCCCGATATCCCCTCCAACAATTATTTTCTTTTTCTGTCATATTAGTCGATCTCCTAAATGTAAGGTGATACCTCAGAGATGTTTTAATTTGCATTTCTCTAGTCAATAATAAATTCAGAACATTTTTTCATATGACTATAGCTAGCTTTGATTTCTTCAACTGAAAACTCTGCTCATATTCTTTGACCATAGAATGCCTTTCTTCTCTGATACTGAGCAGTCCAGTACTAGCATCTCTCAAGTCTTGAGAGTCAATATGAAAGTTATTCAGAGATACTTTGAGTGTCCATTTCCTTTGTAATGTGCCATTGACGGTCTTGAGGCTAGAGCCAATAAACGTCTCCACGCTGCTCTCCTATAGTACCTTGTTTTATCATTTTCTAATGTTCTTTTCTCTATAGCGTAATTATGTCTGTTAACGCCTTTGTCTCTTAACTAGAATATAAGCTGCATTTTGAGAGGCATTTAAGTGACACATAGCTAGGAGAAGGGGTAGGCAAGTGTCATTGATTTTGGTTTTCAGTAACATAGAATTCCCATAGAGGTTGAGTAGGAGTTACACTGAATTTTTAACCCTCAAGTAAAAGCTATCTGGGACCAAGGACTTCAACCACTAGATAATTAATCACAGCACGCCCTCCCTCCTCACAGAGCAGCAAAGAACAGCAAGATGGCAATGGCAGCACTGTAATGTTGGAGGGGACAATTGATCTCAGAGAAGTCTCAGTTTGCATGAATTATGGTCTGGACTCTGAGCAAGTCACTTAATCCTATTTGCCTCAGTTTCTCATCTGTAAAATGAACTGGAGATGTAAATGGCAAAACATTCCAGTATCTATGCCAAGAAAACCTCAAAAGTGTATCACAATGAGTTGGACAGAACTAAAATAAACAAAAAAATTATTTACTTAAGCAGCTGGTGGCACAGTGCACTGATAGAGCACTAAGTCTGGAGTCAAGAAGACCCGAGTTCAAATCTGGCTAAGATACTTATTAGCAGTGTGACCTGGGAGCAAGTCATGTTTCACCTCTGTTTGCTATATATAAATATTTATTGCATTGTAAGAAGATGCACTTAAATTTACAACTCATGTAGTAACTCACCTTCAGGAAACATGAATCGAATTTCTCTTTCTGCTGCAGTAAAATTTTTACTTCCATGAAGTGCATTCCTTAGCTCATCTGTCCCATAGATTGCTCTTAGACTAAAGCAAGGTAAAATTGAAGTTGATTCAATCTAACATCCTCTCCAAATTAGTTATATACACACATTTATCTTACAAATGAAATCTAATTTACAAAGACATTTTCACTTCTCAGCTTAAGGAGGCTTTAGTTTATTTGAACTTGGTCTCAAAGTAGTCTAAAAGAGGGACAAATAACACATTTAAATTTAGGAATTTAAATTCACGGTTTTTTTTGTTTAAATTTTGTTTAAGAGGATCAAGAAACTACATTTGGTAGCATTAATAATAGTTTTAAATACTAAGATCCTGGGGGCAGCTGGGTAGCTCAGTGGATTGAGAGCCAGGCCTAGAGGCGGGAGGTCCTAGGTTCAAATCTGGCCTCAAACACTTCCCAGCTGTGTGACCCTGGGTAAGTCACTTGACCGCCATTGCCCTACCCTTACCACTCTTCTGCCTTTTGACTCCAAGACAGAAGGTAAGGGTTTAAAAAAAAACAACAAATAAATAATAAACAAAATATATATACATATATATATATATATACTAAGATCCTAATTCAGTCAATTAATATTCTCACTTCACTGACAATGTTATATTAATATAAGAAGAAAATCAGTCCCTTCCCAGGGACAGTTCAGAACTTTTTGTGTTATTTATGCATGTACACATGCACGCGCGCACACACACACTCTTTTAAAATGTAAAAGAAGATAAGGAAATTTCCAAAAGAAAAGGAATACTCTCTACATTACAGGAATTAGCTTCCTCTTAAGAAGGCAAATTGTATTTTCTCCCAGGTATATTACCTGTCTGGGTGCGTTTCCTTAGCTTTTAAGCTATTAGATGGCCCCATAAGATCCAGCCAGTAAGGAATTGCATTATGTCTTGCTAATATCATGGCAACAAGTGGACCAGAACTCATGTATGCTGTTAGGTTGGGGAAAAACATTTTCCCATATTGTTCCACATAAAAGTTGCTACACTGTTCAGGGCTAAAACGAAGCTTTCTTCTCTATAAAGGAAAGAGATATTCAAGAAAAACATCTTTAAATGATAATATACTAAAACTCAACTAATTCAGACATTAAATGCAGATTATCTGATCATCTTGGATCTATGAAAAAACAGTTAGCCAAGAAAATTAAGTTTAAATTGGAGGACTAGCTTTAAAGTTAGGAAGATATGGGTTCAAGTTTCACATTCTGACAACTACTAGCTGAGTAATTGTGGACAAGTCATTTCATCTCAGTGCTCAAGGACACTAAAGTTTAGATGCAGGTGAGAAACCTGCAACTCTTATCCGTAGAAAGGGTTTCCAGCGTGAATAATAACAATAGATATGGGCCAATACTCGGAACTCTTGCTTCTCCAAGACAAGATTATGAGAGGGAATGTTGGACTTCAAAGAAACAAAATCTTTAAGTCAGGAAACCTGAGCCCTTATTGACCTTATATGACCAAGAGATGACCTTTATCAACTTTGGGCCTTAAATTTCCCATCTCTAAGATGGAGCTGGACTGGATGACTTCCAGGGTTCCTTTCTGCTCTGAAATGCTATCCTGATAAGTAATTTGCATACAAATTGATGTCATAATGTGCTAATCATAAATTAAATGCCACATCATATTCAGTTCAAGTAACATTTAAGTGCCCAATATGTTTAAGGCACTGTTTTTTATGTTTTTTTTCACATAGCATCACAGTTTTCAAAGTTCTTTTACACAATCATCTAAAGTGGCCTAGTAACAATCCTATGAAGTAGGCATATCAGTAGCAAAATCCATCTGTAAAGTAGACCTAAAGTATTGACCATATTGGATCTGAACAGTTTCTAAGTTAGATAAGTTAGATAACAATTTGTAATTATTAAACAGGTTATTTAGCAGCATATAATTCAGAAGTAACAAAATGCAATAGCAATAAAAGAAGAAAAAAATTGAAGAAATCAGAATGGGCAATGGGGTAATAAAACTTTTTGTACACAATATTATATATACTTAGAAAATCTTAGAAATTCAACTAAAAAGCTAGTTGAAAAAATTAATAGGAAAATCCAAGCGATTCAACTGAAAAGCTGGTTGAAATAATTAATAATTTTAGCAAAGTAGAAGGATAAAAAATAAATCTATATAAATTGTCAGCATTTCTATATATTGCCAACAAAGCCCTGCAAAGAGAGATTTCATTTAAATTAACCATAGATAATATAAAATACCTGGCGATAACCCTGCAAATAAAACCCAGAAACTATATGAACATAATTATAAAATACTTTTTATACAAATAAAGTCAGATTTAAATAATTGAAGAAATAGTCATTATTCATGGGTGGGCTTAATAAAAATGACAATTCTACCTAAATTTCTACTTATTCATGCCATCCCAACTAAATTACAAAAAAAAAAAAAAAAATTTATTGAGCCAGAAAAAAAACAAAATTTATTTGGAAGAACATTAACACACTATTGGCGGAACTGCAAACTGATCTAACCATATTGGAGAGCAATCTAGAATTCTGCCCAAAGAGTTATAAAATTATATACCCTTTGACCCAGCAATACTATTAGGTCTGTTTCCCAAGATGATCAGGGAAGAAGGAAAAGAACCTATATATTCTAAAATAGCTTTAGTAGTTCTCTTTGTGGCAGCAAAGAACTGGAAATTGAGAGGCTGTCCATCAGTTGGGGAAAGACTAAATAAGTTGTGGTATATAATTGTGGTAAAAAAACTACTCTGCTGTAAGAAATGATGAAAAGGTTGATTTTAAAGAAATATGGAAAGATTTTCATGAAATAATGAAGAGTGAAACAACTAGAACCAAGAGATTATATGAAGTAAAATGTGAAGATGGGATTGACTCTCTCCTTGCCTATTTTTTAATTAACCAAAGCTTGAATACCCATACTTGGCAATAGGTGGGGGGAGTTCACAAGCCACTTAGAGAGTTCCACCTTTTCAATTCAATCAGTCAGAAACTTGTGAATCCTTTGATAAGAGTTCACACCCTCATAGGATGAGAGGTGGAACCTACAGACACTGCCTGCCCCCCTGGGCAGTGCCAAGCAAATTAAAAGACTGCAATTGGTTCCTGTAAAGTAGAGGAAGGGGCAGGAAGGGATGTAAAAAAAAGACTATAAAAGATGATAAACTTCTGTCCAAGAGAGAGTTCTTCGGGTGTGGAGGAGCTTGGACTGGGACCGTAGCTCTTGGACTGCTTCCGGTAAGACTGCTCCTGGATCTTTTCCCTTTGGAGCTTCTCCTGATGAGTGAAAAGCTGACCTTCCTTTCCTGGCTTCTGGAGAGATTAGTTCCAGAGAGGTCTCCCCTTCTTGGAGGAGGCCTCATGGGTTGAACCCTTAATTCACCACCAAGTTCTCCAGCTGAGGGGTTAACAAGCCCTCTGTGAGCCCTCTGTGGGTTGAGCTGGGGACTGGAACAATATTTAGGGTGATAAACTAGACTTCTTACTCTACCTTCTTTTACATTTCTCTACTTTCACTTATTCCACCCTCTTTGTAAATAAAGCTACTGAAGGTCATTTTGACTTGGGCTGTATTAATTTTAAAATCAGCAACCACAGTATTATCTTAAAATTCTCATATACTTAGTCCAACCATAAAATTTAATTCCTTACAAATAACAATATTGTTCAAAGAGTTACTGTGAAAGACTAAGCTATTCTGAGCTATATGAATATTCAAATCAACTACAAAGGATGTATGAAGGAAGATGCTATCTATCTCTTGAGAAAGAAAGAACTGATATATAGAAGTATGTATCATGTGGGTCCACATATGTATTTGTGTCAAATGTTGGCCTTCTCTAACGTAAGTTTGGGAAGGAAGGAAACAGCATAGAACTCAAAATAACAAAAAAAAAGTAATAAACCAAATTTCTCTTTAATTCATATTTCAAACCTTTCACAAATTTACATCAACCCTTCCCCAATATTTCAGAAAGTGATCTCTATTGAGAGTTTAGACAAAAATGATTTCTAGATTGGTTCTAAGAATGGGCTCAAGGTTCAGATTCTTTTAGTTCTGTTTCCTGGCTTGTTGATTAATGGCTCTGAGAAAATAATTTTGAGGGGAAAAAAGAGAATAGTGTCATAGAAACCTAGAGAAGAAAGCTTCACTATGTAATTCACAGTATCAAAAGCTGCAGAGAGATTAATGGGGATTAAGAAAGGATGATTAAATTTGGCAATTAAGAGGTCACTTATAGCTTTGGTGATGACAGTTTCAATTCAATAATAAGATCAGAAGACAGACTTGTAGAGGTTTTAGAATTAAGGGGGAAAAAAGAGGAAATGGAGGCACATAGTGTAGCACAGCTACATAGTGTAGCCCACAACATTTCTGAGTGAGGCCTGAACCAGATTAAAATGTAACTGGGAAACAGTTAACAAAATAAAGAAAAATACAATAAAACAGAGAATATTAATATGCATTTTCTAAGTCAATATGTGGCTTGTAGGATTCCTTGGGTATGCTTTAGTGGTCCCTGTTCTTATTTGAATTTGTGTGTCAAGTACATTTTTGTGTTTCAAGTGGTGTCAAGAACCTTCTCAATGAGTTTATCTGAGATGGGGAGGAAAGGGAGAGGATGCTACTTGGCAGGGAGAATTGGATCAAGCAGGGTTTTTTAAGGATTGGTCCTGTTTTTAAGGAGTAGGGAAGAAGTCAGTAAATAGGGAGAGACTAAAGATTAGAGAAAGTAGGGATGAGGGTTGGGGGAATATGCTGTGTAGAAGAAGGAAGGTGCTGAGATCAAGGATACTTGTAGAAGAATTTGCCTTCCCTCAGGAGAAGGATCTCCTATTATCAGGGACAGGAATGAAGGTGAAGGAAGGCATCCAAGTGATGACTGGTGAACTGAGGAGAATGGGAGAAGTAGGAATTCCCTGCTAATAATGTCAAATGGAGATGAGGTTCTTAGCTTTTAGGGAGTGATGAGGTAAGAGATTCTGAGTCGAAAAGGTTAGAAATAGCCAGCTGTGGTAAAATGGGATAGTGAACTGATTAGGGAGGTATAAAAAATTATGGCCTTGTTGCTATAAGAGGCCAATTGAGATTAGATAACTTAAGTCCATCTTAGGCCTACTTAGCGCAGTTTTGTCAATTTTCTCCATCTTCATTCAGTAGCATGTGAATAGAAGTGAAAGCCATAAAAGTTGAGATATTCCAGGGTTTGAGTTTGGTCAATTATGACTAGTGACAGAGCAAAGGGACAAAGCGGTCCAAAAAAGGAGAGAGAAGAATATAGCCAATGTGAGGGTTAGCTATCTGGAAAAGAAATCAGGGACAGAGTCATATGGAAAGAATAGCCAAAGCTGAAATAAAAGATTATGAATTTTGGTGCAAATTATGTAAATGTTTTTTAATCACACTGAAGATAACACAGGAGGGAAAAGACTTAAAAGCTGTATCGGAAGTTATTCAAATTAGATATATTTCAGTATTTGGCTATTCCTGTCCTAGAAGGACAAAACACTAAAACACTTTACCAAAGGAAACTTTCTTTCTTTGGAAATTTTTATAATTAAATCAGAGCTAGTTTTCTGCAGCAGGTTTGGTCCTCAGCTCCAAAACATGGTTCAATAAACAAACAGTTAGATTTTTAGGGCAAAGATGTATTTAGCAAAGAAACAAATGGAATTAGTTGGGTCTAACCAATTATTTCTTCTCATCAAGGGTCTTGCTATCTATGACTTTCTCATATCAATTGGTAATTATAATAGAAGACTAATGTAATTAATTACATAATTAAATTCATCTCATCTGCATAAAAATGAGTTTTTGGCCACTGCCTAAAATCTCAAATATCCTTTATTATGTTCTGCCTGGGAGAAGAGGGGTGGGCCTTATTAGTTATCTCTTAAAGTCCTTTTTCCAAGGGATTGGTAACCCCATAGTAATGGTATTGCAATATATGACACTCTAATCCCCCTCAAGGAGATTTGGCCACATCATACAAATTATACTTATTCTGTGGTGAAACCCTTTTTAATGTTCAGTAGCAGAAGAAATTCAAGAAACCACAGCAGTTTCTTCTTTAATCCAACCCTAACGTTTACTATTAAAAATTAAGAATATATTAGTATGTTTCAAATGCTTAAATTTAGAATTTATATATTTTGTAATAATAGCTAACAATTATAACTAGTGCTTTAAAGTTTGCAAAGTACTTTGAAATTATAATGGTAAATTTAGCTTATATGCTTAAAAAGTTACATTAAACAATTTCCCCAGAATTATTTTGAATATTTTCACAAAGGAAATATAAATAATTAACAATCGAAGAGTAGTTACCACTGATTACAGAGTATACTTAATGAAAAATTTTTTATTATTCCTCATAATAATGAGTATCTTTTCCTTTCTTTCCCTCAGAAGTATAATTCTTCTCTTAAAGAAGTCACAGATCACTGGACAAAATACTAAAATAAATGCTATTTTTTTTAAACCCATAAAGATCACATGATAAACTCTGACCATTTTCACATGTGAATTTATTCCAGGCAATGCAGGTTTCTTGAACTTGGCCTTAATTGATTAGGTTGTCAATTAGGTTATCAATCATTTTTCTAATGTTTATTCTTTTTTTTTAAACCCTTACCTTCTGTTTTAGGACTAGGCAATGGGAGTTAAGTGATTTGTCTAGGATTACACATCCAGGAAGTGTCTGAGGCTACATTTGAACCCAGTACCTCCTATCTCTGGGTCTGACTCTCAAATCACAGAGATGCCCTGGCTGCCCCCTAATGTTTTTTTTTAATAATAATAACCCTTATCTTCTGTCTTAGTGCCTGCTACTAAATATTAGTTCCAAGACAAAAGAATGGTAAGGCCCAGGCAAGTTGCCCTCAGGTCATATAGCTAGGAAGTGTCTGAGACCAAATTTGAACCCAGTACCTCCTATCTTCAGGCCTGGCTCTCTATCCACTAAACTATCTAGCTGCCCCATCTAAAATTTATTCTTACTGAAAAGCTTTTGCACTAACAAAATCAACTAGAGGAGCTACAGATTAGGGGGGGAAATCTTTGCATCAAATATCTATAATAAAGGTCTAATAAAAGGCAGCATGGAATGGTGAACAGATATGGAAGGGCTTTGGAGGCAGAAGATCTGGATTCACATCCTGTCTCAGATCCATCCTGGCTTCCTGACTCTGGACAAATTACCAGTTCTATAGGAGTCCCCATGCAACTATCTAAGACTACAAGTTTCTGACCTGGCATTTAAAAGAACTTAATAAATGTCTACTGATTGATTTATTAATTGGTAAAGGTAATCTCCTCTCTGGGAGTTATACCAATGAAATCAAGAGTTCTTTCTTACCCCCTCCTCAAAGAGTCTGTAGTCCAAAGTAAAAAGAGAACTGAGATAAATATGCAAGATTAAGTGCCATTTCCCAACAAATAAGTTGGTCAAAAGACATGAACACTCCTCAAAACTGTAAAACTGGAGTCAGCTGGGTAGCTCAGTGGATTGAGAGTCAGGCCTAGAGACAGGAGGTCCTAGGTTCAAATCTGGCCTCAGACACTTCCCAGCTGTGTGACCCTGGGCAAGTCACTAGACACCCATTGCCTACCCTTACCACTTTTCCACCTAGGAGCCAATACACAGTATTGACTCCAACATGGAAGGTAAGGGTTTTAAAAAACAAAACAAAACTGTAAAACTATGTACTTGTGTGAAAATTTGCTGCAAAAATCACTAATAAACTATTAAAAAATAAAAATGTAAAGTAATCTGAGTTTCACCTTACATCCCACTTCTCCAAACACTCAAATTGTCAAAATGACAAAAGTTAGCAAAAGTTGATATTGGAGGCTGCAGAAATGCTAACACACAAATACACTGCTGAAAACTTCTATGAATTGGTCCAAATGTTTTGGAAAGCAATTTGGAATTAAGGAGAAAAGTGGCAAAAACTTCCATACCTTTTGACCCAGAGATCCCATTGCCAGCCACATACCTTAAGGTGCAAAGACAGAAAGTTCCTATTAAAAAATAATTATAGGTGTAGTAACAAAAACCTGGAAACAAAGCAGTTGCCCATCAATTGGGGAATGACTTAACAAATTGTCATAATGGAATGTTACTATTTCATATGAAATTATGAATATGAAGAATTCAAAGATGCATAGGAAAATTTAAATGAACTGATGCAAAATTAAGCAGAACCTGAAAAGCATACATGACTACAATGCAACTGGAAAAGAAAACTGAATGCTATATAATTATAATGCCCAAGCTGGTCCCCAAAGAGGAGACAAGAAAACACACTTTTCTCCCTTTTTTATAAAAGCAAGAGACTATAGGTGTTTCATATACTGTCAAGCCTGGTGGATGTGTTTGGTTATTTTGCTCTATTGCCTTTTTTTCTTCTTTTAAAACATTTTTGTAATAAAGGATAGTTGGGTCACTGGGTATGGGATGGGAAAGGATCTCTTTGGAAATGAAGATAATATAAAAGATTTAAGATATCAAAAACTGCTTTCATTTTAAGAGCAAATATTCTTTCCCTTTAAAAAAATAACATTTTCACTTGATCTTAGCCAAAAGTCCAAGAAGAGATTAAAAAAATAGTATTTTCTTTTTTTTTTTTTAAACCCTTGTACTTCGGTGTATTGTCTTATAGATGGAAGATTGGCAAGGGTGGGCAATGGGGGTCAAGTGACTTGCCCAGGGTCACACAGCTGGGAAGTGGCTGAGGCCGGGTTTGAACCTAGGACCTCCTGTCTCTAGGCCCGACTCTCACACCAGAGCTACCCAGCTGCCCATAAAAAAATAGTATTTTCTAATGAGAAAATATGGTAGAGAAGCTTTATTTTTAAAGAATCATGGAAAATTTAGCTCTTTTAAAAAAAGGGATCCAGAATACTCAATTATATTCTTTTTGATAATCATTTTTAGCCAAGACCTGTTCCTAAATGAGTTAAGAAACTTTTGGCAAATCATTAAAAGCCCAAGCATTAACCCTACAACAGGAATGGGTATTATTAATGATCTTTTCATTAATTATAAGTCATTCCGAAAAGCAATAAAACAAAGTTATTTATTTTTAAGGAAAAGTTTGTCTCCCCCCCTCCCCCAAAAGAATTACCTGAACAATGGTGAATCCAGAACTGAGGATGATATCTTCTATCTCCTCTTCTTTGTCCACAATATCTGGTTTGATAAGAGCCAGGGTTCTTTCTACATAAATCTGAGGTGGGGGCATTAATATCTCCATCGTTTTGTTGTTTTTTTAGATAAACTTGACAGGCATGAACTTCAATGAGAACCCACCCCTCCTCCCCTACAAAATACAAGACAGGTGATTAAGAGGAAACCAAGATTTCTTAGCACTCTTTAGCAGATTTTTTGGCAGCAATTTAACAACTGCCGGGAATTTTCCTACCTAGGTAAGGTCAGCCTCGAGAAGGTCTTAAGCAGGACACCTCCAGTTAGCGAGTCAGGTGCTTTCTGACTTTCCAGGCACTTCCCCACTTCTATCACAATCCCTTAATTTATTTCCCCGGGAGGTGGAGTAGGGTGGGAAGGTTGCACAATTTTTGCAGATGAGGTCACAGAAGCCCAGAGAGGGAGGTGAAGGTGGCTGGTGACAGTATTGGAGCGGCTTGCAGGGGGGTAGACTGGGAAGCTACAGGAAGGCTGGGCTTTCCTCGACTCTGCTGGCGTCTCGCTTCCACTGGGCCGACGACCCTCACAATCCTGAGGCACAGGCCGCAGCCACCTCACCGTCAGTCCTCCTCTGCCCCGGGCCCCAGTTCTGCTTCTCTGGTTGCTAAGAGACGCTAGAGACGCTCCGCAGAGCGTAGGAAGGCCAGCCCCAGCGCCTCCTGCCGGCCCACCCCTCCCCCAGTCTGTCCCAGGGTGGGCCGTCCCTGGCCCCGCCTGTAAGGTAACGGAGGGTAGGGTGAGGTGTTATGCCCAGCTCCCTCCATACCCTGCCCTCCCCCCATTAAAAAGCAGCTCGAAGTTTGGTAAACAACGTTTATTCTAAGGTCTGTCATACAGGGAGCCCGGTGGAAGCGGTGGCCTCTGGGCGGAGGCACAAATCACAGACCCGCCCGCTTCGGGTTCCATGACTAAAGCAGCCAGGGCTTCTTCTCTTGGGTGATTTAAGGCCTCTCTTACTAACAAAGGATAATCGGAAACTCGAACAACCTCTGAGATAGGGTCCATATCAGGGCCAAGCGGAGAGCCTTGACCCCAGAACAGCCTCGGCCCGGTCAGAGGTGAGGTCAGAGGTCAAGGTCAGGCTGTCTGCCAGGGCTGGGAAGCCCAAGGGCTCTCCGTCCTCCCCTGGGAAATCAGTCCACATCACTCAAATCTCTTCTTCTGTCTAACCAAATACTTAGCACCTGTACAAGGCAAAGAGGAAAAAAGGCTGTAAATCTCAACAGCACCTGGACTTCTGCACAATCCTGAAAGCAACTAGCTACATATCCTTTCCCCTTCTCCAACTAACAACTTTTTATTAATTTAAAAAATTCAATGCTACTAAGGCATATAGTCTTCGCATGCAGGCCTTTTTCTGACTGCTACACACCTTGGGAATGGGCAAAGATGGAATGATGTCAAATTTATATGAGCAAAAGCAGCTGCCTGAAAATATTCAATGGCTATAGCTTCTTGTTTAGAAGTTTTGCTGCAGTTTCTCCTCCCAGTGGCTGTTGACTTGTGGCTTGGGAAATTGCTCCAGGCAACCTGCAAGATCTCACCACAGAAATTCATCCTTTCAGGATTCCTTTCCTCTTCCCCCAGCTCTTGTGAGAACCCATCTCTGCTGCTTTCCCCTGACTACTTGTGGTATAGTGGAAAGAGCCCTGGATTTGGAGTCAGAGAACCTGGGTTAAAATCCCAGCTATGTTACCTTGGGCAAGTCACAACCTCCCTGGGCCTCAGTTTCCTCATCTGTAAAATGAGGGTGATGGATTAGATCAAGGGTTCTTAACCTGGCGTCCGTCAATTTGTTTTATTATTTTGATAACTGTATTTCAATATGTCATTTCCTTTGTAATTCTACATATTTTATGCATTTAAAAACATTATTCTGAGAAGGGGTCCATAGGCTTCCCCAGACTGCCAAAGGGGTTCCATGACACAAAAAAGGTTAAGAACCCCTGGAGATGATCTCCAAGGTATCTTCCCAACCCTAAATATATGATCCTATGACATTCCAATTCTCTACACAAAACTGCAACATATCCTTGTACCTCACACAGGTTCCAGAAATGGACTGCTGAACCTGAAGAAGACAAACCCAGGAAGGCTAGGGGGAGCCCCAGCAGGTCACTTTGAATCAAAACATGAAGAAGATGGAAACAGGTTAACTACAAAATCCTGTGCTGTTCTACATGCCAGCCTCCTCCAATGAAACACTAGCTGGGGCTTACGATTTGCTGGGTTCTAAACTTCACCATGAACCTATGAGGGACTCAGGGCCACACCTGGTCACGGCCCCTAATCTCTGGGGGACACAGCACTATTCCTAGACCACCACTTATGTGAACTCTGAAAAGTGGCCTCCTTTTCCTACAAGTCCCTAAAATATAATACCTGGATCTGCTCTAGGACCTCTTTTTGCATCTCTATAGCCATGTGGTAAATATGGTGGTCAGAGTCATTGTACATTACAGCATTCTGGAACATCAACATCAAGTCACGCTGGAACTGGGCCATGCTTCGGATACGTCCCTTAGAAAGGCTCCTCTTCAGACTGGTTAAGTCCATGGGTCTGCAAGTGGCCAAGAGAGACCAGGAGGAATTACACGGCCATGTGGAATATGAGCTGGTCTAATGAATTCTTCTAGATAACAGTCCACCCCCTTCAATAGGAGCTTCTGCTCCTCTCTACATTATGAATCTCAAGGGGTTGGTTAAAAAAAAGTATGTACTAAGTGCTCAGTGTGAAGAGCACTGTGAACATTTCTGATTTATTTATTCCCACTTTCCCTAGATAATTCAAAGGCTATGAAGAACAATTTTTACCCCTCAGGTGAAGAAGACCAAAGGACTTAGAAAGGCCTCAAGTAGGAAAGATAACCCAAATGGCTATTTCATACAGACACTATTTTTTGATGAAAAATGCTGTTAGTACAAGACTCTGCTTTCATTCATATGTGGTGTTCATTTGGGTTTTCTTCCCTCAATACACCCACATTAACTTCCTAAGTTTCTCTTGGGCTTACAGACAACATCGACTAAACCAAGTGAGCCTGAAAAACATAAGTGAGAAGTGACCAACACTGACTGCTCTCACAACGACCATGCAGATTCTCCTTTTGAAAGTTTCAATTCAAAAGGAAATTTTCAGAAATTACAAAAAGTACTAACCAAAGTCTTTTAGACTCAAGAGTACACAATGCTGTAAATGATCTTTTTGTCTTTTCTCACCCTCCTTATCCTCCCAAAGAGAAAGATGTTGACTTCTTCATAGCTTTATTAACATCTTCTGCTGACAAACATTATTTTTCTTATTTCTAAGTGCAGCAAATAAGGCAGAAGGTCATTTAAAATACACGGAAACAGAATGAAAACAGGCACGAGGATATGAAGCAACCAACCTTTCCTTCCCCCTTCTTCACTGACCTTTTCACCACATCCTTGTACCCCGGAGCTTGCCTATCTGACACAGGTTTCAGAAATGGACTGCTGAACCTGGTAAGGGACAAACCCAGAAAGGATAAGGGGAGCCCCAGCAGGTCACTTTGAATCAAAACAGGAAGAAGATGGAACAGGTTAACTACAAAGTCCTGTGCTGTTCTATGCCAGCCTCCTCCAAGGAAACACCAGCTGGGAGTGGAAAAATCTGTAAATTCCCTCTTGAGATATATATATATATAAATATATATATATATACACACACATACACACACACATACACACACACACACACATACACACACACACAAAAACACTTTATTCTAATGCTACATGCCATGCTAATTTAGACCTTAGCTACTTGTTTGGAGACCTTGTCTTCTAGGGCCCTAGTAGAAAGAGGCATCTATTTTAAATACTAATTTTATCTTAGAGGTATCATGATATAGTGAATAGAAAGCCAACCATGGAGTTGGAAGCCCTGGGTTCAAAGACCCTTCTGACACATAGAGGCTATATGATCAAGCATGAAGGAGAACCTCTTAGTTCCTTAGGCATTGGTGGAGGGAGTTTCTTTTCAGAAGTTCCTTAGACCAATGAAATAACAAGTTCTGGAAACAAGAATTATAATTTGATCTCTTAAAAGTCCCAATTCTGAAGAAAAACTAGGAATTAAATTCAAATGACAGCAACCATTTCTTCCAGAGACCTGCAAAAGGCAGGTTTATAATGGTAACTTCTGGTGTTGATGGATGGAAAGGACTGAATAGAAAATGAGATTTTGTCTTATGTGGCCCACCTCCAATATACATTCACCACTTCTACTATGCCTGACCTACCTATCTTCTGACAACACAGCACGGGTAATACGCTTCAGTTGCGAACAACCATCCTACCAGCTTCCTGTCAAACTTGAGATACTTACCTATGACTGGCAATCATTTTCCAGACTGGAAGGAGGGTTTTCTTGAAAAGCAGCTGTTCTTTGACAGGATCACCCTGGTTTGGATCAGTCCTATGGGAAGGGACATGGTCATTTCCCTAATGTTGTTCTATTTCTCCATGGCAGACAATCAAGGTACCGTCTATGCTTAGGTCTTAACTTTTTTTTTTACAAGGTCTCACCAAAGGAATTTTATTTCCTTGGATCTATTCAACATTAAAAAACTGAAATACTACAGAATAAGAGAGGGTATGTGTTCCCAAAGCTTTCATAAATGAAACTCAAAACTGCAAGTAAGCTTAGTTTTCATGATAATTCAGTAATGAGTTTCCTTCTTTTTGCTTTTCTATGGTCCTGACAGCACATCAATGACGATCTGTCTTCATCACTCCTCCTGCTAATTTACTGCTTAGCAAATTCTTTTTTTTTTTTAACCCATACCTTCTGCCTTAGAATTGATACTAAGTTTTAATTCTAAGGCAGGAGAGCTGTAAGGCACAACTGGAGTTACATAACTTGCCCAGACAGCTAGAAAGTGTCTGAGGTCACATTTGAACCCAAGTCTTCCCAATTCCAGGCCTGGCTCTCTAGCTACTGTTCTGTCTGGCTGCTCCTGACATTACATAATTGTCCTATGAAGTACATCCCCTGACCTCAGCCAGAATAGCACTCAAATGTTGAGATTCCCTTCTGTAGCTTAGAGAGAGAGGATATTTTGTCACTAATCCAATTGTCTAAACATTTTCACCTTCAGGAAATTCCCTTTCATGCCAAAATAGAACATCATAGTTTACAGTTTAATTGTATGTACTTCTGCCTCCATACACATTTAGAAATTATTTCTAGTTTTGTATTTAAACCTATGTAAATGAGATCTTATATATTTAATAAAGCATTATTAAGCCTGTGAAAATGGAAAAAATGGAGTTAACTATTTCTAGATCTATATGGCTATAAGTATCTGTAGACTAATATCTCATATTGTGCAAGTGGAATACATCTCTTCTAAAGTTGGTATCAAAGGTAAAATTTCCAAAATTTCAAAACATATATACAATTTGCTAGGCATTATCAACAGTGTAAAAGCCTTTTGGGTTCTTTGATCATCTAAACAAATTAAAAGACCTTTGGCTTTTATTTTATCTTGTTTCCAAAAGAAATAAAGCTTACAAGAAACTTTAGCAAAAAAAAAAAAAAAAGCAAAAACCCCAACAATCCAGCATTCTATATTAGTGATGCAGCTTTTCCAAACAGAATTCTTCTAAAACAAGGTCATTAAAAATAATTCTGGTAAAGCATAGTCACTACCACATATCATAAGCAGGTATAGGATACTTTATAGGAAGTAAGAGTGTGTTGGACTTGGGCTCAGGCAGACTCCAAGGTTTTAAATCCTGCCTTGGACACTTGCTAGCCATATGAACCTGGGCAAGTTACAACTTCTCTAAGTCTTACTTACCTCATCTGTAAATGGGGATAATAGCATCTACCTTACATGGTTATTGTAAAGATTAAAGAAATCATATATTTAAAATGTTTTATCAGATTTAAAGTGCTATGTGTCAGCTATTATTATTCTTTGAAGTATAATATAGTACTGTCCTATGCCCATGGTTCTAGATAACACAATTAAGAAGGTAATTATTTGGCTTTGGCCACTTTTCCAATACAAAGTGGCCACAAAGGGCAATATGACTGTTCTGATACAGAACTATATCTTTGAATGAGGTACTAATAGTAAAAAGTGCTTAGCATGGTATCTGGCACATAGTAGATCCATATAAATTCTTATACCCTTCTTTTCCCCCTTAGCTATGACTTTCTATATAGTTCTACTGGAATATTTGCTAAAAACAATTTTAAAAACCACTGACTTCATAAAACAATGGCGTAACAGATCAATGAATGGCAACAAGTCTGCCAGGTTAAGGGTATTTATTTCCCCTTATCCCTAAAGATTGGTAGGAATATTTCCTCCTCCAATGAAGATCATAACCCTTCCATACTTTAGCAGACGGTCTTGGCCAAGTTTTGTCTATGGCCAAAATTATCACAAGGGGGACCAACCTGGTGATGAACCTCTTCAAATAGTCCTTTAATGGTCCTAAAGGGTCCTTTAATAAGAGAATCCATTACTGAGTCGATATTTGAAGCCCTTCCAGCTTGGGAGGACCTGCTGGGAGCGTGTGCTCCTGCTACAAAGCCTTTGAGAACTGAGAATCACTTCTTTGTTATGAGGCATTACATCCTATGAATAATAATCACATCACACATAATTCTAAGTATAGTTCTTGTGTCTCTGTATAGCTTTTGCTCCTCAAAAAAGATAAAATATCTTAACTTTTATAACTTTTCCTATTAGGATCTCTACTAAAGTCTAACTGGATCTACTTAAGTTTAGAAAGGTTTACCAACAGAATATTGGTAATTAACTGATCTTTTTTGCCAGTGACTCACAATAACAATCTAGAAAAACATAAAGGTAGCCTACCAAGGTCTGCACAATGATAATTTGGATTCCTGATACTATTTGTGATTTTTCTTAAATATAATCCTTTGTGCTTCTACTTATTTTAGGTGGAGAAATAGAAACTATAATAGTAGGAAAGAAAGATATTCTTAAATTAGTAGAAGTCTCAGAACACTAGCTTTCTACTACTGGGTGATAGAACAGACCAAGGGGCCAAAACTGAGATGTAGTCAATAATAGTTAATAAACATTTATTAAGTGCCTACTATAGGCAAGGCACTGTGCTAATTGCTGGGAATACAAATAAGACAGTCCCCTGCCCTCAAGAAGCTTACAATATAATAAGGAAAGATGTTTTGGGGAGTTAGATGTTCATTTCTTAAAAACGTTAACATCTTCAGAGGTGTTTTAAGCTAAAAATAATGTTATAACCCCTGCTTTTTAAATCTTTGCTTGACAGACTCAGTTACTCACCTACTCCATTTCCAATAAAAAAGGAAGTTTTAACCTACCTTTTAGTTTAGAGATGGAAAGCTGCCATGTAAATAGACTGAAAAAATCACCAAAAAGAAAAAAAACATTCGACAGTGCATTTCTTGTTTGACATTGATCATATACCATCTTTGCACCATTTTTGTTCATTTACATAAAGCAATATAGTAAAGTTAAAAACAAAACAAAACAAAGCAGAACCAGATCATTATGACACATCTGACAATCGTGGTTAAAACTGTTACTCACATCTTAGAGGAAGAGGCATTGCTGAAAATTAAATCCACCAATGGAGTCTCCTTAATGTTGGGGCCATCATCACACTCACCCAAAGGCGGTCTGCTCTCCTCCTCAGAGATATATCCTTCACCCTTTTCTTCTTTGGGTTCCTCCTTTGTTCCCCCCTGGGAAGGCCAGGAGACAAAGCAAGCTTTAGAAAAAGCTTCAGTATCAGAGTGAACAATTTCTCTTCCTGACTAAGATGACTTAAGAATCTATTATTCTTCGGAGGCTAATTTATTACATAAAACATTGAATAAAAAGCAGTTTTTGAACTAGATGAATCAACAAGAATACTTAATAACTTTACAATAGAGCTTTCCCTCTTTCTTTCTCCAGAGCAAATAAGGAAACACTACACCCTTGCCATCAGCAAGCCCTGCTATGAAAAGCTCTCAAGGTTGGTTGGGATGCTGTACAGTCAGTCTCCCTAGATTAGACTGGAACAGACAATCAAGTTGGTTGGGCAATAGGAAACATGTCCTGATTAGACAGCTGATTCAGCTCTTCACTTACCTCTTCGCTCTCTGGGGGTGGCCCCTGAACTTCACATATATCTGGGGAAATTGGGGCCATCTCTGGCCTCTCATTTTTTCCCTCCAGCTCCTTCTGTGCTACTGAGCCGTTTCCCTTGGCTGGAAACTTCTCGATCTCCCTGCATGGCTCCCCTGCCTCTCCCTCAACATCTGGAGTTTCCCTTCCTTCTTGCTTCCTAGAGCCAGGCTGAGACCTGCAGCCCTCACTTGTTCCCTTGCTGCTGATGCACAGTGGCTCCATCAAGTAGGCTACCTGCAATCACAGTTTATTTCCATATGCATAAGGATACCAAAGGGAATCATCTCCTAGATCCACAATTGAGCTAGGGACCAGGTATGTGCCAGGTTATTCCTGAGACTGTTTTATCCCTTCATCTAACTTTTTGACTATTGTTCAGAAAATCTCTTATCAACTACACCCTACCAAACCCTGCCCATTTCAAGTACTTAGCTCCCACCCAGAATTGTTTTAGTCACAGAATATCATAACCTCATTATCCTCATTCATATTAGGAAACTGTTGAACTCCCTGGCGATACTGAAACAATGAACTGCAGCAATACTATAGATGGGTCTGTGCTGCCTTTTAAAAAAAATCTATTCATGTAATTTCCTAGGTGTAGAGAACTCCCAGTTTGGAAACTCTCTCTACTGATACAGAATAGCAACTCTCTATATAATAGAATCTTAAAAAGAGTTGCCTTGGACACTGAGAAGTTAAATGATTTGCCCACAGTCACAAAGCTAATGCAGTTGATTGTGGAAGAGGTAGGACTTGAACCAAGGTCTTCTTGACTTTATAACCAGTCCTCTGCACTCTACCACACTGCCTCAACTCTTTGATAGTGCTCCATATCATCTCAGTGGCCTCAAATTAGTGTCTCAGAAAAATGTGGGGGAAGCATAATGGCAAAGTTCTCTAAGAGGATGAAGACTTGCCCTCATTCTGGACCTAGCCACTCTGAGCAAACACGATTACCTCAGAGAGGAAATGAAGGAGGTTCTGGTGGTTGAATTGTTCTGTCTCTTCCTGGGACTCCTCACTGCCTCCATCCCCCATAAGGGGGTCACTGGACTCTCTGCCTAAGTTGCTCTCCTCTAGCTCCTCTGCTCCTGGCTCTTCCGTTTCCCTCCAGCTGCCCACTTCAAGATCCAGACTGGAGTCCCATGAGCTGAAGAGGGACCTGTAGTCGTTGCTCAGCTCAGAATCATTAGGATAATCTTGTTCAGAATCCAACCAAACCCAGTCATGCCCCATCTGCAAATACATAGAAAAAAGGATTAGATTCATTTAACATTCCAGAACCAGGCCCAACATCCACCTCTCCTCCATAGTTCAGAAATGGCCAGAAACGTCGCTATTAAATCTTTAAGAAGGGCAAAGTTATCTAAGTCTCCGAGTTAATTTGTCTCCTAATTGCAGCTGAAGAGAGATAAAGAATGAAGAGAAAGCACTGCAATCAGCAAATTAAAACAGCTATTACTCCCCAAATCCAGTTTCAATTTCCCAAGTGTTCAGCTCTAGGCAAAGATAAGAGACCTAATAATACAATCATATTTCTGAAAAACCCCTTTCTCTTAAGAGAAAGGGCTCATGTTACCAGGTGCAGCAAGATAAACCTTAACAGCTTCTTTTCAGTCATTCCCCTCCGTTGCCCCAGGGTTTGCCAATGTTCTCCTAGACAAATCTTCTTGCAAAATGATAAACCTCTACTAGGAATTTCCAAGTCATACTCTCCAATTTTCCTAGCCCTCTAACAACATTCCCATGTCACAGTAGTCATCTTCTTGCTTCCTTATTATTAACCAGGACTCATAGTTTCTGGCCCTCTGCTCACCTTCTAAATAGTTAGGCTTCATTTTTCTTATCTATTGTAATGATTCTTAAAATGTATGTCTCCAGCCCTAACCACTTAACTCAATTTTCTAGCTTTATCTGCCCCAAAGGTATTGCTCCTTGGATACCTTGACTTCATAAACTCAGCATATCTAAAATTCAAAGTATCAGTTTTAAAAGGTGCTTTTCCCTTCCAACACTCCCTATCAGTATCAGTAGTATTCTTCTAGGCTCCCGGGCTTACAATCTTTTAATATTCTTCCCCCTCTCCATCTGCTGGATTTTAAATCTGGAAATCTGAGTACAAATCCTAGCTCTGTCATTTGTTCCCTATGTAACTTTGGACAAGTCACTTTAAACTTCTCTGAACCTTATCTTTAAAAAGAGTGTCCTTATCTTTAAAAAGAGGACTGGACTGATAACCTCAAAGGTCCTGTCCAGCTATACAACTAGAATCCTTAAGGTCCTAATCATCTCTCCCCATAATACTTTTTTACATTGCCCCTTTCTGATTCACTCCTAGAATGAGGCAATATATGCTCCTTACCTTTAGATCTTTATTTCATCACCCAACACTGTTCTAAAAACCTAAATTACTTTCCTGATCAAGAGCCCACTAAGATTTCCTACCATCCATTAGATCAAATACAAACTAATGTTCAAAACCCTTCATCAACCAAACCCCATCCACCTCTGTTCCAACATGTCATCACATCATAAAAACTTAACCCTGCCTCTGTGCTTCTCATACTACTTCAATGCTCAATAAAATACCATCCATCCCACTTCTCCATTAATCTACACTCTATGTGACCTTCAATGCCCACTTCCTCCACAAAATTCTTTTTACTTCTGAAAACCTTTGGCACTCTTACCACAGCATTTTATGTTTGCAAACAATTTTAAAATGACCTCCATTTCTTCCATCTCCAATTCGACTAGAAAAAACTTTCTTCCCACAAGGACTTTAATATCTTCAACAATACCCAATAATGGCGCAAAGTTATTAAGTGCTCCTATTTAAAGTTACAGCCTTTATGGTTTTTAATCATAGTAACATCCACTTATACTTTAACACATTGTCTCCAAAGAGCTCAAAGTACTTTATAAAGAGCATTCCTTTAATTTCCCATCATTTCTCTGTGATGAGTACAAGATTATCACTAAAATGACCCTTTTTCCATCTGTAAACTAGGAACCAATGACAGTATCAGAGTAAAGTTGGCTAAATCAAAGGAATAATTTTAAAAGGCATTATTCATCCATTGTATAAAAATTTTGGAAATTCATTTCCAAAATAAACCCCAAAAAACAGTGTAATTTGAGGTTACAATGCACAACAGGGAAAGGAATGGCAGGAAGTCTTTTCTTCTAGAAATGCCATCTGCCAAGGTGGCTGGCATCAATGAAATGAAGGACAATCCTGCCTATATGTCTATGCATTGACTAAACTCTGCTCTGAGAAGTTGGCCTCTGTCCCACAATAAGGCTATCTAAACATATGGATTTAAATTGTGGGTAGTTACTTACCTTCTCTAATCACTCACTATGGGAACATACTTGATGTTACAGGGTCAATTTTGCCCACTCATAGTCTCAAAAACCAACAAATGGTGAGACAACTAAATACATACAGGCTGGCTGATCTCATGTAAAGAATATCATCGAGACTGAAAATGAGCACACAAACATGGCTAGGGTTTTCTTTTCTTCTAGAGTTTATTGTATACATAGACACTTCACAAGGTTAAAAAAGTCTGTACACTTCACATGACAGTACAAACTAGCCACAATCGCTAGCTACACACGGAGACACGAACATAGGCCATCACTTCTGCCCTAAAACGGGCAGACTGGTGGCGGCGGCTCTGCCTCTGAGAGAGGTTTCCTTGGCCTGTGTGAGGTCACCCAGATGCCTCTTGTTCCATCCTGGGAACAAGGCCAACAAGCCCAAGCTCAGTCGTCTTCTCTCTTCTCTTAGCTTCCACACAGAAGGTGGTCTGAAGCCTCACTTCTTCATCTTCAAGTCGGCTTCAATGGCGCAGCGGCGCCCCCTCGTGCCCCCATCCTAAATGACAGGCAAACAAAGAAAGGGAGCGTCAGAGAAGGATCAAAGGTTAGGAGAAGGTGGGACCCGGAACGCTTGGGAGTCAAGTTTCTCAGGAGACAAATCAGCAGAGGAATCCAAGGAAATGTGGTGCATTTCTGTCTTCCCACAAAGTGGCTGAAGAGCACCTGGTAGTATGTGAGAGGAGATGCAGGGGGAGATACAGGATAGGGAATCCTGCTCAAACCCAAAAGAGAGAGGCCTTTAGCATTCACCTTGGGGTCCCCAGAGAATGAATATTAGTAACCCCACCCACAGTTCCCAGATCCCTGTGCAAAGGGACAGGAAGAGTCAAAACAAAGATAGAAAGTCAGAAAGGGCAGTGAACAGTGAGATTCTTGGCTAACGTACCTGTCCAGCTGTTGGGGTCCCTACAAGAAAGGCCTTTCCTGCCGACTGACCCTGGCACTAGCTCCCTAGCACCTCCTGACAGCTGCTTTCCATGAGGGCAGGACAATCAGAAGGCTTCTTTCCATCTGCTGCTCTCTCCCTGCAGCCCAGCTCCTTCCTCTTGTGCAATATTTTGCTGTCTTCAATAGATAAAGGTTAGAAGACCAATCCTATAAACCAGCCTTGCAGCAGCCAGACACCTGTCTGGGTGATCCAGAGTCACTGATGATGGGCAGCAGGCCAGTAGGAAAGAATGGTGATTGTATTTAATTTGTTCTTTCTGTAGTACAGGCTGGGAAGCCTGTGGGAGAAGATGAGCTAGTAAACATCTTTGGTGGGCCAGTAAATTTTTGTTACTAATTTGCCAAGTCTTTAAAAACTTTTCTGTTCCCAACTCAAGGACACAGGTTGCCTGTGAAGCAACAGGAAGAATAATAAAAATACCACCACCTTGCATTCGTATAGCACTTAACTCTTTTCAAACCATTTTCACAACTACAATTTAATTCTGTCCTCACAACATCCCTGTGAGGTAGGTAACACAGGTATTATTATAGCTCTATTATGCAGAAGAAATGTATAAATGAGGCACAGATAAACTGACTTGCCCAAGGTCACAAAGAAAATTAGTGGACAGAGCTAAGATTAGAGATCAGTTTTCCTATTTCTTAGTCTGGTGTTCTTTTCTATCACACCATGCTACTTCTCTGACCCACAATGAACAAAGTGGAGAAAGAAAAGTCAAAATGACTTCTTGATTCTATAAAGTAAAAACATTAGCAAACTTGGGCTGGCCATTCCAGCAGATCCCTTATCCCTGCTCCACCTCCTTGTATTATCACTGTGCAAGACCCACTGGTATGCTTGGTCTTATTTTAACTTATTTTAGAGGAGGAAATGAGGACAGACTCTGAATATCTGCAAGGATAAGAAGCTATTAGAAAGCCAGCCAACAACTGTTTTGATAATCTTTCATTTGCAAGGGAATAACTTACATAGTTTGACCCTATAAAAAGATGGAGAGAAGGAAAGAAGGGAATGTGCATTCTAGATCCTTCATAACACCACCCAAAGGACACATAACCCTAGTCCAGTGACTCCTTATCAATACAAGCAGTACGCACCCAGCATACACACACACACTCACACACACACACACGCACGCACGTGCACACACACATATGCATGAATAGAAGACAGGAATATAGTAAAGAAAAATACTTCTTACTCAATGATCTGATAAATATAAGTTCAAGACAACACTAGAGTCTGCATGTGAGTTTTCCCTCCACCCTCCCCTACCAGGAGCTGAAAACATTTTGTGGCATCAACACCCCTTGCAGCCATTCAATACTTACAAAGAGAGAGAGAAGGAAGGCAGGAGAGCCCATGGGGACACTGTCCTGTTAGAGGACAAACAAACACTGATCAGGTTCCACAGAAACTCTCAGCCACAAGCAAACCAAACTTTAGGACAGGGACTCAAGCACTACATGCATACATATACGTACACATACACACATGCACACAAACACAGATACAGACATGGACACAAATTTTTAAAATTCAAGAACAAGAGAAAAAGACATTGTGAAACATCTAAAAGCAATCTGGCCATTAAGCTTCTAGCAGGGGGATTCAATGGCACCCAAACCCTTGTATACTGAGTAGCTTCCCTCACTTTAAAAATGCTGTCCCCAGCAAGATCACTCACTCCAAACTTACGATTTCTCCCAAGTGACTGGGTCTGTCTCTCTCAGTCACTTCTGGCCTCTTCCAATGTTTGGTTTGGGAGAAAATGTCCACTGTGCTATGAGGGAGAATGTCAGGGCTTCTGGAAGCAGCTAAAGCAACACCCAAAGGTCTGACTACTGATAAAAAGATGAAGCTTCCATATTATCAGGCATCTATTAATGTTGCTAAAGTCCTAAAGGTCTGTGTACTTAGGGGTTGGAAAACCTCTTGGGGACAGCAGCTTTCTTAGATGTTTGGGGTTTCTACCACCAGATCCTTTAATACAAATTTACTCTAGACATGGATATAGCCTGATTCCCTCACCTTCTCTGAAGCATCCTGTTTGCGAGTAGAATCCCTCCCTCGAAGGCTTTTGGCACTGATTCCAGACTCAGATGTCTGCATGATCAGCTGTGTGGCCAGGAATTGCTGTAGGGACAAGACAGAGGGTTAGTAAAAGCCACTAAAAGACTGGCAGGGCAGCAGGGACAAGAATTTCAGTGGGCAAAGCAAGGGATTGTTAAGTATGAATGATTTCATATCCTATATCATTTAGTACAGTTGGTAAACTGGCAGAGTTAAAGGTAACAATATGGGCTCTAGGATAGAGACAATAGTTGAAAATTTGTATGACTAGAATTATACTTTTACAAGTACATGGGTTCCTGAAAATGAAACAAGATGTAAAGTACAACTTTTCTGCTCTCAAAACAATAGATGGAACAAATATTTAAAAGTAGCCAGAACAACTTTGTGTTTTTAAATGGGATCCAAAGGGTTATGAAATCACATTACCCCCTGCTATTACTCATTTTATTTTATTTTCTTGTGACTTCATTGGGATAGGAAGCTTCCTGGTAAAAACTCCCTCTACCAATACAGACTGACAACTGCTCTATATCTTACAGTCATAGAGTTGTTTGGGGTGTCAAGAGGTGGACTGACTTGTTTAGTATCACCAAACTGAGTTGACAGAGCTGTGACAGGAAACCAAGTTACGCTGACTCCAAAACTAGTCACTAGACTAGACTTGTCAAATACAGAGCTAGATTAAAATGTAACTGAGAAAACACCTAACGATAAATAAAAATACAACACAGATAATGTTCATTTAGGGGGGTTTTTAAGTCAATATGCAGCAAGGATCCCTTCCTGCTTTGAGTTTGACACCTCTGCCATATACCATAGCTATGCCTCATTAGTAACATGGTCTCTTTCACTCAGAACTCAAGCAAAAAGGATGCTGGCATTACCTGGATTTGTTCCAAAACATCCCTCTGCATCTCCACAGCCATATGGTAGACATCATGGTCAGAGCTATTGTACATTACAGCATTCTGAAACATCAGCATGATGTCTCTCTGGAATTCAGCTGTTGTCCTTATTAGTCCATTCTCGATGTTCTTCTTAATGGTTGACAAATCCATAGGCCTAGAAAGGATAACAATGAAGAAAGTGATGTGCTTTCTCTTCTGAAGACAACTCCAGTTTCTAGGCTAGACTCAGGAGACTACAGCTGTCATGACTCCAGACCCCAATTCCAAAACAATCATATTAACTATCACCAAGAAGCTAATAAGTATTAGACAAAGAGCTCTGGAAAAGCTGAGATATTATGCTAGACTCTGAAAAACCAACAACTGTCATTCATACATTCTGCATACCAGTGGTTACTCTTGCTGCTGCTACTGCTGAACTATCCATTCTATTTAGTTTTAGTCACATTCTCAATCATAACTCTAGAAACCCTCATTGCCCCTTGCCCAAATTACTGAAATAGCCTCCTAATAAATCATCTCTCCACTTCTCATCACAGCTAGAATAATTTTTCTCAAGTTTCAATCATGTTTAAATATCTTCAGTGGACTATGCTCTTATGGGGAAAAAACTGGGGTGAAAGACCCATTTTCCCTTCTAGTCTGTCTAATGTCTGCTTTCCTACTTTTAAAGCCTATACCTATTACAATGCCCAAAGGGTTTTTAAAGACTGCCTGCCCTTTGACCCAACCATACCAATGCTGGGTTTATACCCCAAAGAGATCATAGGGAAAAAGACTTGTACAAAAATATTTATAGCTACACTCTTTGTGGTGGAAAAAAATTAGAAAATGAGGGGATGTCCTTCAATTGGGGAATGGCTGAACAAATTGTGGTATATGCTTGTGATGGAATACTATTGTGCTCAAAGGAATAATGAACTGGAGGAACTTCACGTGACCTGGAATGACCTCCAAGAATTGATGCAGAATGAGAGGAGCAGAACCAGGAGAACATCATACACAGAGACAGATACACTGTGGTACAATCAAACATAATGGACTTCTCTACTAGCAGCAATGCAATGATCCAGGACAATTCTGAGGGACTTATGAGAAAGAACACTATCCACATCCAGATAAAGAACTGTGGGAGTAGAAACACAGAAGAAAAACAACTGCTTGATCACATGGGTTTATGGGGATGAGATTAGGGATGTAGACTCTAAACGAGCACCCTACTGCAATTATCAATAATATGGAAATAGGTCTTGATTGATGACACAAGAAGAAACCAGTAGAAATGTGCATTGGCTACAAGGGGTGGAGGGGAGGCTGGGGGAATGGAGAAGGAAGAGTAAGAACATGAGTCATGTAACCATGGAAAACATTTTTCTAAAAAAATAAAATTTTAAATTATATTCAAAAAAGAATTCCTATTATTTAGGGGGCAGCTGGGTGGCTCAGTGAATTGAGGGCCAAGCCTACATATGGGAAGTCCTAGGCTCAAATCTGGCCTCAGACACTTCCCAGCTGTGTGACGCTGGGCAAGTCACTTGACCCCCATTGCCTACCACTCTTCTGCCTTGGAGCCAATACACAGTGCTGATTCTAAGATGGAAGATATGAGTTTAAAAAAAATTCCTATTATTTAAAGCACCACATGTAACATTTCTATAGAATATTTTTATAATACCAGTGCCTGACACAATGTAGGCACTTAAATGCTTGTAACTATTCCCTATCTCTTCCCCCATCCCAGATGATTTCCGACTCTTGCCCCTTGGGGCTCATTTTGGTTTCCACCTTTTTAATGCATTCATCATAAATTAATTTATAATTATTTATAAAATATACAAAAGCAGGGAACATATTCTTTAATGTGTTTCATAAGGGGGATTTAATAATTGTTAGTTGAAGTGAACGTAAAATTTGCTAGATTTTCTCCAAGTCAAGTCTGTTCAAGTGCCAAGACCATTGCTTACCTCTGTACAATGCTATGGTAGCCAGGTGCTATGTCATCTGTGACAGGTTGCAAGAAGACATTGGCATATCTGTCCAAAATAGAAGTCATTATAAATTCACCTTTCTGGTACAGACATTACTGACATTTGCTGTCACACAGACTAATATTATCTGAATATTCTTGAATGAGTAGGAAGGAACTCTGCCTCTGATTTGAAAAAAAAATTTTACTTGCCTGTGATTGGCTGCAGCTCTCCATACCAACATGATGGCTTTCTTCCATATCTTCTGAGCCTGAATTGCTTCCTGATCTTCACTGCAAACAGAACTGAAATAAAAAGGATGTGTAAGATTAAGAAGCCCCACACTGGGCACAGATCCAAAAGAATGAACTTCCAGGACTCTCAGTCAGCTCTGAGCTTTCCCTTCAATCTGGGAAAAAGAGGAAAAAAAACTGAACTCCTATTTCCTGTTTCCTCCTCCCTACCCTGGGAACTCTAGGAGTACTGGAGATACTCACAATTGTGAAGATGCAGGACTACTGGGAATGGAGTCTGCTAAAGTGTGGGACTGGAGAGTAGCATTGTGAATACTAAAGCCATCATCACTCTCGCTCACTGGAGGTTCATTATCCATTTCGGACAGATAACCCTCTCCCTGGTCTTCCTCCTTGGGTTCCTCTAGGCTGGCTGCTTCACTGGCCCCATCTTCATCTTCATCCTCACCAGGTGTATCCTATGACATAAATGAGTTACAATCAGCAAACTTCTAGTCTGAGAAATCAAATTAGATTAGCTATAAAAACAGTCTAATATTTATACCCACTGACTGTCCCTCATCCACCAGGATTATATGTATGTTTATACCTCATTTGTACTGATGTCAAGGAATTCTGGCTTTAGAAAAGTCTAACAAACCTGGGAACTTAAAACATGAGCTTCTAATGAAGTCTAAATTATGAAGCTCCCACTTTATCCATGGCTTTCTCAAGCACAAAACTGAAATGGATTTAATGTGGTGTCATTTTACAAATTCACCTTTATGTTCTGAAATCTGGAAAGCTGCAGTGAAAGACAGGGAAAAATTTAAAGATTTTCTCTCTGGATAGACAATTTTCCTTTTTTGAAATGAAATCTCTCTCTCTCTTTTTTGGGGGGGCCTACACTGATCTTTACTGGCACCACTCATTGTTGATCATTCCATGGCTTATCAAATGCAGTGCCAACTGCAAAAAAAAAAACTTTGTGTTGCTTTCCCTGAGATAAGAAATAAACATGGTAATACTGGAGATTATCAATCTTCCTAGAATCAATCGTTCCATTATCTCCCAGACATTCTAGTCTCAAAAAAGTTTTGGGGGAAAATACTGGCATTTATAGGCACTGCTATGCAAAATCCAGTCACCTAGAAAGAAACTAAATTACCTTCATCTGGCTTCCAAAAATAGGTCCTGATTCTTCTTTCATAGAATCTGCAGAGAAAAGAGAAATATTCAAGTGTTTCTTACAAATTTCTTCCTTTTCTGCTCTTCCCTTTTCATGCTGATCTGCGCTCCCCTACTGCCTACCCGTACCTCAAAATATATTAAGAATAAAAATTGATTCCCCTGAGTTGACTGGCTGGAGGACATAACTTTCTTAGTTTAGTTTACCTGACATCTCAAACTTGTGCTGGTTATCTGTCTCTGAAGGATCTTCACTGGGATTTTGACCATGTGGAAGAGATATCACGCTTTCAGGAGAAGCCTAAAGAAAAGAACATATAACACTCAGTATCTGAAAATCTGATTGGCAATGAGACTAAAAAAAAGAGAGAAATCCCAAGTCTTATTTTACATACTCAGCCACAGATCTAGTGTGTATCTTATCTGGGGATGGGACAGAAGTCTCCTTTATCATGGTTTATTTAGGGGGTTCAGATAGTACTCAACATAGCACTACTAAGAAAAGCTCAAATCAGTGTTAGGGCATCAAACCATGGAGAAAAGAGAAAGCAGGCTGACATCCCACCCTCCATCCCCAAAATACCTCTCTCTTTACTATGGGATGTGCTGTCTCATCAACTTTCCCAATCAAGGTCTCCACTTCAGGAATCTCGGCGGCGGCGGCGGCAGCAGCGGCGGCTGCAGCAACGGCTGCAGCAGTGGCAGCTGCTGCTGCTGCTGCTATAGCAGCAGCAGCCCCTCTGGGTTCCTCTTCTATATCTTGACTTCTAAGCTCAGGTGGCTCTGCATTTGCTGTTACAACAACTCCAGGAGGTGCCTCGGGGCCTGGATGATTGGGCTCTGGTTCTGCTGGTTCAACCTTGATCTCAGCACTTGGTTCCACAATGTCCACCAGATCACGGATTCCCTTGGTCTCTGATTCCTCAAAGTCAAGCCTCTCTTGCTTGACTGTCATGTCTGCTGGGGGAGGAGGAATTGGCTTCTCCTGCTCCGGCTGGAGAGGATGTTCCCAAGGGCCAGGCAGTGACTGGGGATCATCATTTTCTTCACAGAAAGACAGGGCGGCTTCCACAGCTGCCACATCCAGGACTTCTGGATGGTCATCCACCTGTCCCACAACACACAGACTGATGAGGCCACCAAGGGAAGACTCAGCCCCTCAATTTCATTAGCACCAAAGAGAAAGCCCTGAATATGGAGTTTCTCTCTACTTCCTCTATCTGAAGTAGCAAATAATGGGGTCAGCACCTTTCCTTTGGGCCACAAAAGGAAGATAAGGGCAGAAGCAGGAGAAATGTCTAGCAATTCTCCCTCTTGGAGTGAGGAAAGGCTGAGGAGAAGAATCTTGGACAAGGTTTAAGGGAAACTCTCTCAGCCTTAGCTAGGCACTTACCTTATCCTCGATGATGGCGATGATATCTCCCACAGTCTCAAAGTCCAGCTCTTCACCTGTGTAAGATACAGCAATGTCCATCTTCTCTGCCAGGTCCAAATCTTCTTTCCCATCAATGCTAGGGGCTTTTGATCCTCCAGAGGCCTCAGCTGCCCCAGATCGAAAACATTCTTCTTTGATAGAATTGATGATCATGGAAATTTCACTGCTGTCCATGGAAACAGTCACAGTGTGCTGATCACCCACAGTCTCCATAGGTACACGAGTATCAGGCTGACTTACTGAATGAGAAGAATAAAACACCTCAGGAGCTTATTAGAAACCAAACACCAAAAATACCATACCTGGGAGAGACAAATGTTAAGTACTTATCCATTTTGACCAAGGTTAAGAACCTTCACGACTGTTTTTCTTTCCCCAGTTTCATCTAGGAGGCAAAGCAAGAACCTGTCCCTTAATATCCACCCTCCTGCTTTTCTACAACACAAATTCCATCCACCCTCCCTCTCACACCAGTTTTTCTAAAACCATCAGTCTGTGGGTAAACAAGATAAAGGTCTGAACTGGGGCTGATATTCTCAGTCATACTTTTCTACCCTGAAGCCCATATGGGAACTATGCAATCTTGGAACAAGTGGCTTCTCAATTGCCTGGGTCAGGGACGCACCTGGAGCTACACTTTCTGATGTGGCGGCAGGTGTAGCAGAAGATGGTGCTGGCAGGGCAGGCATCATGACAATGGTAGCCTGGGGTACAGACTCTACAGGGGGTGGTAGAAGTTTAGCTGGAGACTCACTGGCAACAGCAGAGAAGGAAGTGAGAGTTGTGGTGAACTGTGTAGGCCCAGCTTCTAGAAGCCGGGAAAGAGTAGGAGCACCTACCAGACAAAGAAGTACACAAAACGGAATTGGCAGAAAAGCACATGAAAAGAAAGCAATAGATACTTTCTCTAAGATGTAATCAACAACCATGCTCTAGAAATCTGAGGATGAAAGCAACTTCTGTGTTGAATAAGCCCTATACATACATCACTCAGAAACCTTTAGTCATTACCTATGCTAGAAATGAGCCCCCATGAGGCTCATCACATGTGTCTGGTAAGAAAATGAACTAAGAAAGTTTACACAATTAAAGCCACCAATTCTGGTAAAGTCACCTAAATTGCTTCCTCTTTTCCAGCTTTAGTGATAGGTCATAACAGCCCAACCACAACTTATTTACTATCAGCTCTACTGACATGACAAATCCTTCAGTGACTAGGTCACCCTACTTCTTCCCCTTTTGTCTCTTTACACTGATCATCTAATCCAGTGGTTCCCAAACTTTTTTGGCCTACCACCCCCTTTCCAGAAAAAATATTTCTTAGCCCCCTGGAAATTAATTTTCTTTTAATTTTAATAGCAATTAATAGGAAAGATAAATGCACCTGTGGCCATCACCACCTCCCTGGATCGCTGCAGCACCCACCAGGGGGCGGTAGTGCCCAATTTGGGAATTACTGATCTAATCTATACTATTCATTTCTTGCTGGTGAGAGTCAAATTCTGAAACTTTCCAGGGATCTATGAATAAAATAGCTTGTGGTAAGGCTTAAGTGTAAAAAACAAACAAAAACTCATCTTTGAATGATATTAGATATGTTTCAACAATAACTAAAAGGACATCAATGACAGTACTAAGCTTAAGAGCCCTGAAAGGAAAAAAAGAAGGAAAGAGCAGCATAGACTTACCTGAGGCAGCAGGAGAAGCTGCAACAGTGCTGGGTGTTGGCTGCATTTCCCCTCCATGCAGCATAGGAAGGACCCCGCCTACCTCTAGGAGAACACCAGCACTGTTCAAGTGGCTAGAAGCCACAGTCATCTCATTCTCACTGACCTATCAGTAAAGAAGAGAGGTGAAGGCTACATTCAAGATTCCCCCAATCTACCCAAGAAAACTCCTGCAATGGACCAAACTTTAGAAAAATAAATCTATACTCTGACAAGAAAAAAAGTCCCAGACACATTGGACACACAGGTTCCCATCTATTAGAGATAGGTTCTCTAGGGAAGAGACCTCAGCTAGTGGTGGATTTAGTTGCCTCAGGACTCAAAGCACCCTATAAGAGAACTGGAAGACCACTCCTACTTTTGGATCTTTCCAAAGAAACAAAACATTTTAAGTCCCAGATAACCTTTCTAAGTATTGAATCATCATAGCTCTCAAACACGCAGAAGTCTCCATACCAGTCTGGGGCTGGTGGGCAGAAGGCTGCCCTTCTTCAAGAGTTCTGACAGCAGAGGGGAAGGGGGTGGAGTTGCTTTCTGTCCAAGCATCTTTTTCTGGGGTGAATCATCTGTGACTGGGGTCATGGGGGCTTCTAAAGGTGCAGAGCCTGGAGGAGGGGTATCAGGAATTCCAGGAAATGAAGTAACTGGGGTACTCGGCAGTGTCCCAGGGGTTACCTAAGAGACAACAGAGAACCTGCATCTGACTTCTCAAACTCAAGAAGATCTCTATTAATCTAGAAGTTAGTTTCTTTTATCTATATGGTAGTCTGCAACCTCCCCACATAGAGTTCCAATCTAAGTCCCAAGTAGAATACATCTCCTAAATACCTCCCACAAGACAAACCCCATACCATCTCAAAACTGTTATGCACCTGAACTAAATACACTTTCCCTCCAATTCCCTCAATATAAAACTCCTCACTCCCAATTTGTTAATTTAGATGAGAGGTTTCAATTTCTTGCCAATTTCATTTCTCAATCTAGAGAACAAAATCTCTAGCTTCAACCCTCATAAACCTAGAAACCTTAGCAAATCCCCAACAATTAGCATTTCCTTATGCAATGTTTTTCTACATCACACAAGTCTCAGTTATTAGGCCCTCTTTCATCTCAGTGCATGGGACAGAAAATTAGGACTACAATTTTCATACCAGGAGAGAAATTTGGAAGAACTTGGGTACTACTTCTAGGCTTTAAAATGATTTCCTTATCTCTCAGCCCTCTGCTGGCTTATTCTCCTAGCAGCAGTGATTTCACCAAAGATAAGAACATACTCACTCCAGGACTGGCCTCTTCTATAGCTGATGGAACCAAGTCGCTCAGTGGATAGTCACCTCCTGGAGAAGTAGAGCCAGCAGGGGATCGGACCATCACACTTGGTAACCTCCGAGGAGGCGTTTTCACTGCCTGTCGGGCTAGAACAAACAGAAGACCACCAACCAAAGCCTCACAATAGAATAAAGACACTAGTCTGCATATTCTAAAAAGTCATAATGTAGCAATAACAAAAACTTAAAGCAAGAGAACCAGTGTCCTTTGCTTTCTTTTACCAATTCTGGAAAAGCATCTTCTTTCAGTCTAATTTCTTCCTTAAGTTCATTTCCTTATCACCTACCTAGCAAACTCATTTCATGGTCCATAGAGGCAGACGGGGGTCAATATCACATCACCTTTCTTCACATGCAGCTATTACTTACTGTTTCTGAGAAGAAAAGAGCTCTATGGTTTAATGGTCACACAGAGTTACTGACTAATCTCCCTAGCAGCCACGTGAAGTTCTTTTTTCTTTTAAAACACTTACCTTCTGTCTTTGAATCAATACCAAGTATCAGTTCCAAGGCAGAAGAGCAGTAAGGGCTAGGCAACTGGGATTAAGTAACTTGCCCAGAGTTACACGGCTAGGAAGTGTCTGAGGCCAATTCTGAACCCAGAACCTTCCATTTCTAGGTCTGGCTCTCTATCGACTGAGCCACTTAGCTGCTCCTGAATAAAGTTATTTTTAAAAAAGATTTACTGCAAACTTAACAATGAACAACATTAATACAACTGCTTAGTAGTCACATATCTAAGTTAGCTTCAAAGCATAAAAAATATTTTCATTAGTCCTAAATAAGTCTCCATTTGTCCACTCTCATATTGACTCTTATTTGGTCATAAGGTATTCTCTTTTTCTGCTTAGTTTTTTTTTGCTTGGCATTATTCACTTTATATATAAAGGCTATAAATGATAAAGTAAACTGCGAAGTCTAGAAATCAGAAGACTGGAGTTGAAGCCCAGTCTCTATACCGTACTGGCTGTGTGACCCTGGACAAATCATTCTAGGCAACTCTATAAGATTATTAATTGCCAAGAAAGTACCAACTTACATTAGTAAAAGGTATTTGCTATAATGATGAAATCAAAGGCCCAGTTCCTATTCCTATATAATTTCAGAAAAAAGGTTATCCAGATATCTTTATATTATTCATGTTTGATCTTATTTATATCATAGCATTCCATTCCATTAACATATCTAAATTTATTTAATCATTCATTTACCATTTCCCTTTTGTTGGGACATTTCCATGGCTGCCAGTCTTTTTTCTTTATTTGCAATTATCAATAGTACTATTATGAAAATCGTTGAACAATTCTTGGGATGTTTTTTATTAACTTTTTTAAGGTATAGTTCCAACAACAGAATTATTTGGGTAAAGAGTTATATCTTTTTAAATAAAAAAAATTTTTTTTTAAAACCCTGACCTTCTGTCTTGGAGGAGCCAATACTATGTATTGGCTCCAAGGCAGAAGAGTGGTAAGGGCTAAGCAATGGGGGTTAAGTGACTTGCCCCGGGTCACACAGCTGAGAAGTGTTTGAGGCCAGATTTGAACCTAGGACCTCCCGTCTCTAGGTCTAGCTCTCAATCCACTGAGCTACCTAGCTGCCCCATAAAAATTTTTTTAAACCTTACTTTCTTTTTTTAAAATCCTTACCTTCCATCTTGGAGTCAATACCCAGCTGCCCTCTTAAACCTTACTTTCTGTCAGAGTAAATATTGTGTAAATTCCAAGGTAGAAAAACAGTAAAGGTTAGGCAAGTGACTTGCCCAAAGTCACACAGCTAGGCACGTCTGGGGTCAAATTTAAACCCAGGACCTCTCTTCTCCAGGCCTGGCTTTCAATCCATTAAGCCATCTAGCTTCCCCCTTAAAAATCATTTTTTATGCATACTATCATATTATGGTCCAAAAAAGATTCAAAGCTACAATTCCATTAGCAATGATCAAGTATATATCTGTTTATCCACAACATATCAGCACCTTGAGTTCTATTGCTTATGATTATTTTTGCCAAGTTGATGTATAAGAGTAGTATTGAAAAGTTGTTTTAATTTCTATATTTTTGATTAATGAACTTAACATTTTTCCAAGTAATTATTCACAATCCTTTTCCTCTTTCAAATTGTTCAAATTCACTCTGAATGAGTCTTAACTGGCTAAGTAGTTAATTTCTAAAGCTTGATGTCCTGACAATCCTGTTAGTCTTCCAATTATGCCTATCTAGTCAAATGAGGATGCAATAGAGCTCAAACATCCTGACTTTCTCTTCTAAAAGATTATTTGGTCTTCTAGATGTATTTGTGGACTTAGATCAATAAACATGAAAAGAGAAAGAAGAAAAATTGTCAAGTAAATCGACAAAAAGCCATTTATCCTTCTGTAATATAATTTAAGCACCATATTTTCTAACTAAAAAGAATACCTTGTGTCTTAACTCACCCTGATATGCAGCATCTGTAGCTTTCCTCTTCACTTCAGCCTCTTCTTCCTCCAATTTCTTTTTCCTGGACAAAGGATATTAAGTGTTAGCTGCCACTTGGCTCTACTCCTCCAATTCTAATGTATCTCGGCAGGGGCAGCTGGGTGGCTCAGTGGATTGAGAGCCAGACCCAGAGATGGGAGGTCCTGGGTTCATATCTGACCTCAGACACTTCCTAGCTCTGTGACCCTGGGCAAGTCACTTAACCCCCATTGTCTAGCCCTTACCGCTTTTCTGCCTTAGAACCAATACCCAAAATTGATTCTAAGACGGAAGGTAAGGGTTTTAAAAAATAAATAAAGTATCCCAGGAATACTTTATTAGAATGAGCTGGCTCTCTTTAAGATAAACTCTCATCAATGAAGCCAGAAAGGAATCAGATCAAGTTCATTTCCCAGTTTTAGACTCAAGTCAGAGCAGACACTATCGTTTTCCAAAGAGAACCAACTTAATTGTAACAATATTTATTAAGTGCCACCTTCTTTTTTTTTTTCTCTTAAAACCCTTACCCTTCCATCTTAGAACTGATATTAAGTGTCAATTCCAAGGCAGAAGAATGCCAAGGGCTAGGGAGGCAATGGGTGGCTTGCCGGGGTCACACAGTTTGGAAGTGGCTGAGGTCATATTTGAACCCAAGACCTCCTGTCTCTGGCTCTGAATCCACTGAGCCACCTCACTGTCCCCTGTTAAGTACTTTCTTAATATTAAAACTAGGCACTAAGGCTAAAAGCCAGGTTACTGTGATGATGAGGCAGTGTTTTTGAAAATTACCTTCTAGGCCCAGCTCCACAAAGGCCATCATGGTTATATGAACTATCTGGCAGCTTTCCCCTTTAAGATTGTCTCTAAAGTCTAAAGCAATAGCGAGTAGAATATGCCAGAGTTTCTTAAGGGGAAAGGGAGAAAAGATGCACAGAGATGAGACCAATATTACCCACATTGCAATGTCATTGAACAGTTCATCAAGTCGGTTGTCCATGTGTCCAGCTTGGATAAGTTCTGCATCTTTCTTCAGTTGTCTTCAGGGAGAGAAAAGATCTTTTGTCTTTTATTCACTTTTCAACACCTACCTTCTACTCTGGCCCAGTACTAAAAGTCACTATTCCTTGACTCTCAGCATCCCTTATGATAAATACCTGTATTTTTCCTGTGTCTCCTTAATTACTTTTTTCAGCTCCTCAACTCTTTCAGCAGTCAGTTTCCGAACAATAACATCTTCTACTGTCTCTACCACTTCCCCCTTTTCACCACGTTTCCGCCTGTGGAAGGGCAATCCACATAATAGCAAAAGAATATCCCTCCCATACTCAATGAATACCCCTTAGTTTCCCCACCTCTTAATCATAAGTACTTTCTGATTTAGTAACACCTCCCATCGATATAAAATCAAACTCTCCTAATAACTTCCCACTACCTCATAAAGATGCCTAAAAACATTTGGCAAATCTCTTGGCTTGTCACTCACTTTGGGGTCTCAGTGGTCTCTAGAAGTTCCGAGTACTGGGAAGCACAATGCTATGGAAACAAAGAATCAAGAATCTAATGAAATCAAATGAGATAATAATTATAAAGTTTTAGCATAATGTCTGACCACAGTAAGTACTATGTAAATGTCAGCTATTATTACTAGCAAAATTTGAACAGCTCAAGGAAAATATCAGATTTTCAGTGACCCAATGAATTGGCATCAACTGGGGGGGGGGGGGGGTTGCGGGGGAGGAAGTAGCCTCTAAAAGGCAAACTTCTTTGTAACTAAGTCAGTCCTTTACTACCAATTCTAAGAGACTTTGAAAAGCCTCTCCTGAGCTAAGCATGTGTGTCTTTGGAAAGATAAATGAAGAAAAGAGTTTAAAATAAAGGATGAAAGGATGGGGGAAAGGAGGTAGAATAGAAATCAAATGAAGAATTCAAACCAATTAAACACCCACATTGAGTACTAAGTTGAGACTACAGCAAAGTACCTTCAAGGAGCTTACACTTTACTAGGGAGAGAAACTTACAGATGGATAAGTATATACACAATAACTCTAGGTGGTAGAGGGTACTATTGAATGAGTCAGGAAAGGTTTCAAAGAGCATTCTCATGACTATTAAACTGGTCTCCCAAATGGAACCTATCCATCCCCACAAGGGTTATGGCATGATACCAAGGGCATATCATCAACATCCGGAGGATAGGAAGATGGGTTGCATCCCAAGATCCTCACAGGAGCCAAGCATGGCTTGTTCCAATACAACTATAACCCCCTATTGACTACTGATCAGTGCTCCTGCTCCTCTGTCACCTCCTGGGGGAAGAGGGAGAGAGGAAGAGTTAAAATCATAAACCTGATCCAAAGAATCTGCAGCAAATGCATAGACATGATTTCTTGCTTAATTTTCCCCCAGTATTCCACATACTTAGAAAACCCCTCCCCTCAAAAGTTCCCTGTGTCTTTCCCTTTTTTTGTTTTCTGTAGGACAGTGCCAGCAGTACAGAATGAGCAAGGAGGGATGGGTTATAATCTGCCTGACAGATTTAATAACATAATCTTTTCCACAAAACCAAGGATGGGCTGCTATCAGCTCAAACTGGCTCTCTAAAGAAAATTGTTAAAACTTTTGAGCATGAGCATTAACACATATGAAATCAAACTCTACAAATCAGGGCTTGATTTATTGTTTGGTTATCTAGACTTGGGTGGAGAAATGTTAATAATGCAGATTAAAACTTTAAAATGTATCAAATGTACATCCTCCACTCCCCTTCGCCTCCCAAAGAGCGCCAGTTGTTAAATACCTACCAGCAAATTACTGTGCCAAAACCACTTCTCTTCTGAAAGTCACTATTTCTTATAAAGGGAACCATCACCCTTCTAGTAAACCATGTTCAAAACCATCTACTCCTCACTCTCCCTCATAAGGTTCTTTCTACCTTCACAATAACTCTCAAAGCTGTACCCCTTTCTCTACACCTACAGCTACCACTGCAGTTCAGGCCTCATCAACTACTATAATCGCCTTCTAATGTATCTGCCTGGCTCAAGCCTGACTTTCCATATAGCTGCAAAAATTATTTTCCTGAGTATGAGTTTAACCATAGCACTCTTATACTCAAACTTCAGTAGCTCCCTATGAATACTAGGATCAAATATTATTTAACTTTTATCGCATCCTTTTTTAATATCTATTTTTTATGTAAGTTTTAAGGTCACTAATACAATACTGCACATATATAACATACATATAGAGGGCAAAAAGTTTTACTGACAGAAATGTCAAAAGTTTGAAGACCAAAGCCAAAGATCATGAACTGAGGTTTGAAGGAAGTTAGGGATTCTAAAAGACATATCTGTCAGAAAAGAGAATGGCTTGAATGTAGAATGCCTAATGGTAGTGATATACAGTAAATGTGGAAAAAGGAAGTGGGATCCAATTTGTAAATTCCTTTAAATTACCAAGTTAAGTCTGTAAGGCAGCTAGACATAAAAGTGGATAGAGTATTGGGCCTAGGATCAGATAACCTCAAGTTCAAGTCTGGCCTCAAACACTAGTTCTGTGACCCTGGGTAAGTCACTTAATCTTTGTTGCCTGTTTCCTCACTGTAAAATAAGGATAATTATAGTATCTACCTCCCAGGGTTGTTGTGAGGAACAAATGAGATAAGCTTAAGGCACTTTAGCACAATGTCTAGCATATAAGTGCTATATACACGTTAGCTAAAATTATTATTACTACTACAGTAATTTCTCTAGTCAAAAGAGGGACACTGAAGGTTCTTAAGAAGGCAAATAACATAAATTATTGGCAACTGTGGGCAGAATGGATTTTCAAGAAAGAGACTGAAAGTCATGCTAACTAGTTACTGTTCTGGTTCAAATAAAAGGTGATAAAGGCCTGACCTAGGAGAGCTATGATGTGAGAGAAGAGAATGGATCTGAGAGATATTGTACAGGCAGAATCAACAAGACCTGGGTGACAGAAAGGAATAGTCAAGAATGATTCAAAGGGCAGCTAGGTAACATGGTGGATAGAGTACCATCCCTAGAGAGAGGAGGTCTGGGTTCAAATCTGATCTCCAGATGTATGACCTTGGGTAAATCACTTAGCCCTAATTGCCTAGCCCTTTGCAGCTCTTCTGTCTTAGAACTGACAGTAAGACAGAAGGTATGAATTTTTTAAAAGCCATTCAAGAACAATTAATACAATAAATAGCATTGTAAAGACAGACAACTTCAAAATGACAATTAGAATGTTCATGACTGAATATGCTATCTGTCTTCTGACAGAAATAATGGACGCAAGAATGCAAAATGAATCCTATTTTTTTGAGATGGACAATGTAGGAATTTGTTATGCTCTAATGTAATTGTCAAAAAGACTTTGTTTTTCTTTCTCTTTCAATGGGGAATGGGTGCTGGTAGGAAGGAAGAGATGCTAGATTTTGGTCAATTGAAAAAAAATTAATTTAAGCTTTAAAAAAAAAGAGTATAGGGGGGCAGCTGGGTAGCTCAGTAGATTGAGAGCCAAGCCTAGAGACGGGAGGTCCTAGGTTCAAATCCGGCCTCAGACACTTCCCAGCTGTGTGACCCTGGGCAAGTCACTTGACCCCCATTGCCTACCCTTACCACTCTTCCACCTATAAGTCAATACACAGAAGTTAAGGGTTTAAAATAAAAAATAAAAAAAATTAAAAAAAAAGAGTATGATCCCAAGATTGTAAACCTGGATAACTAGAAGAACAGTGGTGCTCTCAATACAACTAGGTAAATCTGAAGGAGGTAACAAGAAAATAAAAGGCAATTTTCAATGACTTCCCATAGTGAAAGTGCTTTATCTTCATCTTTTCTCAACATGGCAAAATTCTTCTGATTAAATCAATAGCGTTAAATGGGAAAGGACACTCTCCCTAGAGCTTACTTTCTGAGAGAACCAGTCAGGAGGTCGGCCAGGTTCAGCAAAGGGCTTGATTGCTCTGCTAACTGACACCCTACAGGAAAAAAAAAAAAAAAAAAAAAAGATCTTTAAGTATCAGTCTCAGACCACAACATACTATAAAGCTCCATCAATGAGAGGAAAAATGTTAGGTTGGGAATTTCACAGGTTAGGAGCCACACTTTTAAAATCAAAAGGATTATTGTTAGTAACAATGAAGGAACATACTTTGAATATGGAAGTGATTAAACAACATAAAAGTCATTTAGAATGAAAAGAATATCTGTAAGGAAGAACTTCTAGGTCAGAAAGAGCAAGAATAAGAATCTAAATCAGTATCAGTTTGATACTATATTTTAATTTTGTTATGGTTTGAATTCTTTGAAAATAAATAAGTATATTGCCAGCTTAACGAATTCATTAGATGTTTTGTGATTATTAGACTAAGTAAAATAATATCGGAGTTTGTTAAGTTTAACAAATTGGGATAATTTGTTGTTTATTCTGGTCTTTGGTTATATAGGGGTTTACAAAGAAATTTATTTCCTATGATAACCCTGTGAGGCAAATAATACAAGTATATCATGCTAATTTTAAAGGTGAAAAAAATAAAGCTCAGAAAGTGAGTAATTTGCCCAGCATTATAAAACAGTCTCAGAACTAGGATTCAGCTTCTGATCTGACAAAAAAAATATTCTTTCCATCACATCGTACTCTCAAAATGATGCAGACTGACAATATCATTATTACTTTTCTTACATGTAATAACTTACATTTACATAGTGCTTTTAGGTTTACAAAGCAATTGCTTTATAATATTCTTGTAACACAGGGAGTTAAAAGTGCTTTTATCCCATTTAAGCCAGTCTTTACTAAACTTTGGGCATGCAGGCTCCTTTATATTGTAAAGTAAATCCACCTCTTGTGACACTAACCTTAACATTAGTATCCAGTGATTGAGAAATTTACCTAATGACTAAAAAGATATTAAGAATTCAGTAATATTTTTAAAAATGTGTGCTTTCTTAATCTCCAAAGCATTTGTATATATTTGAAACACCCCTTATTTACAACTATTACATAGGAGCTGTTGGAACTAAAGGTTAAAATGACAATGCTTTTTATATGTACAGATTTAAAGACACCTTGTAATAACTTCACGCTATTTAGGCACCACTGGATTAGGAAACAGACCACAGCAGCATTTAGCCAATGGTTAGAAAGTTAATCAATATTCATTCAGGCATAGAATCAGGCCCAACGAAGTATTCTGTCTTCAAGGTCAACAGTTTTTCCATTGTTATAAAAGATAAGGGATGGTTCCTGAATTGCTGTTAGTAATAAGGTAGAGAGTAACTGATATTATTCTCTCCTACCACTGGACATACTACTGCCAATGCATGGGAATTGGCGCTACTAAACTATAAATTTTGGCAACCATTTAGTAACTGTTAAAAGACAGTTCTCAAACTTTTTTATTATAAGATTCCATCTAAGAGTACAGGTAAACACAAGAAAGCAAGTGTACAGTTTTCTATAGAGAATATCTTCTATTTAATTATATTAGGTTCTCATTTAAGCTAACAGTGTTAACTCCCTCCAGGTTAGATTAAGGGGAAAAAAAGGTACTAAAATGCGAGTTATAGTTAATAGAAAGAGCAAAAGATAAGTAGTCAAGAAAGGGCTCATCCTAAATTTAAGATTCAAGACTCTTCTCTTCCATACCATGAAACCTCACAATAATTTGAGATAATGGTTAAGGGCCAACAAACCCTTAAGTGTAGGATGTTACTCAGCAATTTCAACTCCTCAAGATACTGATAGTCTACATTACATAAACTAAGTATCTTACCAGTTTTGATCTCCACTTCTCATGACGGAGGATGCCAGACACAACTTCTCTCGAATAGACCAAGGCTCTGTGGGGCCAGTACTCAGTAGCTTGTGTTCTGCAAAATAAGGAAACTCAGTGAGAGTCCAATAAGAAGACATCACTCTCAAGCAAAGGTCTAATAGTGTACCAACCAACTGAAATAAATCACATTGGTTTCCCTACAACTCTTTCCATTTTAGACCTCAACTCACTTTGAACCAGTGCCTACTTTATTATGCCTTCAAATCTCAACCTACCTTGAGAACAAGATAAAAGAGTAGGCAGCTGAGTAAGATCAAAGAAGTCAGAAAAGACTTTAGAATCATCTAACTTTTTTGGTGTCAGACTCCTTTGGCACCCCTTCTCAGAATGTTTTTAAATGCATAAAACACAAAAGAAAACAATTATATTGAAAAAGACCTAATTGTTTTCCCATCCAAATTCAAAGACTTCCTGAAATCTATAAGGACCTATGAACCCCAAGTTAAGAGCACCTTGACCCAATTCCCTTATTTTACAGATGAAGAAAAGAGACTCAATTACTTGCCCCTGATCTAAGTGGCAGAGTTTGAACCCAGTCCTTTTAACCTCATAGCCACTGCTCTTTCAGGGGTACCACAATGCATCTAGTCCAACACCTCTTTACCCTATCAGTTTATAGATTGGGTAACTGAGACCTAGAGATGCCAATTGATCCGCTGTAGGTCTAAAAAAATGACTGAGAAATGAAGTTCAGGATAGAACGTAGGTATCCTGACTCCTAGTCCCATACTCTTTCCACTACAGTGAACACGGTTTGTTGTTGGGTTTTGGTTTGGTTATTTTTAAGAAAAAAAAAAAGGAGAGGAGGAGGAAGGAGACCTGCATAAAATCGAAGGTCCTTCCCAAATCTAAAACACCTCTGCCAGTCGAAAGCTATGCCTGGCCCCCTGCAGACACGTAGACTGCAGCCCTAGTTCACGATCTATACGTTTTGCAAGGAAATCTGAGCCGCACCCCACAGGCCAGGTCGAAGGATTCCTCACTCCTCAGCCGCTTGGGAACGCGGCCCTAGGAAGGAGGGAGTAAAGGAGGGAGGGGCGCGGGCGGGTCGGGGCCTCCATCCTCGGTTCTCTCCGTAGTCTCGAGGCCTCCCCGCCCCGCCCAGTCCCGCCCTTCCCCCCCCGCCCCCCCCCAGGTCTCGGCCCTGGGCCCGGGCCCCTCCATCACAACCCCTCCTCCGCGGCCTCCTCGGAAAGCTCGAGTCTAGCCTAGCGCGGATCTCACAGGGCACCAAGGCCGAGGGCTCCGCGAACTCCAACCCTCGAGCTAGAAACGGGAAGTGGGGGTGGTCTGGAGGGTTCTGCCTTAACCGCCGCAGCGGCCCATCCCCAGGCAGCGTAGACACTCACTCCCAGTCCCTGTCGCCATCTTGGCCCCGACTCTTCCCCGACCCGGGAAGGGGCAGGTCCTTATCGGGCTGCGCCCCGAGGGACTCTGGGAAATGGAGTGTAGTTCCCTGAGTCGACACACAACCAGATGGCTTCTGGGAAATGGAGTTTATTTGGGATGGGTGGTGTAGAGTTAGGGAGGAGCTTCTAGTTCTCAGGCAAGATTCTGGATGAGAAAATGGTCGAGCGGGGGATGGTGGCCTCAGCTCTGGGTTTCACTTCACGTTTCAAGAGGGAACAGGCAATCGAGGATTCTTAGAGGTGGGCAGGAGCCCTGGGCCAGAGCCCGAAGCCCGAAGCCCGAAGGCCCACGCCACGACTGTTAGTAACCCGACCCGCCTTCTGAGCGCCATGATTGGCGGATGAGAGCTCGCCGCCGGATTGGCTGAGCGAGCAGAGCGCGTAGTTTGAAACCTTGTATCAGAAACAAAGCTGCCCCTCGTGGGTGGAGCGGAGCTGGGCACGAAACTGCGGGAGCTGAAGCTGGAGCTGCCGCACCACCTGGGGTCCGAGGACCGTAGCGGCAGGCGGCGTCTTCTTCCCCCAGGAAAAAAGACTTAGGGCACCGATAGGACCCAGAGCTAGCTCCCAGCCACTGCACCGAGATCGAACTCGGAAGAGTCATCGCGCCAACGGGTAAACCTTTGCCTCTGGGCTCAGTCCTTACGCTGCTCGCCTAAGCCAATTTGACCCCGCAGCCCTCGAGTCTCCTTGCGGACTGCCTGGGGTGAGGGACAAGGCTGCGATCTCCGTCTCCGGGGCATCCCTCCCAATCTTCGTAAATCTGGGGAGCCTCGGTCTCCCCCGACTGCTGGAGCAGAAACTTTACGGTGTGCGGGGGCCCAGGCTTTAGCCGCTCCAGGGTCTAAGGAAGTGGGGGGAATTCTGGGGGAAATGGGTTAACACCTCCAGATGTGGAAGGTGTTCAGACCCCACCTTCCACCCCCCTTTACCGTCTACCTAAAGCTACTTTAACTTTCTCAGGAGGAACCTGCCACCGCTGTCATGTCTCAGGGTATCCTGACCCCACCTGTGGGCCTCCTTTCGGATGAGGAAGTCATTGTGTCGCCAATTTTCGAATCCACTGCTGCTGATTTGGGAGCTGGGATCCAAAAAGACCTGTTGTCTGAATTCTCTGCCATCTCTTCTCCCCCAATAGAGCAGGTAAAGACCAAGGAAATGACACCCATCTATTCGCTCCTCACTTCTACATTTCTCCCAGGATACATGAGAGTCTAGAGGAGAGGAGAGGACAAAAGCTCACACACCCAAATGCACAGGCACACCTCCCTAACCTCATTGTTAAAGGACATTTGTGTGCTGGTTAGTACTTCAAAGAAATCTTGAGGAATAAAAGAACAAGCTGCAAAATGGCTTTTCTTCAATTCCTTATTCTGAGCACTTAAACAGTAGTAGGAGGTCTAGAGTGGTATTTGGCTCAGGTGTAATCTATCATTTACCTATCTCTCTCTCTGACCCTGTTGTAGTTTAATCTAATCAGTGGTGTTTTGGGCTGGGTTTCTACCCTAGGTTGTACCTGAGGATGGTAGCGGGAAGGTGAAAGTTTACTTGAGAGTTCGGCCCCTGCTGCCTTCAGAGGTAGAGAGACAAGAAGAACAGGTGAGTGCCTAGAAAGACACATGACAGGATATATGATATAATAAGATATAAATGAGTAACAGCATTGCTTTCTTCTCCTAATATGTTTATGTTCTATTTCTTAGGGTTGTGTTCGAATAGAGAACCCAGAGACCCTTGTTCTGCAGGCACCCAAAGACTCTTTTGCCATGAGAAGCAATGAGAGAGGTGTGGGCCGAGCCACTCATAGATTCACCTTTTCCCAGGTATCAAGCCAGAAGCCAGGCCTTTTCAACAAGGCTGCCAGGGAGATACATGACCAGTGGGATAATGTGTTGTTTTTTTCCCTGTACATTTACTGAGGAAGACCCAGAAAGTCATTGAGTTCATAGTGATCTGAGAAATAATGGAGATTTATAGGAGGAACTGTCTATCAGGGGGAGAAATTAAGCTGGAAAAGATGAATGAGTTGAAAATGAGCCTAAGCTTAAAACAAAAGAAACTTCAAGAAACTGTATTCTTTCTAGATCTTTGGACCAGAAGTAGGACAGGCATCTTTCTTCAATCTGACAGTGAAAGAAATGGTCAAAGACGTGCTTAAAGGCTACAACTGGCTCATTTATACATATGGAGTTACTAATTCAGGAAAGACCCATACTGTCCAGGGTGAGTGAAACTCTTAGCATCATGGAATTCTAGTACGTTCTTAGAAGGATTTCTTAGCATCTCAAAGGCTAATGCTCAGCTATCCATATTAGATTTGTTTGGGTTTTTTTTTTTTTTATATTCCTAGGTAGCAACAAGGATGGGGGGATCTTACCTCGTTCTCTGGCTGTAATCTTCAATAGTATTCAGAACCAGCTCTACCCAGCCTCTGATCTGAAGCCTTCATTTGCCAATGAGGTGATCTGGCTAGATAGCAAGCAAGTTCGGCAAGAAGAGTTGAAGAAATTCGCCCTGCTGAATGGGAGCTCCCGGGAGGTTTGTGCCCAACTCCCAGAATCATATTAATGAAGGGCAAGAATATTTCCAGAAAAGCTTTGTATTGATTTTCTCTTGTATTTCTCTAGGAGGAATTTATAAACTCTCTGAAGAAAAGCCACAACACTGAATCACTGAGGCTGGGGACCAGTGCCAGTTTTGACAGTGGCATTGCTGGACTTTCTTCTACTATCCAAAGCAGTGTCAGCCTCAGCCAAATGGAAGGTATTTTTTTAACTTTTAAAAAGTTGATGTAATTTCAGTTGGCAAAATCTATTTTTACTGCTTTCTACCTCACCCTATCCACACCCCCTGACTGAAAAAGTAAAATCAAATCCTTGTAAGAAGTATGCATAATCAATCAGGCAAAACAAATTCCCAAATTGCCATGTGAAGATCTCTGCAACTACAATTCCTCTTGCTAAAAAAACTCACTGCTGCTGGAAGTAAAAGCCTAGGAGATGGCTCTTTGCTACTGAAATAGCAAACATAATTGAGACTGGGCTTGTGGCTGATGATTTCATTGTACCTTCTAGACACATGTGTTAGATGGGCTGAGCCAGATACTGCACCATTCCATGTCCCAGCTGATGTCCGGTTTTCCATTTGGGTCTCCTTCTTTGAGATCTACAATGAGATGATCTTTGACTTATTGGAGCTCCCCAGCCAACAGCGAAAGAGGCAGACACTCCGGCTCTGTGAAGACCAGAATGGCAGTCCCTATGTGAAAGGTAGTGAAGGTTGGAGGTCAAAGAGAATAACTAGAAAAAAGGAAGGGAAATAGGAACTAGGTATTCTTAACTTGCTGCCTTCTCTCTTGTCTTCCTCAGATCTGAATTGGATTAACATTCAGGATGCTGATGAGGCCTGGAAGCTCCTGAAACTAGGACGTAAAAATCAGAGCTTTGCCAGCACTCACCTGAACCAGAACTCCAGTCGAAGGTGAGAAAAAGAGTTCCAGCCACTGTTAGAAAAGTTAACTTTGGACCATGTCAAGGAAAACTGCCCACTTTACTCATTCATGCCTCTTCCTTGTGACCTTTAGCCACAGCATTTTCTCTATCCGGATCCTACACCTCCATGGAGAAGGCAACGTGGTCTCTAAGATCAGCGAGTGAGTTTTATGTTGCAGGAATCTACCTTTTCCCACACAGTTCTCTTTGGGTGGTGGAATGGTCTAGAACAGTGATTCCCAAAGTGGGTGCTACAGTGATCCAGGGAGGCGGTGATGGCCACAGGTGCATTTATCTTTCCTATTAATTGCTATTAAAATTGAAAAAAAATTAATTTCCAAGGGGCTAAGTAATATTTTTTCTGGAAAGGGGGTAGTAGGCCAAAAAAGTTTGGGACCACTGGTCTATTATTTACAAAGTTCATTGTTCCAGGGAATTGTTGAAGTATGAGAACAAGTACCTCTCCCAGGACCTATGTGAGGGTCTGGAGGGTAAGAGAGAACAAAGGTTCAGTCACTTTCTCCTTACAACCTCCTTCCAGATTATCCCTGTGTGATCTGGCTGGCTCTGAACGCTGTAAGGAACAGAAGATGAGTGAGCGGATGAAAGAGGCAGGGAACATCAATACATCACTCCACACCCTGGGCCGCTGTATTACTGCCTTACGCCAGAACCAACAACGGTAAGTGCCTACCCAACCAGAGGAAAGGCAGCTGGGGCTTTCAGTTATGCTTGTGGCCAGGTGGAAAGGCCAAGCTGATTGCTTTAGAGCAGTGGTTTGAGATCTTGTAATAATCAGAATCTTTCCCAGAACTTAATTGTTTTTCACTTCTTCTCCCAGACTCAAGCAAAACCTTGTCCCCTTCCGTGATAGCAAACTGACCCGAGTATTTCAGGGCTTCTTCACGGGTCGTGGCCGCTCCTGCATGATTGTTAACGTGAATCCTTGTGCCTCTACCTATGATGAGACCCTTCATGTGGCCAAATTCTCAGCCATTGCCAGTCAGGTGAGTCCTTGGAACTTAAAAAAACAAACTTAAAATGATTGGGTATACCTGGTATTTTTATTTTTATATATATAAACCCTTACCTTTTATCTTAGAATCAATATTATGTATTGGTTCTAAGGCAGAAGAGTGGAAGGGCTAGACAGTGGGGGTTAAGTGACTTGTCTGGGTCACTGGGTCACACAGCTAGGAGTGTCTAAGGCCACATTTAAACCCAGAACCTCCCTTCTCTGGGCCTGGCTCTCTATTCTCAGAACCACCTAGCTGTGCCCACCTCCCCCCCGCCCCCAAAACCATTTTTTATATAAAGCCATCTGGATACAAACGAAAAAGATTTCTCCTTTTCTAGCTTGTTCATGCCCCACCTGTGAAGCTAGGGCTTCCATCCCTACATTCATTCATTAAAGAACAAGGTCTACGAGCCACCCACAATTTAGAGACAGAAGCTAAGCAGGAGCCTAATGAAAACAGTGGTGATGAAGCTGACATCTCCATGTATGACAAAGAGGTGAGGAAACAAGTGGGTTGTCATTTCTGCATAATAGCTACTGGGATTCACATTCTATAGGTGAAATTGGTTACTAAGATGGTAACTGCAATGTAGGACCCAGGAATTATTATCTGGCTTCCCTGACTCCTAGGAGCTACTAGTGGTGGTGGAAGCCATGAAAAATCTTCTACTCCAAGAGCGTCAGGAGAAGTTGAAGTTGGAGATGCAGCTCCGAGATGAAATTTGTACCGAGATGATAGAACAGATGCAACAACGAGAGCAGTGGTTCAGGTAGACAATGGCTGATCTTCTGGATCTCCTAGAAAAGCAGGGATTTGGGCATGGAATGGAATTCCTCCTCAGTTTCTTCTACATTCTTAATCACAACAAAAACTATTGCTCATTTTTCTTCCTTTCATCTTGCATTATAGTGAACACTTAGATACTCAAAAGGAGTTGTTGGAGGAAATGTATGAGGATAAACTAAAGCTCCTGAAGGAGTCCCTGCAGAGTTATTACCAGGAAGAGGTCCAGGTAAATGGAGAACATCAGAGGGACCCTGCTGACTTTCCTCCCCAGTTAGATGCTTGCCACCTTGGGACTGAGGCCTCTGGAAAATGGAATGAGATTCATCATAGCTTTAGTCTCAATGGACTTTTACCAAATAGGCATTAGGAAAATCGGGTCATCATACAGTTATGGAAAACAGAGTGTTGTTCAAAGCATTTGTTTCTTCCTTCAGGAGCGAGATGAAAAGATTAAGGAATTGGAGGCAGCCCTGCAAGAGGCTAAAAAGCAGTCAGCATCCCTTGAGACAGGCCTGCAACTGGATCCCGAGCAATCTTTACGCCGGTCTCAGAGAGTGGCTTCCTCTATTTCTAGCAAGCAGCTTCAGGAAACTAAAGTCAGCCTAGAACAGTGTAAGGCAGAACTGGCTTCTACCACAGAAGGTAAGAATGTAGGGATGAGGCCAAGAATCAAAGAAATGCCCTGGAAATGAATGAAAGTTATAAACTGGAAGGAAAGAGGGGGAGGTCTCATTCTCAGCTGTGTCAAATCCTAGTCTATCTGATTGACTTTTCCCAAACTGCCCTGGAAAGGAGACCCAGACAGAAATCAACTCCTCTTTTCTCAGAACTTCGGAAGTATCAGAGAATGTTAGATCCACCTCCTTCAGCCAAACCATTCACCACAGATGTGGACAAGAAGTTAGAAGAAGGACAGAAGGTAATAAGAATGAATAAAAGGGGGGAGCTTCTCTAGCTTGGCTCTTTGCTATCATTGCTCTTTAAATTAGTAAAGATCCTACATTGTCCCAGACCCAGGGGAAGGACTGCAATGTATATTTCTGGGGTTGGTGAGCCACTCCCATTTATCTTGGCTGGTCGTGGCCACAGTAACCAACAGTTCCTTCTTTCAGAACATCAGGCTGCTGAGGACTGAGCTACAGAAACTTGGGGAATCCCTCCAGGCAGCTGAGAGGGCCTGTTGTCATAGCACTGGAGCAGGAAAACTTCGCCAGGCCCTGAATGTTTGTGATGACATCCTTATCAAACAGGTAGATCAGCCTACCTGGCCTGGGCTTGCCCCTACTGTAGGAAGCAGAGAATAGTATAGTGAGGGAGAAAGTCTAATTCTAGTGTGACACTTTTTCTGTTTTTACTGTTTTTTCAGATTAATGGTTGATCTTTATAATGAAAAGACTGACTGCTAAATGACATTTTATATGGTGCTTTCTAAAAGTACTTTTCTTCATAACCCTGAAGTAGTTAATGAACAATTAATGCTATTTTGGCATGATAAGCAGAACCTAGAATTGAATAAAACAAAGGCAGGCATGAGGATGACATTATGTGGTAGGAAGTGAGGAGTTACCAGCTGCTACCTAATGACTGAGTTCCTAGGGTAAGCCTCTGCAATCAACTAAGCTTTGGCTTCAAGAAACATTTGTCCACAAAGACAAACCAACAGTATCAGGTGAATCTAGCAAAGATATGAGTTATTTATAGATCTGGAGTGTATCCCTTTTGTAATTTAGGGGAACAACCCATCCAGGTCTCATTCCCAGTGGTTTGATTTCCATGATTCTTCAACCATTGTACTTAACACCATACATGACCTTCCTCCTTTTCTTTTTGGTCTTTAGGACCCTGCTGGGCAGTGGGGTGGATGGAATGAGACTTTAAAGTTAAAAAAGATTGATTCTGATATTTAGCCCTTCCATTAGCTTAAACGTTTTTCTTTTCTACTTAGGACCAGACCCTAGCTGAGCTGCAAAATAACATGATGCTAGTAAAATTGGACCTTCGGAAGAAAGCTGCCTGCATTGCTGAGCAGTATCATACAGTATTGAAGTTGCAGGGCTCTTCCTCTGCTTCCTTAAAAAAACGGCTTGGTCCCAACCAGGAGAACCAACAACCCCTTCAACAACCCCCAGGAAAGAAACCTTTCCTTCGAAATTTGCTTCCTCGAACCCCTATTTGCCAAGGCCCAGGAGAGAACAGTCCCTATGGCAGATGCCTTCGTTCCCGTCGGTCCCCTTTACTCAAGTCTGGACCTTTTGGGAAGAAATTCTAATGGAACAAGTTGTAAGACTAGCACTTGATTTTTAAGCTGGGCAAGTTGCTCTATGCATGAAGCTATTTGAAATTCTTTATAAGCTTTAATGTACACCAACAAGGGCTTTAAGATGTTATACTCCAATAGCTGCTTTTTTCCCCATATGTAATATAATTCTGTATGTCATCCGTTTTCATTTTAAATGGTTCCTATGCACTCAGTATGTATGTATGTATATTATAATAAATATACTTTGCCTTTGTTAAAGTCTTAAGTGCCTACAGGGACAGTACCATCAGCCTGATGTAATCTGGGAAAATAAATTCAGGAAGTTGGGTTAAAAAAATATTTTTATTAAAACAGACTGGCTCTTCAGATACGAGTCTTTTTCTGCCCAGGCTCTCTCCCTCTCCTCCATGACAAGTTGGAGAGCCACTTGTGAGATATACTGTTCATTGAGTAAGACAGCTCGATCTTCCCCATAGCTTAGAGCTAAAACCAAGGGCCTGTCCAGGCTTCATCACCCTCTCTACACAGCATCAACAGAGTTTATTCTTCATTTTCTTGGCCTGAAACAAAAAGATTTCAGCAGCCTACCAGGGACCCTGCTTCTGAGTATTTCGCTGTGACATCTTGACTCATTCCAATAGCAAGCCAGAGGTGCTGCTAAAAGCAGGAGAGCTACCTGCCTTCCTCAGCTTCATAAGGATGATTCCCACCAAGCAGCAAAGAAACCAGGCTCTTACTGCATCACCTCTGCTAAAGTGCCATAAAGGGGTTGTTCTTAAAAAGATTTTGGTTGGGAAAGAGGGCTAAAAACTGCAGCTAGTCTCTGGATTAGGAGGGAGAGAAAAGTGCTTCCTAAAGAGCCCAGCTGCTCTAACTGGAGCAAATAGAGAATGTCTTCAGACAGGATTCAATCAGCCTGCAGCTGGAGCACTGACCCTATATGATCCCCCAGCAATTGTCTCCAAATGCAGAAACTGAAAGAAATGAAGTCCTTGAACACATCCAGCTTCTGTCTGAGTCAGGACTTAATCAGGGACTGAAACGATATGACCTAGAGAATATAGTAGTCTATGGTGTGACAGAAGACAGGTTGAGTGGAGACACCCTGCGTGTGGGAGTGTTGTTAGCAGACAGTGATGCAGGTAGGAAAAAGGGAGCAGATATCTCTGTGGTGGAAGTTTCCCCTTGATTTCGCAACTGTAAGATCTGTCTGAGTAGGGCTTTTCCTTCTTCTCGAGTCTGAAACAAACAATATATCCCAAATTACAAAAAAGTTAAGTCAATACTTTAAAAAAAACACCAAAAACTTTATTCTTTAACAAAGGACACCCCTCAGTCCAACAACCCACACACTTGAAAGATACTCCAATGTTCTAAATTAGAAATCTTGATATAATGCTAGCACTCACATCATTGAAGGAACAACATTTCTGTGCACAGGCTGAGGCTTCATCCCAGAGTTTGCATTTAAAGTAGTACTGAGCCAGATATCGGAAAGCAGTGCTCACCTCCAAGTGCTCCACTATTTCCTAAAAAGGCAAAGAACAGAATTGATTGAAGTGACAGTGACAGATACACTGACGTAATTCCCTTGTCCCTGACACATACCCCACATGAATAGATATCCTGGATGTATTTGATGTAGCACTGAGCTGCTTGTTCTGATTCAGTCAACTGTTCATGGAGTCTGAAAGAAATGGACTATAAGCATAAACAGACCTCTGAACCAAGGCTTCAGCAAACACACAATTAACACAGGCCTAAGGTAAATGGACTACATCAACGTAAAAAATTAACTATAAATAACCCATAGCATTAATAGTGACTTTTTTTTTAAGTCACCACAATTAAAAGTACAATTATGTTGCTGATGATAAATACAGGAAGAGCTGGGGGGTGGGAGGTGGGGGGGGGCAAAGCAGGGCAAGGGGAGGGATCAGTCATGAAGAAAATCAAACAACTTAAATTTTTTCAGGAACCCAGGAGGAAGCTGGAAAGGATCAGATCATCCCTTAAAAACAAAAACCACCTATCAACTGGTCACAATTTATGTTTATGTGAGTTTTTAAGTTGTCTTGGCCACAGCCAGGACCAAAAATGACCCAGGTAGGAAAAAAATTCCTTTCCTAATTCTTTGCCTTGCTGGGTATAATAATTATGACTTCCCTCCTTCCACCATACTAATCCAAGGCTTGTAAATTTCCTTTAGTTCATCCTTAGCACCTAGTTTAGAACATCTTCATAATATACCAATTTACCCTAATTGACTTAAATAAGGGAAAATCAGTTTCTCAACTCCTTCACAAGCCCTACATCTTTAGTTCCCTTTTAGGGTTATTCCCAGACACTTCCAGAGCATATGGGGCTGAAACACTTAAGAATGTTTGGTCTTTTTTACTCACTTGGCTAGTTTCACGAGAGCCATTTTCTCCACATCTCCCACAGCATAAGCTCTCCAGTAACACTGCCAAAGGGACAAAGTGGTTACTGGAGCCACCCCACATCTACAACAACCAGACAATTACCTCGAGACTCAGGCTTCAGCAAAACCTGCAGGAGCTCAGGCTGGTGCTGAGAGTACAGAACACTCACTTGTTCATAGGTGGCAGGTACCTGGCCACAGACAGCATTCCAGAGTGTGGCTTCTAGCCCTGCCTTGTCTGACAGACACTATACAGAGAACTGCACATGAGCAAACAAGATAGACAGCCCAGCCCATACCCTGCTTGAGACGGGCACATACATCAGATAACAACAAATGAAGTCAGAAACAGATGGATCAACCATCATCAAATGACAAAAATGTCATACAACACCCCCAGTACCCAACCCCAGGCACCTTTTTGGCTTCCACAAGCTGATTGAGTTTCTCATAACATTCTCCTAGAGCCACCAGCATACGGGAATCATTGGGCCTACGAGATAAGGAGGCCACTGTCAGCTGCTATCTGAAACCTTTTCTGTCCAACCTCTTTCACCACCCCAAATCAATGCAGTTTAACCCACTGCTCTTCAGAATCCTACACAATCACACTAACCTTCCTAATGAAATTCCCCAAAGGAAAAACTTTAAATGACTCTAAAGAAGTTTCAAAGATTATTTTCCATAAATAACAACTACTCATTCTGATTCCTCTGTAACCGTCAGTGGACACTAATTAGCCCTGATTAGCACCAGGCTGTCCCACACTAAAGCAATCAGACTTACCGGAGCTGGTGGGCCCGTCGGTAGTAATAAAGGCAGTAAAATGGCATCTTGAGAATTTCATAGGTTTGTCCAAGGCCATACCAGGCTCTATAATCTCTCTTGTTTACCTCAATAGCATGTCTGAGTAAGGGAAATGTAATTGTTACCCATTTGAGGGTAGGTCGGAACAATGCTGATATCACAAAAATATATCTAATGCAATTTGGCCTCACCCCAGCATACACACACACGTACACGTACACCCCCCCCCCCCACACACACACCCCCTACACCTACCTACCTATAAGCCTGGATGGCTGCAGATGTGTTCTTCATTTCCATGTACTCATGTCCCATGAGAGTCCAAGCCCCAAGGTATCGGGGATTCAATTTAAGGGCTCTCTGGAAATAAAGGGCTGCTTTTTCATGCTGGGAACGTAAGCTGTAATAATTACCTGAAAGGAAGAGCAAGAAAGTAAGAAAAACTATACAGCCACAAATAGAAATCTTGTGGCATAAAAAGAATCTTACATGGAGATGAGACCAGTCTCATCTATTTCATCTGGCTCTGGGTAAGTTTTCTAAAATTAAGCATCTGAAAAGCTGCTACCCCTATCTCTTGCAGTTAAGATGAACAAAAACAATTTCATGCATATCTACAAGACAGAGCCTTGGTGTCCTTTGGAAAAAACATCTTAAGATAGTGTTTAGAGATGGAGATGACTTTAGACATATTGCCTAGAAAATAGTGGTGGTGAGGAAGAAAAAAGTAGAAAACTAGTGGCTGAGTCCCAACTGTCCAGAATCAGGGCAGAAAAATGATGGTGGAAATGTCAAATTCAGGTAAGCCTGGCTGGATAGTACACAGTGGCAATAGAAGAATGGAAGGAGGAGACACAATAACTGAAGATCCAGGTGCATCAGAGAATCTGAGTGGACCAGAGATGTTGATTAGTGGTGGAGGGAAACAAAGCTAAGACTGCTACAAAGAAGCCAATTTGTGCCAATGCCTTAGAGACAGATGCCAGCAGGGAAGGGAGAGCTGTGGGAAGTGGGATCAGACAAACAGATGTCAAGTTTCTCTCTAGGTCTCTTCAACCCTTCTCTCTTCAGAATCTGTCTCTTTTTGCCCTCTCCTTATCATATTCTCTCCCTTATCTGGCTATATCAGAGAAATATTTTTCTTATCTGTCCTACTTATTGAAAACGTTTTGTTCTGTTCATGCTGAACTGTTTGAATGGTTAAGTTGAAGACCATATTTGATTTCATTGGTATAAGGAACTTCTTGTGAGAAAACATCTTTAATCAGTGCAGGTCAGCAACTTAGTTGTCTGGGACACTAAGAAATGAGTAACTTTCCCTAGGTCACAAAGCTGATAGGTATCATGGAATTTGAACCCAAATCTTTCTGACTCTGCAGTCAGCTCTCTTCACTTTACGATGCTCCCCCATGAATGTTTTAAATATTTCTACCTTAGGGGAAAAAAACTATAATTTAGTATAAGCTTCACAAATGATTTTTCCAAAGGGTCAGAAAACGGAATAAAGATATCTCAGATCCATTCTCTTGTCCTAGAGTTTGCATTCAATCATTTTTCTTGAGAATCTGAGTCAAAGTCCACTTCCCTGCCCCTCACTACCTTCATTACTCGGACTCCTACATTTTATAGACTCTCTTCAGTGGTTTATTCTGTCCTGATGCAGAGATTCAGAAAGGAGTCTAATACTTTTAAGAATGGTCTCAAGGGGAAAGGATATTCTCTTACCATTATGAAATCTAGACTTTGAATGGTTACCACTTTAATAGGAACATCCATTCATATGAATGTTAATGATGTTGCCAGGCAGGGGAAAAAAAAAAAAAGATCAACCTGTCCCATCCTATGCACTAATTTTCTACTTTAATGCTTCTACCCAAAGGTCTGACTTCTTTAACCCTCCCCACCCCCACCAACTCTCAAAACTCTTATTAGAAAAATGGCTCTTACCTATTACACAGCAAGTCTCTACCCGATATTTGTCAATTTCACACAGATTGTGAGCCAGATAGCTCAGTTCAGGCTTCATGCTCTAGGAGAAGAAAAAAAATAAATTAGAGCATGGAAAATTAAATCCCTAGAAATTTTGTTTTTTAAAAAAAAGTTAACTAGAGGAAAAATGACTAAATCAGCTGGATGATACCCAGATCTAATAGGATTATGGGATCAGTATTACTTAATAAAATCAAGGCAAAATGAAAAACAGCTCACCCTAACATAGAGCAAATTGGAGAATGTGTCCATATTTTCAATCCTATAGGGGTCTTGCTTCCTTAATTCATTGAAAATAGAGAGGGCTTTGTCAATATCTGCACAATAAAGAGAGTTCAGTAAGTATAAAGATACTTCTTTGGTGGCTGGAAGGATTTCAGTACCCTGTTTAACTCACCTCTGATATTGTGATAGGCAACTGCAATTTGGGAAATGATGTATGTGCTCTTAGAAAAGCCCACATCAATGAGAGACTGATACTTCTGTAAGGCCTCCTCTATCAGCTGCAACTCTGTATATATATGAGCCAAAAAAAATTCCTTCATCCAGGTATCTGGCAAGGACAGGAACTTCAGCTGGTAGCAATTAAAATCCAAAGAAAGGATACATTTACAAATTGGCCATCATATATATCCCCAATCCCTTCCCAAACATCAACCAAACAGCTATTTCTAGACATCTACTGAAGGTTCAATATTGTATTAAGCAAAATAAAAGAAATGATCCCTGACTTCCATAATTTTAAACTCTAATTAAAGAGACAAAAATCAATACATACGAGAACAATAATGATCAATATAAGACAGCAAAATCAAGTACTAAATTATAACATTTATTCTGTAAATATTATAGTAAGAAATTCAGAGAAGGGTATGTTAGGGAAGGCTTTACAAAGGAGGAAGAACTTGAAGAAAGGCTCTGAAGAACAGCTAGCCTGAAGACAAGAGAGAAGAAAAGGATTCCAGAAGTGAAGAAACCAAGATGGGAAGAAATGAGCATAGACTTTGAAGAAGACATTGAGGAAATGAAGCTGGCCTGGAGGGTTCATGCTAGGAAAAGTCTTCCAGATAATAGGAAGTTTCTTCAAAAGTTCTGCAAAAGAATTTAGAACTGATAAAATAAAAAGGGGGGAGGTAGGGAGAGAAATAGGAGTCAAAATACAATTAGGAAAATGGTGGTACCACTGCCAGAGATAGGGAAAATGGAAAGCAAAACCTGTTTGCAAGAAAAGAGAATGAGTTTAGTTTTGGAAATGTTAAATTTGAAGTGAACGCAAAATATCTACATGAAAATGCCCAGCAGAGCCAGGTGACTGAATGTGTGTGTGTGTGTGTTTCATAAAAAATAATAATAATAAAATAAATAAGAGTAGCCCAAAAGGATCAAAACTAACTTTTAACTTCTTTAACATTAAGATCAAATTTTCATATGAGTAAAAGCTCAAAGATATTATGTAAGACCCAACTGTTTTATCTGTGAAATTCTAGTAATAACTGAAAGGGCTGGTTGAATATTTCAGAGTAAAATAGCCCACAGGATGAAAACTGCAATGAAAGATTTTTCATAGCTCCTTCCTCAACCTACCATCTCTTTGTCTGTGATCAGGTTACATAGCTCCAGCCAGGCTCCCCAATGTAAAGGTAAAATGTGGGTGGCTTCCACAAAAACATCAATGGCCTCTTTTACCAAGTCTAGCTTCCGAAGCACCACCCCATACCTAGAAAAGGAGAAAGTCATTAGACATCACAAAACTATTACTCCAGTGATCCCCTGGAGAACACTGGACAGGAATGTGCAAATTTAAATCTGGCCTTAGACTTATAGCAGCTAAGATTCTGGGCAAGACACTTAACCTCATTTGACTCAGTTTCCTCATCTATAAAATGGAAATAGCATCTACCTCCTAGAGTTGTGAGGATAAAATGAGATAATATTTGTAAAGTGCTCTGCAAATCTATATAAATGCTAATGATTATCATACAGTGCTTTGTTTCGCAAAGATCTTTACTAACAAAACAGCTGTATAGTCACCACTATGAATATAATTGGTTTCATTTTACAGATGTCAAAACTAAGGCATCCAGAAATTATGTATCTTGCTAAATATCACATAGCCAGTGAGTGACTGAACATGGACTCAACCCCAAGTCTTCTTTGGGCTTCTGGCCCAATGCTCTTTCTGTTCTGTCCTGGTGCCTTGCTGTGCTATGCCTCTTCAACTTAAGAAAAAATAAAAACATCAAATGATTTATCCAGACTTACAGATAAAGGCCAAAACCGTCAAGCTCTCGTGCCTGGTGCTTTTTGCTGAGTTCAACTCTTAGCTCTCTAAGGGCTTCATTCTTCACCTGTCCTTTCTCCAGCGGGCCTAGGAACAAAATAAAACCTCTGAGGGTAAAACTAGTTTTGCTTTATTCTCTTATGTTTAGCTATTTCCAGTAGCACAAAGTGAAGAATTCACACTTATTTAGTACTAAGAAACAATAGCTAACAAGGAGCCATTAAGCTATCTTAATCTGCTTGAAAAAAGAGGCCTTTGGCCATTCAAATCTTACAGACAGCAACAATCATACCTAACAAACACACACCAGTTTGCTAGTTGTTATTTTTTTCCAAAAGGTAAGAGGAAGAACTTCATACCCAAACTGTCTACTGTTTCATCATCCTTCTTCTTTTCACCAGACTACAAAAGAAAATCAAAAAGATCTTTTATTATTCATCCTGAACCTGTTTATAACAATAAAAAACTAGTCTATATTTCTGACCTTTTTCTAAGAGACTTGATCCACACAAAGCAGTATCTACAATTGGCTAACAGTTGTTAATACAATATTTGTCTTGCTTGTCATTCTCTAAAGTTTTAATGTCATATTTGCTCTCAGAAGAGTACAACTTCCATATTTCAGTAAATGTTGTTTCTCTTTATATAGCTACTTGTCTAAATCATTTTTGGTATCCTGAAGTCATTTTGAATAGAGCATCTAGAAAGAAAACTAAAGTCTAGAAGTATAATTTTTGAAATTGGGTTTTTAATAATATACTCAAAGCTCACAATTTTGGCGAGTCGGTGAAAAGTTGCTCTTTTATGGCTCACATCTTTATTTGACAGACATAAGACAATTTTAAGGGTACACCATATTATAAGAAAAATATTCAAATGAGCACTAAAAGGGCCCATTATAGCTCCAGAAGCCCAAGAAACATGGGCAAAGTGCTCTTGGAATAATTATAATGGCTATGAATGAAAGAAAATGCAAGAGAGTCGGTTACCTATCCTATTTCTAAATAACACAACTTCTAAGCAACACTTAAGCAATAAGCATCTTCTATAATTTGAAACATATGACCTAGAAATTGTATCCCAATAGAAATATTTCTCAGATTCTTTCATTCCACTAGTGGAATATTTGGGAAACTTCTAAAAGAAGCCCTTTGCTATATTTATTGATACCATAATTAACTGTAACATCTATTTCTCTACTCTCTCATAGACTCTAGATATTGTTCCTATATCTATAAGAGCCCAATGGGACACTGAGAAAAGGGCAGTTTGGAATAATAGTTATTATGAGTTGTTTCTCACTGTGGAGTGAAGAAAAGTGTTTGATAATCAAATTTGACCTAAGAGGAGTCTATGGAGAAGAAATACAAAAAGGTAAAGAGAAACTTCTTTCTAGTTAGAACTGTCTTAACTGTTCATTTTATCAAGAAACACTGTAAAAATGGTTTTATGGAGAATCTATGAGGAAGTCAAGAGTTTATAAGGCATTCTGTAGCAACTTATGTATGATGGCTGAAGACAAAAAGAATTAATGTAATTTATTTCCTAAGAAACTGGATTTAACACTTATCTTGAGAAGAAATATGAAGAGAATTTTTTTTTGAAGAAAAGGAAATAATTTTATTGACACCCTTTGATTTTTACATTGCCTAAATTGCTCCCTATGCCCCTTCCTTTCCCTTACTCCCTAAGAGATATCCCATAAGAGAAAGAATTTTTTTAAAAATTCCCTTAGATCTTTTGTCAGTTTATTTTGTTTTGTTTTTTAACTTATTTAATAGAATTTATTCTCAGGAATCTCAAGTCCACCTTCCCCACACCACAAAAGGTATCACCAAATGAAAAGATATATTGATGATGTCTTTCATGTTTCTATTTTAAATTCATTTTTTGGAAGTGGGCATTCCCAAGTTATTTTTCAAATATTAATTCTGTAGCTGTATATAATGTTCTCTTGGTTCTACTCACTAGACTCTTCAGGACTTCATGTAGAACTTTCCAAGTTTTAAAAAACTAAACTGCTTTTTGTTTCTTATAGTGCATAACATGCCATCACAATCATATACCATTATTTGTCCAGCCATTTCCCAACTGACAAACATCCCCTCAATTTCCAGTTCTTTACCACCAAGCATACAGGTTCTTTCCCTTTTGCCCTGATCTCCTTAGGAAACAGACTGAACAATGGTATTGCTAGGTATAAGGGTATACACAGTTTTATAACTCTCAGGGTATAATTCCAAATTGCTCTCCAAAATGGCTGGATCAATTCATAGTTCAATCTATGATGTATTAGTGTCCCCATTTTTTACACATCCTCTCCAACATTTGTCATTTTGCCTTATTATCTTCTTTTAGCCAATATGGTAAGTGTGAGATGTCTCAGAATAGTTTTGATTTGCATTTTTTTAATCAGTAGTGAATTAGAACATTTTTTCATATAACTATATATGGCTTTGATTTCTTCATCCAAAAGCTATCTGTTCATATCTTTTGACCATTTTACCAACTGAGAGATGGCTCTTATTCTTAGAAATTTGACAACATTTTCTATATATTTTAGATATGAGACCTCTATCCAAGAAACTGTCTACAAAAAAATTTTCCCCAAATTTCTGCTTTCCTTCTAGTCTTGGCTACATTTGTTATATTTGTACAGAAATTTTAAAATATAAATGTAAAAAGAAAAATTATCCATTTTACATCTCACAATGCTCTCTATCTTATTTACTCAAAAATTCCTCTCCTATCCATAAATCTGATAGATCTTCTTCTTCTTCTTTTTCTTTTAACCTTACCTTCTGTCTTAGACTCTAATAGTGTGTATCGGTTCCAAGGCAGAAGAGTAACGACTAGGCAAAGGGGGTTAAGTGACTTGCCTAGGGGTCACACTGCTAGAAAATATTAAAAGCCAGATTTGAACCCAACCCAGGACCTCCTATCTCTAGGCCTGCTCTCGATCCACTGAGTCACCTAGCTATACCCATTCTTCTAATTTGTTTAAAATAGCTCCTTTTATGTCTAGGTCATGTATCCATTTTGACTTTTTCTTAGTGAATGGTATAAAGTACTGATCTATATTTACTCTCTGCCAATCTACCCAAACTACTCTGCCAAATGTCCCAGCAATTTTTAACAAATAGTGAGTTCTTTCCCAGAAAAATCTTAATATTTTTGTCAAATACAAGACTACTATAATCTTTTATGACTGTCTACTGTACATGCATTCCATTCCACTGATCTACCTTACTATTTCTTAGCCAGTAGCATACTGATTCATAATGCAGTTTAAAAACTAGCAGGGGGCAGCTGGATGGCTCAGTGGATTGAGACCCAGGCCTAGAGACAGGAGGTCCTAGGTTCAAATCTTGCCTCAGACACTTCCTAGCTATGTGACCCTGGGCAAGTCACTTGACCCCCATTGCCTAGACCTTACCACTATTCTGCCTTGGAAACAATACAAAGTATTGATTCCAAGACAGAAGGTAAGGGTTTAAAAAAATTTAATTAAAATTTAAAAATTAAATTAAATAAAAACTAGCAGCAACTAGACCTCCTTCCTTAATATTTTAAAAAATCAATTTATCTGATATTCTTTATCTTTTGCTCTTCCAAATGGATTTTGTTATTCTTTTTTCTAGGTCAATAAAATAATTTCTTGGTAATTTAATTGGGATGGCATTGAATAAGTTGATTAGTTTAGGAGGGACTGTCATTTTAATTATACTGGCTCTGTCCACCCATAAAGAATTAATATTTCTCCAATTACTTATATATGACTTTATTTGTATAAAAAAGTATTTTATAATTATGCTCATGTAGTTCCTGAGCTTGTTTTGGAAGGTATCCTCCTGAGTATTTGATTCTGTTTGTGGTTATTTTAAATATCTCTTTCTTCTTGAAAGACTTTTGTTGATGATATATTTAAAATGCTGATGATTTATGTGGTTTATTTTATATCCTGCTATTTTGCTAAGATAAATGATAGTTTCAACTGACTTTTTAGTTGAATCTCTAGGATTTTTCACATATACTTTGATAATTACTGTGATAAGAAAAGAACTCTTGGGTTCATTGTTCACATGTAAAGAGAGTACCTTCTATTGAAACTGACTGACTGTACCCTATCACAAGCATTGGAGATAATAGTCCATAGAAAAGTGGACCTCATTTTTGGGAACACATTGAATTCCTGAATTTTTATTTTGCTATTGCCTTTTATTTTTCTAATAGAATATTAAAGTACATGCAATCAATACTAATCTTTTTTGATTTTACAGTAATATAAGTTTAAAATATAACTGTTCTAATATTAATTCATACCCAAAAAGCTTTAGACTATGGAAACCTGCCATTTATTGATAAATGTTACATGGAACTAGGATTAATGTTTATGCCTGATTCTAGGAAATGGGATCGAAAAGGAGCACAGACTTCATCTGCACAGTGCCATAGAAGCATAGACTTAAACTGAATAATCCCATGGAGCACAAGGTCAAAAGACCATACCAATCCAAGTAGGATTTTTTAACTTTTATGCCAATACTAAAGAACTTGAACCTAGTATGAGATTCAAAGTTGCAACGCTTGACATATGTTCAGATATAAGACACTTTGTACCACACTGCCAGTCAAGTACCGAAAGGTTGGCCATCTTTCTGGCTCCCCTATCCTTGAGAACTTAGTTTAATTAGATCAGGAAATGACACTTCCCTTTTACATAAAAATCTGGTCCCCTTTTCTCTTATGATATGGCAACTTGCTGTAGTCCTGGCTGCCCATGGGTAAGTGCAATATTACTGCATTTTGTCCTACAGATTTGTGGGATAGAATTTACTTTAATTGGACCCTAATATAAGGGCCTGTTATGAATTTACTATTGTTTACTAAGAAATTTTCATATACATTGATTTTCGATATTTTGAATCTTATTTTGAATTTTTTATTTCTCCCAAAGTTAAATTTTTCTTCTATTTGTTTTTCTTTTTGTTTTTGGTTTTTCTTTTGACAACTGACTCATACACCCCATAACTCAACGATGTATTCTGAGCTGATCTGGGTGTTGGTCAGCACCCTCTTCAAGGGGGATTGTATTTTTAGAAAAATCCAAGATTTAAAATTTTGTTCAAGAAAATTTTCAGGAAAAGAAGCCTGCTAACGCTTTGAATCCAGAAAATGAACTATTTGGAGAAAGATGCCTGCAGAAACCTACACTGAATCAAGATGATCAAAAAAAGATGCCTGCAGAAACTTATACTAAATCAAGACCATCCAGAATGAACTTTGGGGCGCAACTGATTGAACTTAAGGGGACTAAACACAATTATTTTGAATTGTAAACTCACGCCAAAGGGGATTGCCCCCTAATTGGCTTTTTGTCAATGCACCTAGCAAAACATTGGTTTTGCTCTCTCTCTCTCTCTCTATCTCTTCTACTTATCTTTAACTATTGTAGTTAGAAGATTTTTAGGGGTACAAGATGATTATGTCAAATGATCAATTGGGGAGACTAGTCTCCCAAATGATCACAGAGGAGATTGTGATAATAAGATTAAATCTACCTGGCCCATTCTCAAATCTCATCATCAAAAGTGTAAACAACTCCACTTAACTCACAAGTTGGGAGGTCTGTGACTCACCTGTGCTAGAATGAGTGACAAATCAGAATTTACTGCCTGCCTCCTGGGCAGTCCTAAGAAAAGCGTCTGTTGTGATTGGACACGTAAACTAAGAGGGCACATGAAGTGATGCAAAAGAAGCCCCTTTAAAAGAGAGTTCAGTGAGTTCATCTTTCTCCTCTGGTTCGTGTCTTGGATCTAAAGAAGCTCTTCTAATTCTGGAGCTGGGACCCTGAGACTTTGGTGAGACTGTTCTTAAATCTTTCCTTTGGAATTCCACATGGTGAATGTAAAGACTGAATCTTCCTGAACTTCTCTTGAGGAACTTCCCTTTCAAAAGAGACTCTGTGACTGAAGCTTTTGCTTCATTCGCCTCCGGGTCTCTGACTTTCCGGCCTTGAAATTCCCTCAGCTAAGGGTTAATTAGATCTGCCTGGGTCAAACTAGGGGATCAGAACAAATTATCTAGTGTGTTAGATTACTTATCTTATCCTCTCTCTCATTTCTTTATTTCCTCTCCACATTTGTAAATAAACTTCCATAAAAGTCATTTTGACTTGAGGTTATTCTTTAATTGGGGGTTGATAATTATTCAATTCCCTGATGACCAAACTTTTTAATATTCACCCAATCAAAACCCTTTTTACCCCTCACAATACCATCATATTGTCTGCAAAAAAGATAGTTTTATTACCTCTTTGCTTATTCTGATTCCTTCAATTTCTTTTTCTTCTCTTATTAATATTGCTAGCATTTCCAATAAATACTATGTTAAATAATATTGGCAATAATTGGTATCCTTGTTTCATTCCAGATTTTATAAGGAAAGTTTCTAGCTTATCACCATTACAAATAATATTTGTGAATGGTTTTAGGTTATGAAAATAATTTTTTTAAAAACCATATAACTTTCTGTCTCAAAATCAATACTATGTATTAGTTCTAAGGCAGAATAGTACTAAGGGTTAGGGGACAGGGGTTAAGTAACTTTCCCAGGATCATACAGGTAGAAAGTCTCTGAGGGCAGACAATAAGAAAGCTGAATTATAAGTTTCAAAATTATATCTGTTCCTTTGATCCAGCCATACCATTGTTGGGTTTGTACCCCAAAGAGATTATAAATAAACAGACTTGCACGAAAATATTTATAGCTGCGCTTTTCATGGTGGCAAAGAACTGGAAAAGGAGGGTATGTCCTTCAATTGGGGAATGGCTGAACAAATTGTGGTATATGCTGGTGATGGAATACTATTGTGCTCAAAGGAATAATAAACTAGAGGAATTCCAGGTGAACTGGAAAGACCTCCAGGAACTGATGCAGAGTGAAAGGAGCCGAGCCAGAAGAAGAGTGTACACAGAGACTGATATACTATGGTAAAATCGAATGCAATGGACTTCTGTACCAGCAGCAATGCAATGACACAGGACAATTCTAAGGGATTTATGGAAAAGAATACTACCCACATTCAGAGGAAGGACTGCAGGAGAGGAAACATATAAGAAAAACAATTGCTTGAACACATGGGTTGAGGTGGACATGATTGGGGATGTAGACTCGAAACTACCACACCAATGCAACTAACAACAATTTGGAAATAGGTCTTGATCAATGACACATGTTAAAACCAGTGGAAATGTGTATCGGCCATGGGTGAGGGGAATGTGGGGGGGGGGGGGGTGAAGGGGAAAGTAGGAGCATGAATCATGTAACCATGTTAAAAATGAATATTAATAAATGTTAAAAAAAAATTATATCTGTTCCTAAAGGTACAGCTACTGAAGACCCAGAGAAGTTCTTACCACCAAAATTCTGGGTACTAACAAGAGGTTCAACATCAGAAATTGATAATTTTTTGTGGTAGACATGGCATTAAAGAAGAGGTATTAATATCTGCTTTAACACTCCACCCCTAAGGTCCATAGGACTTTTCCACCTGAGTGAAATTTTTCCTGTGTTGTTTCCCCAATTAGAACATAAGTTCTTTAAAAGCTGAGGCTCTCTTGCTTTTCTTGTTCATATCCCCAGTACTTAGACCAGTACTTTGCACAGAGTATGCATTTAATGTTTCAGTCATATCTAGAAATGGTTCTCACCAGGTATCTGGAATACATATACAAAAAATAGGCTTTCTGGCTCTTGCAGCCACGAAGGAAATGAGCTGCTCGATCATATTCTTTTACATCAAAGTAGGCCTTGGCCAAAGTGTAAGCATCCAAATCTTGTGCATCCTCCTGGAAAAGAAAATTTGGAGAGGTTCGATTTTTTGGTTTTTGTTTTTTGAGGAGAAGAAAAAGAAGGGAGGAAAATAACACAGATGATAAAAGGGAAGCAATGAGATTCCAGGAAACACATTTGTGAATTTCAGAACTGAACAAAGAAATATCTTTTTCCCTTCTTCTTGTTGACTTTTTATTTCCTATTACCAAAATTGATCATGAATCTTTTACCTATCACTTCTTTATGTTAATTATGTACAATAAAAGAGCAATAAAACTCCTGAAAAGAAAATCTCATATATTTTAAAGTAATAGTCATCATTTATAGTGATATAAATCCAGAAATATGCACCTAGAAAAAGCTGAAAATTTCAATTGAGGCAATATCTCATTAAACTTTCAGAATGACTCTGCTGCTAACTGATATGAAGGTCTTAAAAAAAACTACTTAATTGTCCTTCATTGTTTAATAAGAAGGGGAGGGAAGGTGTTAAAACAATTAAAAGGCACTTTTAAACTATATTGATTCAGGAATAACAATATGATGTAAGGTTAAAATGTAAGGCTGTATTTATCCAATCACAAACACATAGATATTTTGCAATATCTCAATTACTAAAATTCTTTTCATTTGGCTAATTAATTTGGCTAAGTAAGAATTAATTGCTAAAGGATGTACTTATTAATTTATTTCAGTATTTCCAAATGAGAAAATTAAAATACAAAGAAAGATTTGCTTTTAAAATGGCAACCACATGGCAAAAAAATCAGAAAATCAGGGAATGTCCTTCAATTGGGGAATGGTTGAACAAATTGTTGTATCTGTTAGTGATAAAATACTATTTTGCTCAAAGGAATGATGAACTGGAGGAATTCCATGAGAACTGGAATGACCTCCAGGAAGTGATGCAGAGTGAAAGGAGCAGAACCAGGAGAATGTTGTACATAGAGACATACACTGTGGTACAATCAAATGTAATAGACTTCTCTACTAGCAGCAATGCAATGATCTAGGACAATTCTGAGGGTCTTATGAAAAAGAACACTATTCGCATTCAGAGGAAGAACTGTGGGAGCAGAAACACAGAAGAAAAACAACTGCTTGATCACATGGGTCCATGGGGATATGACTGGAGATGTAGACTCTAAAACGATCCCCCTACTGCAAATGTCAATGATATGGAAATAGGTCTTGATCAACTGACACATGTAAAACCCAGTGGAATTATGCATCAGCTATGGGAGGTGGGAGGGGGCAAGGGAGGGAAAGAGCATGAATCTTGTAACCATGGAAAAATATTCTAAATTAATTAATTAAATAAAAATGTCCAAAAATGAAATAAAATAAAATGGCAACCACATTTCAAATAAGACACTTCTAAAGTTCATTTAATATTGTGTAACTCGATCCCTAAGCTTGCCTCTTAAAAGACATGGGGAAAATTCTGAGGGACTTATGGAAAAGAACACTATCCACATTCAGAGGAAGAATTACAGGAGTGGAAACAGAAGAAAAACAACTACTTGAACACATGGGTTGATGCAGACATGATTTGGCATGTAGACTCTAAACAACCACCCCAGTGCAACTATCAATAATATGGAAATAGATCTTGATTGAAGATACATGTTAAAACCAGTGGAAATGTGTGTCGGCTATGGGGGTGGGGGTGGGGGGTGGAGGGGAGAGTAAAAATATGAATCATGTAACCATGGAAAATTTTTCTAAAAAATAAAAATTCAAAGTTGTGAAAAAAAAAAGACATGGGGACAGAATAATTGTGAAAAATAAAAGGCAACAGAGAGTTCAAAGAGCAGCTAAGAGAAATCAAGAACTATAGTTCACCTAATACTTTAAAAATTCTCAGAATCACTTTCAAAAATAGAAAGTCTCCCAACATTTTATGAATAATACTTTGAAAAAAATTAGAGCCTATACTACTTCATAAAGAATATTATATATTTTAAAAGATATAAGGTACAGCTAGGTGACAGAGTGTATAGTGGACCAAGTCTGGATTCAGGAGGATCTGGATTCAAATTTGACCTGAGACCCTGCGTAGCTGTGTGATCCTGGGCAAGTCACTTAACCCCAATTGCCTAGTACTTAATGCTCTTCTGCCTTAGAACCAATATTTAGTATCTATTCTAAGACAGAAAGTAAGGGTTTTTAAAAAAGGATATTATATAATATTTGAAATTAAGGTCCCATATAAATACAAAATAAATATAATTATTTTTATTTACTCTCTCTCGGGATACTTTTAAAACAGTGGTATTGCTAAAAGCCCAGAGTACAAGCATGATATTTCCATTTTTCATTAACAAAACTGAAGTATATAAACTAAAAGTTTATATGCCTAAAGAAAATTCTCAGCAGATAAGAAGGAGAAAAAAAATCACTGCTACCTAACTCATCCATATAAGCTTCAGTGTTTTGTCCATTAAGTGTTCAATGAGGTATGATTTCTGCTCCTACATCTCTCTTCTCATGATTCTTAGTTTCTCTCCTCAAATAGCAACTATATAATTTTTAATGTATGGGATCTAACTGATACCTATATATATTTTTTAAAACTGAAGAAATCACAACTCTTAGGAATGGAGATAACACATTAACATGAATAGACATTGTAGTAGACTGCAAAGGGTATGCAAATGTAATAAAATAATCTACAAATATTAATATTTCACTTTTATAAAGCATTTTAAGGTTTACAAATCATTTTTCTCCCAATGTAGGTGGCACAAGTATTATTTTACCTCTATTATGAGAGACCTTGGAATACATAGCTAGGATTAAAAGTGATATTCAAAGTTTGGTTCCCTGACTTCAAGTCAACAAGTCTTTTTATTAACCAATCATAAATATATTCACAATTCTTCCAAACTACCTAAAGCGATAGCTAAAGAGACAGGGCTCATGATAGATATGTTCAAGTAAAAGAAGCGATGTTACATGGAAATAGGATCAAAATGTTCTCCTAGGTCCAGAGGGGAAAAAATCAGGAGCAATGAATAAAAAGCTGCAGGGGGGGGGGGGCAAAATTAACCTTGATATAAGGAAATCCTTGTGTACCAATTAAAACTGCTCCCCAACTGGACTATGAATGTGTAACACTGCATAAAATGTTTAAACTTTTTCAATATGTTGGTTAATTTTGAATTGCTTTTCCCCTTCTTTTGTATTCTTTATTATGAGGAACAGTATTTTGCAAAGGGGAAAGAATAATTAGACAGGCATGTAAAAATGAAAAATATCAAAAATTTTTAAAAACCACTTCAAATTGGAATAGGCTACCTTAAGATACAGGGAGTTCTTCATTGAATATTATCAGATAAAGGATGAATGAGTACTTATTGGATATATCATATAGAGGATTCTTGTTCATGGATTCAAACGGATGGCTTCTGAGAGGTCTCTTCTTCCTCAGAGAAAAGATGCTATGATAAATTTCAAGCTATAAAATTAAAATCAAAATCAAAATAATAGCTTTTCAAGTAGCAATAAAAAGAAATATCGCCTACTTCCCAAAAATCAATTTTAGCTATCCAAGATGTTTTTGAGAAAGACAGTGTTGAGAGATGATTCTGAAAACTAAAAAAATAAAGAATTTCATCCTTCGAATCAATTCTCAAGGTAAGATAAGCATTACTTCAAGACAAAAGATGGCAATTTAGGAGACCATATGAGTTTCAGAAAATTGTGGGATGGAGGTGGGGGGTCAGGGTAGGAGAATACTTTTTGACATGCAAAACCAACAAGAAAGCAGGGCATCATCAAGGTATGAAAGTTAGTAGAAAGTTAAAATCTGAATAACTAGTTGCAATCTCAGTGTAAACAATGAGAAATAATGGAGGGATAATCAAAAGAACAATATAATCGGCAATAAAGTTGAAAAAAGAGAATAAGATGATTATGGACATCATATTTACTAATAAAGAGGGGGAAAAGGCAAAAACAATAGAATGGGGAGAAGGAAAGCAATCCTAGAGCAAAACTTCCATTACAAATAGAAGCTAAATTTATAAAAATGTAATAGAGTTAATAAAAGATATAGTAATTGTATTTAGTATTGTACAAAAGTGTATTAAAGTTCCAAGAGTAAACAAGAAGCATGGCATTCGTTTCAGACAAAAGTGAATAAAGTATCACATAGGATAAATTATATTTAAAATTTTTGATCTTCACTGAATTCCACTATAGAAAAAAAATTTTAAGTTACTGAATGGAACATCACTTAACAATATATACCTATAGGAAATATATCCAATGCATAAAAAGTTAAGATAAAAGAATGGACTAAAATTTACTATGCTTGAATTTACCCTAAAAATCTGAAATTGGCTGCTATTGGAAAAAGTTGAAATCATATTAGAAACCTTGAGAAATAAATAAAATTATGCCTAGAAGATATTAGCAATCAGAAAATATAAATAGTAAACCTCTACATGACTAATGGTATAGGAAAATTTGGGACACAGCTGTTACCAAAGACTCAGACAGAAAAACAGTAACTAGAAATTTAAAAGTCCCCCTCTAGTGGAATATTACAAATAGCAAAATGAAAAAGAAATAATAACATTTGTAGCATACCAAAGAAAACTTAATTTAACAAATATGGAAAATATCAAATGGATAAATAGGAAATAAGTAGGGAATATAGTCCTTTTTGCAAATGAATGAAACATGAACAAAAACAGAATGTTCTAGGACCCAAAGAAAACATTATAAATTATAAACACTAAATTTACAAAATTTCAATATGACACAAACTAGATGTGTGTCCCTGAGCTAGTTCTTTTATCTCTCAGTGCTCCAGACAACTAAGACCATAAGTTGCAGAGAAGGATGACCTTCACTGGCAGAGGAGTTTCCTCATCCAGGAGTTCAGTAACTAACACAGAAGATAACAAAAAGATGAAGACCTATGTAAATGGAAATTTTAAAAAAATACTTGCTGACTAATGCCTGAGTTAATGATCAAATTACAAAGATGACAAATATATATATTTAAAATGGTCACACAAAAACTATTGTCCTATTTATAATACACAACATCAGCCCTTCCATCTCCATTCCTTTGCACCACTTATCATCCATACCTACTTTCCCTCCCCACCCTGGCTTCTTTGAACCTGAAACCTTTCTTCAACAGGCATTACCTGATTCCCCCCAAATGACTGTATTTATCTGTATACACTCTTCATTTACTTATTTCTCAATGTTATATCCTTCCCAATAGAATACAAGATATTTGAGGGGCGAGATCTGTTTTGATTTTTTATTTGTATTTCAAGTGCCTAGCAAGTAATAGGAATATACTAATTCTTATGACTTGACTAACCTTATTAAAATGTCTGGAATTCAACCAAAACCATACCCAAAAGCAAATTTAGAGCACTAAATGCTTTTGTTTACAGGGTAAAAAAAAATAAAAAGAAAATTAATAAGTTACTTATAGTTTTAAAAATTAGAAAATATAAGTATGGAAAGCTCTCATTCTCTGACTCACCTCCCAACAACATGAAACAGAAAAGCAAACTTACCAGTGGTATGGAATAGTAAAATTACAGTAGAAAATATGCTGAATTTGCAGCCTAAGGACTTGGGTACAAATTCTGAGTCATTTATGTTAGCTTTAGTCAATAAACTTGTAAATCTGGACAAATTACTTAACTTTTCTGGGTCTCATCTGTAAAATGAGGAAACTGGACAGGATGGCTTTTAATGGTCTTTTTAACTCTAAAATACCTTAGTAAAGTTAACAGATATCTGAAAAAAATGAATGGAAGTTTTTGGTTTCATATACAATCACTTTTTTTGTATTTGAATATACTGGCAGTCAGGTTTATGGTTTTTTTTTTAAATCAAACTTCCCATAATAGGGTTTTCTTTGTCTTTATTCCCAATAATGCATCTGCAAAACCTAAGTGAAGCTCTTAAGAGCTAGAGAAATAATGAAAAAGTTTTAAGAATTATTCTGCTTAAATTCACAAGATCAAAGACAGATTGGTTGTCAATCTTAACAAGAAATTAAGGAAACGTTCTGTCACTTGGTGCAGAGTAATCAACTTATATTACAGGCTCTGTGGCCCTGATCCAGGCTAAACACTGATTGTCACCACAGGAAAGTCACTTCCAGGGCCTCAGTTTCCTTCTCTGTTATATAAGAATATAAATATTTCCAGTTTACCTCAGTCATAAGTAACACTTATAAATCATAAATCAACATATGAGGTGCTATTATTATCATAGTTTTTAAAAAGCAAATATGGAGCCACAATGGAAACAACAGATAGAACATATTGAAGAACACACTAGATTAATATCACTTATGGGAGACTGAAGGTTATCAATACATAATAAATCTATTGCTGGCTCAATAGCTAACAAATATTAGCAAACTGGTATCATTCACTACAACTTGGTGGTCAGATGTCCAAAAAATGGGGAAAAACATCACTTAAAATTAAAACTTTATTTCAGGAAGGATCAATTTATAAATAGTTCCATTATATACAAAAACTCTCTAATTTCTCCAATTCTGGCATTAGGATAGATTTCAGGACGTAGGTTGCCTTAATTTTAGTGTCTGGATATTCTCTTTTCAGATTTCAATATAGAGTGTGTAGAATTAAATATAAGGTACCTAGGTCATTCAACAACCTTTTCAGACCTTTAATCTAAATGCAAAATTGGAATCTAACCCAAATGATCTGCTTCCATTTCCTTAGAATGTAAATAAGCACTTCTCTCCTTCTGGGATGCTATTGGGATTAAATAATTAACAAACATTTATTAAGGACTATGTGACTGTACAGAAACCTATGTACTGAAAGAACTGATATAACCTATTACCAAATTATTTTTCCTCCTCAGGGAGAAGAGTAAGGAGAGAATATGAATCATAAAATGCTGGAAAAAAATTGTCAAAAATTGTTTCTACGTGTAATTGAAAAAATAAATTTCAAATAAAAAAAAGAATCATGCAACATAAGACCTAAGATATAAAATTTAGATTAGTTATTATTCCTTACCTCAAGAAACATATAATCTAGTGGGAGCCCTAGAATCCAATGCTGATAACTACAATGTACACTATTAGGGATAAAACTTTGTAACGTAACTCTTCAATGAACTAGTATGATAGCTAAGTAGATAGATCCTAATTAACATTCCAATTGAATGTTCCATAAACATTTAAACTCAACATGTCTTATCTACTTCTATGAATGGCAATATCACCTTTAGAGGGATCCAGGTAGACAATAACATCAAATCTCCTCTAAACTTTTCACTGTCCCTCTTCCCCTTTTCCCCCTTACCCCTATATCCAATCAGCTACTAAGTCTCAGCAATTCTACCTCCATAATCACTCTCATCCATCCCCTTCTTTCCATCATCTACATAATCTTCAGACTCTTATCATCTCTAGGATAAACTACAGCTATAGTCTCGATGTATCCCCAGACCACACTTCTATCCCCCCTTGCTGTCTCTCTCACCCTTACTTTCTATCTTAGTAATAACTAAAATAGAAGAACAAGGGATAGGCAAACTGGGTTAAGTGGGTTACCCAGAGCCACACAGCTAGGAAGTGTCTGAGGCCACATTTGAATCCAGGTCCTCCTGACTACAAGCCTGGTGATCTATCTACTGAGCCACCTAGCTGTTCCTACTGCTACAGTCTCTTAAGTGATCACTCTGAATCAAGTCTCTCCCTTCCCCAGTCTATCCTCCACATATATATCACATGTTTCTCAAAAAGTTTATGGCCCTTTATTGCCTCTGTGATCAAAAACAAACTCTTAATCCCACCACACTGGTTTCCTTACTGCTGTTGATACACAGCATTCTCTCTCCTGTCCTCCTACATCTGTGCCTTTGCATGGGCCTTTCCACTTCCTGCCCAGTAATCCTGCTAAACCTCTGCCCCTCAGAATCTCTTGGTTTCTTCAAAGCTCAGCCAAAGCATACTGTATTAGGCCTTTCCTAATCATTGAGCAAATATAGCCTCCCACAGAAAGTTATCCTGTACTAATTTTGCATACATTTTGTTTTTTCCTATTTCTCCCTTCAAAGCAAGAACTTTTTCAATTTTGTCTCTCAATTCCCATAACAGTGCCTGGCATGTAGTAGGCCCTTGACTGATTTACTCATTGGTGGAAGTGGAAGAAATCAGAAAAGATTTTGGGAAGATTTAGGACCAGATTTCAGGCAGACAACTGCCTTAAAAATTATCTTGTCCAAATCCTCATTTTAAAGATGAGGGCTCTGAAGCAAAGGGAGATTGAATAACTTGCCAAGACACAGCTAACTAAACATAAAGAATTTATTACTACTCCAAATCAAATATTCTCTCTACTATGTTGTGTTCTAGAGAGCATTTGGCAAAGCTTTAAATGATGCACAAAAATTCTACATGCAAATAGGAAGAGAGGAGACACATTCCTGGCACAGGGTAATCTGACAGCAAGGGCATATGGATATGTTCAAGGGCCTTGTGTAGTCTATTTTAACTCAATTAAACCACATGGATAAGGTAAGAAAGGTATAGTTACACCAAATTATGGGGATCTTGAATGCAACGGATTTTGAATTTTACTTTGAGGAACCACTGAATATTTTTGAGCAGTGAAATGACAGATCTATGAATAAGAAGAACTATTCTGGAAATACACAGAAAAGAAATGAAGATAAATTACTAGGAAGAAAGAGATTCCATCTCTCCTATGAAGAAGTGGCATGGTATAATAAAAACACTTGATGGAAATCAAGATCCTGGGATCCAGTCACAACATAGCACTTACTAAGGCACCAACCTCATGGTTAAGTTACTTAACCATGCAGGGCCTGAATTTCTTCATCTATTATGAGAACAATAATCCCTGCCCTGTTTTCCCTCACAAAGTTGAATAAGGAATGGCAAAATGAAAGGAAACTTTAAAGATCAAATCCAAATCTCTAATTTTACAGAAAATGATAAGAAGTAACTAGAGACATGTTTTGGCAAAATGGGACCAGTATTACAAAATACATTTACTCCTCAACCCACATTATAATGAGAAAACCAGTTGGAAGCAGCTGTGGAATAACAGCAAGAATATTTGCCTTGAAGTTGACTAATGTAATCTAGAGAAGAAAAAATTTAATGGAGTCAAGTTAGCTATCTTCAAGTGTTACAAGCTATTCTCCCAATCCAGATTTCACTTTAACCAACAAGCTACCTAGCAGTAAACTACCCCCAACTTCTACTTCCAACTCTTGTCAATTCCACCCTCCTCAACCTTACCTCACCTTTCCCTCCAAGCCTGCCCACTTATATTGTGTCCTCTGGATTTCACTTTTTGTAGTGGACCTCATTTTGAACCTCTTCCTCTCAAATTCCTTCCATCTTCTTGCTCTCATTGAGACCTGTATTCCTCTAAAAAATACTACAGGAGTAAGGTAACAAAGTGGATAGGGAACCAAGCCTGGAGTCAGGAAGACTGGATTCAAACCTGACCTCAGATACTTCTAGCAGTATGACCCAGGAGAAGTCACTTAACCCCAACTGCCTAGTTCTTCTGCTTTAAAAATACTGAGAAACCAGTGGAAATATGCATCAGCCATGGGGGGGAGGGAGCTCGGGGGGTGAAGGGGAAAGAGCATGAATTATGTAACCATGTTAACTTTTCTAAAAAAAGAAATATTAATAAATGTTTTAAAAAAATACTGAGAAGGTAAGGGTTTTAGGAAAAAAATACAAACACCACCTCCCTCACCATCTTCTCTAACAGTGGTTGAACCTTCATTTGTACATCCCACACTGTTTCTGAATGAAGAATTAGAATTCTTGCTCCTCACTTTGTAGCCAACACTTGTAAATCTTTCCTTTCAAGTTCACTCAGTTATAATTTTTCTACCCTACTCCCTCAAGGAATTCACTGTCTTCCTAACTCCTTTCTCATGCTAAAAGACTTCAACATTTTTGTTGATGATCCCTCAAACGTCCTTACCTCCCATTTCATCAATCTCAAATCCCATGAGCTGCTTCTTCCAGTCTTCAAAGTCCTCCTCCTGTTCCCTTCCTTGATCCAAATCTTTGACATTCTTCTAACAATAACCTCATTCCATCCCCACCCCCACCTCCACCCCCATGCCTCATCTCTCTAAAACTTTTTTCAAGAGGTAGTAATATTTGCCAGTATTCACCAAAAAGGAGCTTCACAGCTATTGGACCTTTGTACTGGCCATTCCCCATGCCTGTAATACACTCCTACCTTCTCATAGAATCCCACTCTTCAAGATGTAGTTCAAGCACTTCCTTCTACATGAAGCTTCTCATGATTCCTCCAAATTACTAATCTTCCTACTTTTTATTTATGTATATATACACACACAGAGTAGGAAATTGTGTTGTGGTTTTTTTCCTATTTCTATCCACATGACCTAGCAGAATACAAGCCATATACTAAGTATTTAAGTTAAAGTGCTTATTGATTGAAGTATATGAAGGGCCTAAAAGTGGATGAGGTATTAGATTTGCTCTGCTGGGCCACAAAAGAATTAGAAGCATTGAGTATATATAACAGAAAGGCAAATACCATTTCAGTGTAATGTAAAACTTCCTAAAAAAACTTTGTACCACAAAGTAGAATGTGCTCATCACACAGCTGTAATGGGCAGGGCTCCTCATCAATCAGAATCTCCAAATAGAGACTAAATAAACAGTTTTCTATCCTAGAAATTACAGAAAAAGTATTCCTGGTATCTGAATTGAGTGAACTATCAAATGCTTTCCTGACCTGAGTTAGGGCTCTGCCACTGACTAGCTGGATGGCTTTAGGCAAGTTACTTCATTTCTTAGGGCCTTAGTTTCATGTCCCAAATAAAAGAGCTGAGCTAAATGATCTGTGAAGGCCTTTTCCATTTATATACCCTATGCTGTTAATTCGGTTTATTTCTTTGAGTCTTAGTTTCCTCATTTATAAAATGGGGATGCAATACCTGGACTGTTGACTTTTTTTTTTTTTTTTTTAAACAACGTTATGAGAACCCAATGAAATCGGGTATATTGTAAAGGAGTATGTAAATTGTTTTGTGGATTCCTGGGCCGGGAAATGAAGAAGCTGTCAGTATACAATTCCTGTAACGGAGGTGGGAGGTGTAGGAAGTAGGGGGGAGGAAGGGTTATTACCTCAGTGATGGGTGGAGGCGGCGGCAGCTCAGTCAGGGGCAAAGGGGCCAAAGAGAAGGCCAGTTCCGAGGCCCTGAAACAGAGAAAGGCCGAGCCAGGTGAGAAAGGGGCATTTAAGGAAGAGGGCCAAGGCTCGGCTGCCCATTCCCGATTCCAGAGCCTTACCATTTCCCGCTGTGCTGCAGACCCCGCTCCCGGCTCAGCCCCGCGATCCGGAGGAGCTGCTTCTTGATTTCCCGAAGATCTGAGAAGTCGCTGCAAGTCCCCGAAGCCACCACAGAAGGCATAGATGCCGCGGCAACGGAGACCAGAGCAGCCATTTTCCTGGCTCAGTCTCCTTACTCTAACCAATCACGCGAGGTGATACTTGCAGGCGACCACCTAGCAAGGATTCCTGTGGCTATTGGGAACTACCTATGGCAGCTAGACCAATCAGCGCTGAGGCTTCTCTTCCGGCCCAGAATAGGTCCGGCTAGGCAAGGAAGATAACGCTTCTGATTGGCTGAGAGTCGTTGAGGCGGGAAAGTCAGAACTAAAAAGAGTAAAGAGCTCCAACACCTGGGTGAGGGACATGGAAAAGAGCGTCTAGCCCCTCCCAAATAGGGGTAGTACTAGCCGTCAGTCGGGGACGATGATTGGATATTGAACGAAGTTGTAGGAGGAGCCTGTGTAGAGCTGGGTGGGACCCTTGAGGCTTGGTTTGTTCCTATGGAGATGAGAGGCGTAGTCTGAATAAGGGGCAGGACTATATTTCGGCAGATTTAACTGAGTAGGGGTGTGACTGAGATTCTAACTCAGGCTGTAGGGTGAAAAAGTCTTTATGTCCTGTATTTATGTGAGACTCCATTTGTACTTTACGGCTTAATACATCGTCCAGAGAGGGTGACCATCATTCATTTCAATTCAGTCCAACAAACATGAAGTCCTCACTCTATGCCTGGGATTTGGCAAGACTCTGGAAATAAAATGTACAAGGGTCAACTAGGTGGCTCAGGAAATAGATAGCCAGGTCTGGTGATGAGAAGTCCTGAGTTCAAATATAACCTCAGACACTTCCTAGCTGGGGGATCCTGGATAGGTCACTTAACCCCAAATACCTAGCCTTTGCTGCTCTTCTGCCTTGGAACCAATACTTAGTATCTACTCTGAGATGGAAGGAAAGGGTTTAAAAGGGAAAAAAACAACTTAAAAAAGACATGATTCTAGGCAGCTGGGTAGCACAGTGGCTTGAGAGTCAGGCCTAGAGATGGGAGGTTCTGGGTTCAGATCTGGCCTCAGACACTTCCCAGCTGTGTGACCCTGGGCAAATCACTTGACCCCCATTGCCCAACCTTACCACTCTTCCACCTGGGAGCCAATGCACAGAGGTTAAGGGTTTGAAAAAAATTAAAAAAAAAAAAAAAAAAGACATGATTCTAAAGGGCCGCCTAGTGTAGCCAGAGCTCTGGAGCTGGAGGCTACAGTAGCTAGTCACAGAACCTTCTTGGCCTCAGTTTCCTTATCTGTAAAATAAACTAGAGAAGGAAATATCAAACCACTCATTACCAAGAAAATCCCAAATGGAACCACTAAGTGACACAACTGAACTACTACATACAAAAGTCTGCCCTTAAAAAGTTTACATTTGAAAGGGACTAGGGGGAGGTGCCTTGATATTTACATAGATGAATAATAACAAAGTAATATCAGGAGAAAGCTAAGAATTGTTGGGGAGAGAATTTTGGCAATATCTTTGAGAACTTGAAAAAGTCATTTGAGTTCTTTGTATTTCCTTTTCCCCATCTATAAAAGCAGGAGTTTGGACATGATCTCTGTAAGGTTTTATAATGATCTCTGAAGTCTCTTTCAGCTCTAAATCTCTGATTCTATGATAATCCTATATTATAGGGTTCTGTTCAAGGATGGATTGAACCAGATGATCACTAAAACTCTAAAATTCTCTAATAATATTGTTGTGGGGTTACAACCAGATGTGGGGTAAAATGGTGAACCCCTGGGTTCGGGAAGGATACCTTTTGCAAGAATGCAAGACTCTGAAACTTAGCGTAAAAGTAAAAAGAGAAATTTATTAATAAGACAGAATTATTGACGAGCAAGATACATGAGTGGAACAACCCTGGGGGGTTGCTCCCAGAATGCTTCAGTTCAGGGGGTTTTATATTCTTTACAACAGTGAGTACGTGATACTGTGTCACGGTGGGACATGACTCTAGAGTGGTAAGCAGTTAGGCATTCCATAGGGTGTTTGGTCATCTGACCAGGGTCTGCCTGGAGACCCTCATGGTTTAGGGAACAGATGGATGCCTGAGATACAATCCAATGGTATGAAGGTGTAGCCTGGAGGTGCATCTCTTTGTCCATCTCAACCTAAAAGATGATAGTAATATCAGGGTCTTATGGTAGCTATCAGATGTTCTTAGGTTAAGAGTCTCAAGGACAGAAAGGAGCAAGGGAATTTCCCTGTTTACAGTTTGCCTGAGTTAAGGGGTACAGTGTCCATGCCATCTCTGTACAATGCCCATGCCAGTATTCGTTTTTGTTGTTCAGTCATTTTAAAGTTGTGTCTGACTTTTTGTGATCCCATTTGGAGTTTTCTTGGCAGAGATACTATATTGGTTTGCCATTTCTTTCTCCAGATCATTTTACAGATTAGGAAACTGAGGCAAACAGGGTTACATGTCTTGCCCAGGATCACATAGCTAATAAGTGTCTGAGGCCAGATTGAAGCAAGATTGAGTCTTCCTGACTCCAGTTGTGGCCACTATCTACTGCTCTGTCTAGCTGCCCCAATAGTATTGTTTCTATGGTGTTATGGGAATTTTAAATTTATTTTTATTATCTAGGACTCAAGGCTGATGGAGGTGAACAGTGATAGAAACAGTCTTGTATTTTGAAACCGTATATTTTTCACCAGTTAGCACTAGTTAGCCCACAATACAAAGTCTGTATTATTAATCGTTCACAATAGTCCTGTACTATTCTATATTATTAATTATCTATACTGGTCTTGTACTATTACAATACAATTCTTGTATTATTCTTCCCCATATTACCCACTAAGATAAGGCATTCCAGGAGGGTGGCAAAACCTCTTCTATACTGACAAATGATGGCAGGAGGAACAATAGAGGGACCATAAGTCATGCACACTGAAGACTCACAGTCCAAGGAAATCCCTCAAACCTGCACATGCCTCTTATGCCCTTTTTGGTGTCCTTAAGTTACCACACAATAGTCTATTTTAGTGGTCCCCCCCACTCTCTGCCATTAAGGAAGAGGTATTATTTATCACTTCTTGAAGAGATATTTGGAAATACTTTTTAGTTATATCTTAGAGTAGTGGTTCCCAAACATTTTTGGCCTACCACCTCCTTTCCAGAAAAAATATTACTGGAATTTAATTTTTTTTAAATTTTAATAGCAATTAGTAGGAAAGATATATGTATTAATGTTTCTACCTTTTTCATAAAATATAGTAAAAAAAGGGGTAAATTAGAAACATTGAACTTTGAAATTATGAAACTATTTATTGAACTTGGAATAGAATGTAATACAAAAAAAGTTAAAACATTCAAAATCATCTTATTGAGAAGGATGAACCTGGTGTGCTGTTACCAATTTAGTAATCCTCGGCTCTATTTTCGTCAGCAGTAATCAATTGGTTTCTTTTTTTTTGTTAATAAATTGGTTACTGCACTGAATCCATGTTCCACTAAATATGATGATAGAAATGCAATTAAGAACTTTTGAATTATAACCATGCAATTAAGAACTTTTGAATTATAGCCCATATTTCAGGATAAGCTGTAGGGATCTCCTTTTGCAGCCAGAATTGTTGGTAGCCACTTTTGAATTTAAATTTCAATTCATCATTTGTGGTTACTTCCATCAGTTCTTATAACTGTGGAGATTCTTTGATGTTTGCACTTGAAAAAGGATCCAAAATCTAATCAGGTATGTTCACTTTCAAAATATCATCAAATCATTTATTAAAATCTGAATGGAGAGCATCCAAGTGCTCACAATAAGAAAGTATATCTTCATCTTTATTTTCTACTCCTGATAAATTTGGGAACTGGCTGAATTCCCCTCATCCAAAGTTTCATTTGTACAGATGTTTTGTCACAAATGCAGAAATAACAGATTTTGTTTTTATTAAATTCACTTCATCACCTTGAAGCTAAAGATTGCTTTCATTAAATTTTTGAAACAAGTCTGTCAAGTAAGCGATGTCACTTTTGGATTGAATTAAATTGGATTGTAAAGCATCATTTTTATCTTTCAAGAACTCCAGCACCGAGTTAAACAGTTTATAAAACCTATCTAAATAGGCACCCTTTGACAACCAATGAACTTCTGTATAAAGCAGCAAACAATTAAATTCTTCATGGTTTTCAATACAAAGCTGTTTAAATAATCTGTCATTCAATGATTTGCTTCTGATTGTGTTGATAGATTTAATTACATATTGCAATGAATTATGTAGCTGTGCATTTAAATTTTTGGCAACTAGATGGATGATACAGTGTACTGTGAATGCATTCAGCACCTCCTTTTTTAAATATACAAGAAAACCTCTGTAGTGCCCTACCATTGCTGGAGCACCATCTGTGGCTACTGATAAGATAGTACTCAGAGGTATTTTTCTTTAAAAAACTCATCCAACGCATGAAATATTGATTCTCCTTTAGTATCAGTTTGCAAATATTTTGCAAATAATAATTCTTGGCAAATTTGTTCCTCCTTTGTGAACCACACACATGCTAAAAGTAAATCTTCATTTCCTAGCAAAGTTGACACATCAAGTTGAATAGAAAACCGAGATGTTTTTAAATATCCACACAACGAATCTTCAACATCTTGAGCCATTTCATCAATTCTTCTTTGCACTGTATTATTGCTCAATGAAATTTCCTTGATAATATCAGATGCTGGCTTGTGTAGCACAGTATGTATTACTTCACTTATAGCCAGTATAATTAGTTCTTCACCAATAGTATGAGGTTTTCCTGATTTGGCAATCATTAACAAAATATTGTGTTACAATAAAAAATAATAAAGGCTGCTATAATAATATAAATTAGTATTTTAATTAAAGCCATGCTGATAGAGATAAAATCATTAGACCACATGCTTGTAACGATTCAAAACTGCCGCCTTAGCCATTTTTACCTTTCGTACCTTCGCGCACTCAGGTAGCTAAAAAGATGGCTTACTTTTGGATTTCCTCTCATTTAAACTGTCCTCTACATGGTGACGCAGGCATCCCCACACCCAAAGAACTGGAACCGGAAACCCGTTGGACCACGGGAAATGTAGTTTGATAGTTCCCACGTGTCCATAGAAAATATATATATACTTTTAAAATGGCATTTCCCAAATTTCAATTAACATTTCCCCCTGAGGTCCGGCAAAAAAAAAGTTGGTCTTTTTTCTTCGCTGGACCTGTAAACATAGACAACTTCTAAAATTTTAGGAATTTGGGGGGATAAAAGAAATGGATAAACAAATGGATAAAACTAGCCGCATTGACAAAAAACCAATTTGGGGGCAGTCCCCTATTGGTATAACAGTGTACAATTAGAACAAATTGCATTCAGCTGTTTAACTCCCCATAGTTCAATCAACTGCATCCCAAAGTTCAAATTTGGTCTTCATGGTACAGTGAAGGCTTTTCAGGCATCTTCATGGTGTCTTCACCAAACAGATTCGTAGTCTGGATTCTGGGGAGATGACAAGATCCTTATCCTGAAATTATTCTCAAAAGAATTTAAACTTTACATTATAGATTATAAAACATACATTTTCTTCTGAGAATTATACATTTCCCCCTGAAATTACTCCAAAAAGAGTTAAATATACATATATTTTGACATTATTGAATTTAAAAAAAACTTAACATATATCCCCTCCCCCTGAGGGAAATTCTAAACACACCTTCTTTCTTTGAAAAGGGTACCTCAAGTCAGCTAAGGATGAGTGGCTGAGTCCTGGGGGTTATAGGAAATCAATTGGCAAAAAAATAAAAAGAATAAAATTCAAGAAAAAAGAAGAAAAAATTAACTTGTGAATGAAATGTAAAATGTGCAAAAAATGAAGGGAAAATAAACTTAGACCTTTGAATCAAGGCCTAATTAAAGTGAATTCAGCAGTTCGCAATTACCCATTCAGGGCCAGGACTAAAGGGAAACTCTCTCTGATCTGATCTGCCATCAACCTTTCAGGGAAGTGAGCCAAATAAATAACCAATCTTAGGTGCTGGCTTAGGAATTTTAGTCAAGGGGACCCACATCCTCCAAAGTTTTAGAAAAGAGTGGGACTCCAGGACTCAAACCCCAATTTCCAAGCCCTAAAGTACTGGCATAGAAGTCCTGCAATCCATGCAGATTTTAGTCAGTCAAGTCTCTGACCATGTGCTTTCTTTAGCACTAATTAACAGCTTTATGTTCCCTTCTGGAATCAGAGAGGCATTTAAATCACAGTCCTATAGGCTCAGGTATTTGCATTAAGCTTATATCGCTGTAGAATCAGAAAAAGGATAAATAATGATTATATATGTACTTCCAGTACAAGATGAGAAAAAGGAAAAATCAATTGCTCTCATAAAAAAAATGTTTTAAAAAATCAAATATATAGCTTAGAACTAGAAGGGTTATGTTACCCAAAAATGAGATTTTCATTCTGTGAGTATAAATGGATCTTACAAATAGCAGATTCACAATGCACATTCAAATAGAGTACCATTATTTCCAATAGTACTTTTTAAAACAATAAACAATGATGTTTAAAAATCATATACTTGTTACAATTTGTAAACCTTGTCTAAGAGTTTCTCAACAAATTCTGTTATTGCTTCCATAGCAAAATCTGATATTTAAAAAATCTGGTCTAAATTATCCTCAGATAAGAATATACAGGAGCTCCTTGGCTTCCTGTTTTAAAAAAAATCCTGGGTAGGAAATGCTTCTACCCATTTAAGGCAATAATGTCTCTTATAATAAAATATATAAAAGCTTTATCCCTTAAGACAACAATTCTTAAGGATTTAAAGTAAAAGTTAAAAAGACCTCTTGTAAAATTACAAGTTAATTCTCAAAGCATAGAAACTTTCAAGGTTCTATACAATTACCAAGACAGAATAAAATTTAAAAAACATGTGCTCTATAAATCCAGTATGCATAAGGCAATTTACAACTTTAAAAATGTGTAGGAAATATAACGTGAGTATCAGAGTAACAAGCTGGTCAAAACCTCTTACCAGTTCTAATAGATTTTTCTCATTATTTTGGAGTTACAATAAAATCATAAACAGAATTAATCTAGCGGCCACAAACTTCATTAACTTAAAATGATTCAGTGCAACAGGAAAATCAACGAAATAAGCAAGATTAATTTACAAAACTAATTAGCAAAATGCAGTAAGATATAGTCTCTTTAAAAGTCATTCAGTTCTGAAAGGTTTTTTTTTTTTTATAATCAGTCTTTGCTCTCAGTTCAAAGTTCTGAGCAGGTATGGGGGTGAATAGGCCATGCGGCCTGATAGTAATCACTAGTTCAAGGTTCAGATGCTAGGTCCACATGCGTGGGCTTGGGGCTAGAGAAAAGCTTAGGTCAGTTTTGTAGAAAATACCCACATGGAGAGCTTGTGGGGGTAGAGGGTGCCTAAATTAGGTCTTTAGAGAAACACTTGGAGGGCTAGAATGCAGGGAGAAAGGGGAATATACTACCCAAATCTTTAGCGGCAGAGTTGAAGTCTCCGAAGATCTCGGCAAAAGCAGTAGCCGGGGGTAGTGAAGCAGCAGCTGAGGGTAATCGCTGTTGTGGCTCGGGGTTCTGGGCTCACAACAGGACTAGCAGCACCAGCAGCGAGTCAGCTCCAGTGAGTCAGGAAAAGGTGCGGAGATCACAGGCACTGGAACGCTGGCAGGCTTGTGGTGCTGCAGGGATGAAGTTTGGGTCAGGAGTAAGGAGCAGTGGCGGTGGAGGCACACTGGCTGGCCTCAGGCGTTTTGGTTTTAAAGCCTGAAGCCAGAATTGGCTGGCCTGCCTTAGCCATTTTTACCTTTTGTACCTTCGCACACTCAGGTAGCTAAAGAGGGCTTACTTTTGGATTTCCTCTCATTTAAACTGTCCTCTGCGTGGTGATGTAGGCGTCCCCACGCCCAAAGAACTGAAGAACTGGAACTGGAAACCGGTTGGACCACGGGAAATGTAGTTTGATAGTTCCCACGTGTCCATAGAAAATATATATATACTTTTAAAATGGCATTTCCCAAATTTCAATTAACAATTGTAAGAACCAAGCAAGCCATCGCCAACTTGTATGGTTGCGCTTGAAAAGAGTTTTGCCAATGTTGATTGTTTGATAATTTTTCTTTAGTGTTCGAAAACAAGATAAATCCTTATTTTTTTTTTTTTTTATCACCATGAATTTTAGTCAAATGTTTTTGTAGTCTGGAAGGTTTCATAGCTTTGTTTGATAAAACTTTCTGGCAAATCAGGCACACTGGCAATGTATTGTTTACAGGCGACTCAATAAAGCCATTTCAAATATTCGTTAATAGATTGTCTACAATACATTTTTTCTTTGGTTAAGCCATTATTATCTGTAGAAAGAAAAAATGAAATTTTTATGGAGGTATTTTTAATAATTTTTTAGTAATTTTTGAAATATTTTTGTAAAAAAAACAAACTAAAATACCATTGAAATAAACACGATATTATTAATTGTAAAGTACATATAATTATTACAAAATAAATAAATAATGCTCACCAATTATAGTCTCACTATTTGTTAGTTAACTTTAACTTGTCACAATGAGTTATATTACATGTAACAATTACAGGAAATCTGATTCATAGCATGCTCCAAAATCTGCTGGTAGTACTGCCAGTAGCCAGCACTACTGCTGCGGTTCAAGGCTTTGGCCTTATGATCGACCAATGGCACAAATGGCAATGCTCATAGTGCTCACGTGTTTTAGAATGGCAATTCAGTGGCACCACATGAATCTATAAGTCCCCAAACTTGTAGCCTAGAAAGATTTAATGAACTCTAGTTTATTTAGCTTAAAGGTGAAAGCCCCAGGTTTGACCTTGTCATATGATCATTCCCATCAGAGCCAAGCCCAAGCCGAGTGACTCTTCTTGTCTCCAGAAACCTCTCCCAGTATATCACACCCTCCTTCTAAGAATTCAACTCTGGACCTTCAGTGTATGAGATTGACTCGCTGCCTGCTGTGCTAAAGAGTCACTTAAGCTAAGTAAACTGGGGTTCATTAAATCTTTCTAGTCTACAAATTTGGGGGCTTTGTGATAATTAGATTAAATCTACCCTGCCCATCTTTAGATTTAATCACCAAAAGTGAAAACATCTCCATTTTGGGTGGTCTGTAGCCCACATGTGCTAGAGTAACAAATCAGAATTTACTGACTACCTCGTGGGCAGTCCTAAGAAAAGCGTCTGTTATGATTGGTCACATAAGCTAAGAGGAAGGCACAGGAAGTGAAGCAAAAGAGGCCCCTTTAAAAAGAGACCTCAGTCAGCTGGGCTCAGTCTTCTGATTTGTGAATGGGACCTGAAGAGCTCTGCAGGTTCCTGACCATGGCATTCCATGTGATAAGTTTAAAACTGAATCTTCCTGAACTTCTCTTAAGGAACTTCCCTTAATAGAGACTTTGCGACTGAAACTTTTGCTTCATTCGCCTCTGAGGCCCCCAGGCCTGCCAGGCCTCTTGCCTGAGTTTCCGGCCTTGAGTTAATTAGCTCTACCTGGATTAACTAGGGAATTTCTTCTTCCTTTTCTCAATTGTAAATAAATTTCCATAAAAATCAATTTTGACTTGACAGTTATTCCTTAATTGGGGATTTTCCCCCCGGTTACCAATCTTTTAATATTTATCCAATAAAATCCCCTTTTCCCCCTTTACAGCTTCTAGATTCCACATCTACACACACCCCTTTTGGTCAAGACTGGATATCACTGACCAAACAAAAAGACAAATGGGTGATGCTATATAGGGTTGAATTTTGTCACTAATGGTGAGAAAGCCTTGAGGTACAAGTATGGGCAATTGGCATTTGGGGTTACTCCCCAATGCCTGGTGCAACTGACACTTGTGCCAGAGAAAGGTAGGCAGTATACCTTTGACAAATTTTGACAACACAACATTACCCCAATACCCCCAAAGTCTTTAGTCTCTTGAATCTGGTGAGTCCCAATGATGAATCCTGATGAAATGGCTTCAATATCCTTTCTCCTGCTGATTCCTCCTTCATGCAGATAGCTTTATTTGCCATAAGGGAAAACAAGAGAAATCCATAAACACATTCTCTAACAGGACTTGATCAACTCCCAATATAGTTACTATAAAGATTATCCACACTAGTAATCTTAGTTTGCAGTCCCTTATTAATTCTATTAGTGTCTATTCTACACCAATTATAAAATTATGTAAGCTACATTCTTAATCAGAAAAATTGCCTTACTCTACCAAAAAAATCATATAAAAAGCAACCCTACAAACTATAGAAATATAAAGGCAAAAATAAAATCCACATGACAGGTTAATCAGGGTTTGTAAATCTGAAAGTGGCCCTTCTCCCATTTGTAGCCAGAAATTAAAATGATGTCTAACCCTAAGTAAAACTCCAACTAGATATTCTATCACCCATAAAAACCCAAACCACATTAAAATGACTGTATGGCAATTTTAGCCTTGAAACAATTTTAAAAGTCAAATTTTTAAGTGTCAAAGTTAAAAATGACTCTAAAAATTCAAGACTAAAAATGCTTCTAACTTTCCCTAATTTTAAACCTCTCTCACATACCCCCTGAGGAGATTGAGATGCTAGGGATTTTAATAAACTTTTCATTCACCTTTTTAACACCTATAATAATGCTTAAATAGCTTGGACTATTTACTCCTGTTAACTATTACTTTGTATGAAAGAAATGATGTTGTAACTGAGTCAGCCAATGTAAAAAGCCTGTAGATAAAAATTACTGTGAAAATAATTCTCTTGTTGTGGCAGTATCATGGGATCTCCTGATTTAACAGTTATAGCCTTACTAAATTAGTTTTGAGTACACTTTTCAATTTTCTGAGTATCTATTCATTGGCAATAAGGGTTCATTTACCATTGAACTTGGCCTAGTCTATAGGTGATTTCATTAGTATTCCTAGGCACAAAAGCTTTTTAATCTCATTAAAGCCTTGAGGCTTCAAAATGTATAAACTTCACTGGTACTAAGAGGCAATTCAGTGTTCTTATCTGAAACTTGTTTATTAAAAATGCTGCTTAGATAGAATCTACCATTTATATGTGTTGCTTCCCCCCCCCTTTTTGGCACTGATGTTTTGCCAGGTTTTCCTTATGACCTAAATTCTTCTTTCTTTTAGGAAAAGGGACCTCTTTGAACTTGCTTACTCATTCACAAAGGCTAAAAATTTCTATCCGTTGAAACAGGAGAATGGGGAAAACAGAAATACTTGATATGACAGTTAAACACTCAACTTAGCCAGGGAAGCTAATTAAATAATTGTGAGTCCTTTGGGGTTATAATGAGACAGTAGGAAGAAACATAAAAGGATTTTAATAACTAAATAAGGTAGGGCAAGTGAGAATGGAGCAAACTACTCTTAATTGCTATAGGAGGGAAGATATAGGGATTTAGGTGGTCCAGGAAATCAGGGCAGGGAAAATAAAACTTACACTATGCTATACTAGACTAAATACAAGCTTGACAGGGTTTGGGGAATCTCACTACTTGCTCCAATGATGTTTACTGCTGTCCCAGGGTCCAAGATGTTGGTACAGTCCACTAACTCCACTGAGCCACTCCAATAGGTTGTCACAGACCTGGTGGTCCAAGCTCCAAAGCCCCTGATCCAGACCTATTTTGTAGTTCCTCAAGTGGGATTTCTTCAGTGAGATCAGGGCACAAGCTTCTCCACCAGTGGCAAACCTCCCAACTGTCCCAAAGTTCAAAAGCTCTGTGCCCTTTCTGCCACATTCCAAAAGCCCTTAGAATATTCAACTCAAGCTTGCATTTTCAAATATACTTTTCTAAATTTTACACTTATCCACCATACCTTATTCCTTATTACACCATCTACTTCCTCTTTAACCATGCTTGGGGTTTAAAATAAATTATCTTTTGTTATTAACAATTATTTCTAGGCTCCATCATTTCTTTCCTAAATTCTTCTGATAACTACTTTGAGACAAACACATTCTGTAATACTGAACTAGCACTCTGGAATCTCTGTTGCAAATTCTCAAATTTAACAGATATTACTTTTAATCCTCTTTAACAAGGTAAAACGCTGCCACTTTAAACGTTTCCTGCTTTATCTAAGTTTGGGGAATGACTTTCGTCTTTCTAGGTTCTCTACTTAAAAGGGACTTTGCTCAGGGTAAATATAATTCTCAGCAGAAATAAAATGGCCAAATTTTTGTCTGCTACAAAAAACTGAAAGGCAAAATGAAAGCAATTAAGAAAGGCAATACTTATCAGTTCCTGTGGCATCCTGGGCTCCTTTGGATTTCTCATAGGTGTCTTCTTCAGGAATCCTTCAGATTCTAGGCTGCAGGAAAATCTTGTCCAGGCTTTTGCTGCCCAAGTGTCGTCTTGAGATGATAGTGCTCCAGAGGATCTGAATAAATTCCTTTTAACAAGAAATCTATCAAACTTAACCTTAATAAGTTTTAATCAACTCACCCACACTCTAGAACTGTGCTAGTGAAAGGATGCAGGGCATCCTTAGAAATTTCCCAGGTGAGAAATTCCTTTCTCTAATAGTGGTCATGTACCAATGATCATCTATCAGAAAAATAATGCTCACAAAATAAATAAATGTCAAGTGGGATTAGTTCTCTCCACTTAAGAAGAAAAAATTATAGGTAAATCATTATAGGAAGCAATCAGGAGTCACTGGTGTTTTAAAACAAAAACTTATCTATTATAATGGTTGTACTCTAGAAATTTACCTTAAAACCTCCAAATCATGGTCCTTTTACTTTTTCAAAAAGTAAAACCCATAAAATTTTTTACTAAACACAAAACTTAGGATTCACTAAGGAAAAGCTTAAAAATTACCTTTAAATCAGAATACCTATCCAATTCTCATCTCTATCTTTTTACTCTAATTTACTCAGGTCTCTAAAATTGCCTTTCTCTCAGCTTTGCCTAAGGCTAAAGTCGCTCCCAGGGAGAAAATTTGTTGGTTAGTTTAAAAAACAAACAAACAAACAAAAACCATTCAGGGTCTCCTTACCATTTAAAGCAAAGTCTTTTCCTAAATATGCCTTGTCCTATTACAACAATGCAATGGCCAGTCAGGTCTGTAGTTCACCATCCTAAAATGAACTTTCTTTACTTCAGAACACACACACACACACATACACACACACACACACACACGCGTTAATCAGAAAAACCTTGCTCTTTGGAAACAAATAACAACTTGACAAAAATGTGAAATAATAGCACTCAAATAACAAAATTAATACTTAGAATAAAATGTATTTCATTACCAACATTAAAAATTAACTACACTTGATATACAGTATTTCATACATTAATTGTACCCAAAACTGGGAAGAAAAGATTGGAATTTAGCATTATGAATTTCTGGACCTCCTTTTGCCTCCTGCTGGATATTCCCACATCCAGATCATCAGTTACTGTATTTCCAGCTTTGGAAAGGAATTAACTGTTAACACAACCTTTAAACATTTTTTGCTAATGCTTAAATCGCAAGCATTTAAGGTTAACAGCGAAACCTCCTTTTAAAAACACATCACAAATACAATATAAGCAAAAACCTCATAAAGAATTGAGAAAACATCCAGAACTTAAGTTCTTAAGCTTCTATGAGAAGCTTTTTATTTTTAAACACATATTCACAACTGTTTAAACCTTTTTTTTAAGTCATGGCATTTCAAACCAGGAAGAATTTTTCTGTTAATTACTTCAAACCAGTTATCCAACACTTCAGTTGAATACTTAGGCTCCAACACTCCAACTCAGCTTCCCATTCAAAATTTTCAGCCAACTGAAACACATCTAAACTATACTCTCCTTTCCCTTACTTCTAGCATAGACTCAGCTTCAGTCACATACATATGCAACAACACACACATATCCAAGAACCTAGCCAAGCTTGGAGCTTGTAGTCAGGTTGAACTAGACTCTATTTTGTCCCACTTACCTTGGGATTGGACTTTGCCACTGTCTGCCATTTATCTAAATATTTGCATGCAGCTCTCTGTGCAATTCACAGACCACAGCTTAATGCCCCCTTAATTAAAGAGTGGATTGCTCCCAAATACACAAGACAGAGTTCTTTTTCCAAGAGCCACTTACTTGGCCCCTCTGCTAACCGGACTCCTGACTCAAGCCCAAAAAGGGGTTGTATAAGTACCTCACAACTTGGGGTCCTCGTTAGCAGGGCAGCTCAGGCAGCTGGGACTTTGGAATCTTGCTGGGGACCTTCATTTGTTGACAGGAAAAAAGACACAGAACTATTAAATAGTCAGAAAAAAAAAAACCCTCTTTAATTAAGAAAAGGGGTATAGTGCTGAGTTAGGCCTCTACTCAGAGCTGCGTGCCACACGCCCACACAGAGGCTGAACTCTAGATGCTCTGGACACTGACCCCAGGGAGAGCCAACCAAGCTAGATTGACAACTCCAAGGAGACATTAAAATTGGGAAGTTTAAATACCTTTCTAGGGGAACATGGGGACTGAGGATGAGAGGGACTTGATTGACTTTACAATGGTAACAAAGGAAAATGAGGAGTTCCAGACAGGAATTACAGTGAGGGGCTGATGCTTTACAATGGACACAAAAGGGAAAGACCAGCCAAGGGCTGGGCCACCTAGGTAAAGAACTTTGGCCTAAAGGGAGAAACCTTTGGGACAAAAAAGATACTTAACATCTGATGGGATTAGCCATCCACACTTAAACTCCTTTAAGGTGTATTGTTAGTTTGAGGCTAATGAAGTTGGACTCTCCCTCAGGGAGGAACTCTCCAGTGACAAGGTAAAACCTGGGGCTTTCACCTTTAATCTAAGTAAACTGGAGTTCATTAAATCCTTCTAGGCTATAAATTTGGGGGCTTCTACTTTCCACATCAACAGTGTCAAAATCAAATGGGGGGAGGGGCATACTGACTTAGAAAACCACAAATTAACATTATCTAGGCTGTTTTGTATTTTTATTTCCTTAAACATTTTCCATTTGCATTTTAATCTGGTTCAAAATGAACTAAGGAATTTTGCTGCTACATGGATCTGCCAAAGTGAATTTGACACTTTTGGTCCTTTCATTTTAAATTGATAGAAGTAAACCTAAAGAAAGGAAAAGGATTTATCCAAGGTCACACAGATAATTAGAGACAGAGTGAGGGCTAAAATCCAAGTGTCCTAATTCCAAGTTTGGTGTCCTTTCCTGAGCTACATATAGTTTAACCTAGATTTTAATGAGACATATTACCAATAAAGTCTAACAGCAAAAGATAGAAAAGTTAAAATAACTGTGGATAATATAAAATAACTGGGAGTCTACATGCCAAGACAAACCAGAGACTATACAAACACAACTACAAAGCAATTTTCTCACAAAGTCAGATATCTAAACAAAATAGAAAAACATTAATTGCTCATGGGTAGGCTGAACCAGTATGATAAAAATCAATTCTTCCTAAATTAACTTATTTATCCAGTGCCGTACCAATCATACAACCCAAAAATTATTTCATAGAACAGAGAAAAATAATTTAAAATTTCATTTGGAGGAACAAAAGGTCAAGATTATCAAAGAAATTAGTGAAAAAAGTATGAAGGAAGGTGGCCCAGCTATACTACATCTCAAACTATTTTATAAAGTGGTAACCATCGAAACAATCTGGTACTGGCTAAGAAATAAAGTAGTGGATCAATGGAATAGATTAGGCACCCAAGACACATTAGTAAGTCACAAACCCAATGTTTGACAAACCCCCAAATACAAGCTTTTAGAAAAAGAACTTTCTATTCAATAAAGACTATTTTTTAAACCCTTAATTTCTGTGTATTGGCTCATAGGTGGAAGAGTGGTAAGTCTGGGCAATGGGGGTCAAGTGACTTGCCCAGGGTCACACAGCTGGGAAGTGTCTGAGGCCAGATTTGAACCTAGGACCTCCCGTCTCTAGGCCTGACTCTCAATCCACTGAGCTACCCAGCTGCCCCATCAATAAAGACTATTGAGAAAACTGGAAAATAGTATAGCAAAAACTGGGTATAGACCAACATCTTATACCATATACCAAAATAAAGTCAAAATGGATAGATGATTTAGAAATAAAGAGTGATACCATGAACAAATTAAAGAAGCAAAAAATAGTTTATCTGTCAGATATATGTATAAGGGAAAATTTTTTGACCAAATAAGACATAGAAAACATTACAAGATATAAAATAGATAACTTAGACTACATTATATTAAAAAGGTTTTGCACAACCAAAATCAATGCAACCAAAATTAGAAGGGAAACAACAAACTGGGAAAGAATTTCTATAGCATGTTTCTCTGACAATGGTCTCATTTCTCAAATATATAGAGAACTGAGTCAAATTTATAAGAATTCAAGTCAATCCCCAACTGATAAATAGTCAAAAGATATGAATGGGGATTTTCAGAGGAAGAAATTAAAAGTACCCTTAGTCATATGAAAATATGTTCCCAGTCACTATTGATTGGAGAAATACAAATTAAAACAACTCTCAGATAATACTTCACATCTATCAGACTGGTTAATAAGACCAAAAAAGGCAAATGATAAATGTTAGAGGGAATATAGGAAAATTGAAACACTAATACATGGTTGGTGGAGCTGGGAACGGATACAACTATTCCAGAGAGCAATTTGGAATCATGACCAAAGGGTCATAAAACTGTGCATACCTTCTGACCCAGCAATACCTAATTGTATTTTGGGATACCTAGGTCTGTATCCCAAAAAGGTCAAAGATGGGGGAAGTGGATCTACTTGTACAAAAGTATTTATGGCAGCTCTTTTTGTGATGGCAAATATTTTAATGAGATATAAAACAAAGATTCTCATGCTTATTTTGTAAACAAGAGAGAGATAATATGGACTAGGTGATGGTGAGAATAATTAGAATGTAACAAGACTAGTTGAATGGAGTTCCCAAGATTGACTTGAAAAGAAGTCTATAAGGAAATATATTAAATATCTGTAATCCATGAGGTAGAGGTGAGCTTCCAGGTCTGTGGCTACAGTGGCCACTGCTTTTGTAGTTAGAAATATTAGGAGCCAATAAGTTAAATGACTAAAAATCAGCACTTAGGGAGAGACTCTCATCTTGGAATAGAGATGAGGGATAGAAATATCAAATAGAGAGAAAGAAAAGCCTCAGCTGATGAGACTGGTTAGGTTCTGAGCTGGAGAAGTGAATCACTTCAACACTTTCTCAATCTATCCTTGTTTCTAGTCTATGGTTCAGAGGTGGTACAAATGCCTCTCCTCTGCTTATACTTTTCCAGAAGCTTCATGTGCAAGTAGTTCAGAAATTCCTCTTGGCCACCCCAATAGAACAAGAATGGCAAGGAGAAGTAGGTTTAGGAGACAGCTGGAAGATATATGTTTTATATTTCTTTTTTTCTTTATTTTTGTTTATTTTATTAAATATTTCCCAATTACATGTAAAATTTTTTTAACATTCAATTTTGGGAAACTGAGTTCCAAATTCTCTCCTTCTTGCCCCTCACTCACTCATTGAGAAGGTAAGCAATATGATTTGATTATACATATGAAGTTGGGATATATGTCTTAATATTGAAGTCCTCGATCAATCTAAAATCACTATGCCAAGAACTGGTAATACAAAGAAGAGCAACACCTGTCTTCAAGAAGCTCACATCCTACCTAGACAATGTGCAAATAACTATGATCATATAAGATCGTATATCCAGAGTAAATGGAAGGTATTGTGGCTGCCTGCAGCCACAAATTAATATATTCATGGTTGGACATCTGAGAAGGAAAGTTAGAAACTGAGGGAAAATGGATGAAGAGAGAGAGGGAACACAACAAAGGAAGAAAGACTCAGAGACACAAGAATTATAGCACAGAGTAGGCCTTACAGCGAGTAGGCTTTAAATGGGATAGACCTTTGGTGGTCAAGATCTTTGGTGGAATAGTTTTTTTGTGTTTGGCCATACTCTTTTTTTTTTTTTTTTTTTTTTTAATTTTAAACCCTTAACTTCTCTGTATTGACTTATAGGTGGAAGATTGGTAAGGGTAGGCAATGGGAGTCAAGTGACTTGCCCAGGGTCACACAGCTGTGAAGTGTCTGAGGCCAGATTTGAACCTAGGACCTTCCTGTCTCTAGGCCTGACTCTCAATCCACTGAGCTACCCAGCTGCCCCTGGCCATACTCATTTTAATTGGGGTTACAGAAATGAAGTAGGAAGGGAAAAAGGTGGTCTGACAAGTTAGGTAATCATCACAAGACACAAACTGCTTGGATCCTAAGACAATAGATGCAGTTAATGCCCAAAATCAAGAGTAACATATGGCCCATGTTTGACATATATCTTAATTGATTGTTATTGGCAAAACAGATAGACTGAGTTAACCGGCCAGTCTTCCCTAGTGTAGCCTCAGGGAAGGGCTAGGAACTTGACAAGGTTAAGGTTCAATTTAACTCAAGGTTACAGAAACCAATCATAAGAAATATCATGAGTCAGCTTTTTGAGCACCCTTAAAATATTATCAAGATCAATATATGCCTGGACTACTACAGAAGCACTAGGGGAAGGAGAGGGATAGAACCAAGGGAGAGAGAACTAAGTAAGTAAGGCTTCCTGCACAAGTGGCATTTACTTTGAATCTTTAAGGAAACAAGGAAGCATAGATAAGAAAGGAGAGAATTGCCAGCATGGTGGACAGCCAGTGAAAAGTTGCCTACCTGAGTGATAAATGTCATGTATGAGGAACAACAAGAAGATAAGTGCTACCAGATTGTAAAGTATGTGGAGAGGATTTTGGTATAAGGAGACCAGAAAGGTAGGAAGGAGCCAGGTAGTGAAGGGTTTTAAATGACAAAAAGAACATTTTATATCTGATCCTAAAGGTAATAGGGAATGAATGGTGTTTCAGCTCATTAGGGAGTGAGGGAGTGTGATCAGATTTGCACTTTGGGAAAACTAATTTGGCCGCAGAGTGAAAAATATGGGGGAGAAACCTGAGGCAGATTATCAACCAGAAGGCTATTGCAATAGTTAAGGCATGAGGCAATGAGAGCTTGATCCAAGGTAGTGTCCGTGGGAATGGAGAGAGATGTTAATGTTGTGGTGAGGTGAACCCCTGGGGTTTGGGAAGGATACCTTTTGCAAGAATGCAAGATTCCAAAACTTAGCTTAAAAATAAAAGAGAAATTTATTAATTTAGAAAGTAATGTTGAGAATGGCTAGGAGGATAGCAAGGTGGAACAGCAAGATGGGGAGCCATTCCTAGGGAGGACAGCATGAATGGAAAAGCTGTCCCTTAGAGGACATCAATTCTGGAGTTTTTATACTCTTTCAACAGTGAGGATGGGCGCTAGAGTGGTAAGCACTGAAGCATGGAGTGGAGGGGATTTGCCCTAAGGCATGGGGGTGGTTCTAGTGATTTGGAGGACAGATGAATGAAGTATATCTCTGTCCCTCTCAAATCTACGGGACAATCAAAAGAGGGTAATCCTCAAGGTCAGATGTTTTGGGTTGGGAGTCACAGGGGTATTAAGAAGGTAAAGGAATTTCCCTGATAATAGTTTACCTGAATTTCTGAGAGTACAATGCCCATGCCATTGGGAAGGTATACTTGACAAGACTTGGTAAGGACCTATTGGATAGGTGGAGTGAGTGCAAGAAAGGAATTGAGGAAGACACCCAGGTTTCGAGCTCCATGGCTGAGAATATGGCAGTGCTCTTTACAGTAATGGGGAAATTCAGAAAAGAGGGGAATATTTGTGAAGGTGGAGGAGGAAGACAAATTCTGTTTTGAATATATCACATTTAAGAAGGGATAATGCTGCCTGTTAGAGAGGCTATCCCACTCAGCAACCAGAGAAAAACTGAAAAAACTACAGGTCTCTTGATTCAGGTAAAGCTCTTCCTGGTGGGCAACTGAGATATTATTCTAGAAATTTAATTAATTAATTTGTTGTTGTTCAGCAGTTTCACTAATTTATGAATCTTTGTGAGTCTATTTGGGGTTTTCTTGGCAAAGAAATTGGAGTGGTTTACCATTTCCTTCTCCAGCTCATTTTTTCAGATGAGGAACCTGAGACAAACAAGATAAAATGACTTACCCAGGGCCACACAGCTAATAGGTGTTTGAGGCCAGATTTGGATTCAGGAATATGAGTAATCCTGACTCCAGGTCCAGTACTCTATCCAATGCACTACCTAGTTGCCTCAGATAACTGATGAGTGCTATTATATCTTCCTATAGACTTAAGGACTGCAGGAAAGCACATTAGTCAAATGTAAAGTCATAGGTGTTATAATATGGGTGCTATGTATGGCAAGTGACCTGAGAAGATAAAGGCATGAGAGACTGTCAGCTATAAATAGTAGATTTCATATTTTAATATTTGATTAGCATTTCATTTCTTCTCTTAGACACAACTGGAACTCAGCAAACAAACAGGGAGTTTTAAAATGTCACTTCCAAGCCAAGTGACTTGAAACTGGCCATTTTGGGGGCGGAGACAGGCAACCAGGCTTGTTCACACCCTCTTCAATAGAAAGTGACTAGAAAAAAAAAATAGAAATTGACTAGCCAGAGGTCATAACCATAGACCTGAAGGAACAGCTTGCTTAGACTGCCACCTGGTGGTTAACTCAAATATTGCATCCATTTAAATGACAGGTTGAATGATGTAAGGCAAGGATCCTTACCATTAACTACCACCCTTCAATGCTTGAACTCCCTTAAATTATTTCTTAGAACTATGAACTGGTAGATATATTTGTACCCATTCACTGTGCTTATTGGATAAAAATCCAGGTCCTATATCAACACCTTAGGTCACTGGGTGAAGAGGTCCGGAGTGGTCAGTCATCTCCTGGACAGTGGGTGTTCTCTGATAGTTGTATCTCTCCCTAGCCCCAGAGGCTGGGAATCCTGAAACATGGATTTCAGCTGATGCGATACGTGCCTACATGTATCCTTTACTCAGATTAAAAGTCTTGCTTGACCTATTACCGGTCAGTGTTGCAATATCTTCCTGTATTCTTAATTCATACCTGAAAGGCACGTTGGCCCAAATGATAGACATACTTACTCATTGTATAACTATGAGTAAGTCACTTTGCTTGTTCTTAACCTAGGTTTACTCCTCAAAACGGGGATAATCACCTATATACTAATTTACAGGGTTACTTAAATAAGATTAAATAAGATAAAGGATATAACAGTTTCTTTTGTATCCAAAGTATGCTCTTGTAGGAGCATACTCATATTTACCCTCCCAAGGAAGTCATAATCACTCTTGTTTAGTGTTTCAAGGTTTGCAACTTTCCCCATGACAGTCTTATGAGGTATATGAAAGTATCCTTCACTCATTTTATAGATGAGGAAAATTGAGGCTCAGATAGACTAATTAACCTGTCCAGGTTTATGTTTCTAATAAATATTTCTAGTGATATTCAAACCTATTCTCCTAATCCCAAGCTCAGAATTTATTTATTTATTTATTTTAGATTCCTTACCTTCCATCTTAGAATCAATACTGTGGATTGGTTCCAAAGCAGAAGAGTGGTAAGGGTAGGCAATGGGGGAGAGAGGGGAAGAGTGGGGTCAAGGGACTTGCCCAGAGTCACAGAGCTAGGAAGTATCTGAGGCCAGATTTGAAGCTATGACCTCCTATCTCTAGGTCTGGATCTCAATCCACTGAGCCATCCAGCTGTCCTCCAAGCCCAGAATTTATTATATTAGTGACTTACTAGAAAGCAGTAGTATGTGATATCAATCAGCTTTCATCCACTGCATGGGAATTTGCTTTCTTCAGTGAGGCTGAGTATTTCAGCCCTTGCCCCTGGAAAATAACAATAAGGACCCACATGTATATAGTGATTTAAGCTTTATAAATTAGAGCGTAAAAAATTACCCTAAGAGTAGTGCTAAGATTAGCGAGGAGAAAAGGGGCAGTTCATAATTAATACATAAATCACAAGGTATAATGTAAAGAGAACCAAGGAAGTTGTGATTTGGGGTTAGGAAGTGGAAATTCTCTCCTCTCCTAGTGGACCTATTTGACTGTAGATTAACTAGGATCAGTCAAAGATTAGAAAGTCTATCCTGACCTCATTAAATCTAGGAAAACCAGAAAGCCTGATATCCTTTTTCCTTTTATCTTAAAAGGAAGATAGCGAAGAACAGTATTCCCATGACCCCTCTTTTCCAGCTCAATTCCTCATTCCACAGTCTGTATTGTATTCATATAGATTCTTAAGATATTAATAATATATTCCACTATAGAAATATTTTTCAACACTTCAAAAGATCTATTTCATCATTGCAGGTATTCTATCCTCCAAGATAGACTGCGACTTAGTAGATGGCCTTGTGACCAAAACAATCTGATGGCCAATCTTCTGGTAAATGAGCCTTTCTGAATATTTTCAATAAGATCACCTCAGATGATGGATGCAAAATCTACTCCCCTCATCTGTCACCTCCCAGCCTGTACATCAAGCTGTTTAACCTTGGTAAGACTAGCCAGATCTTGAGGTCCACTGTCATTGTCATGGAGGATTCAGAGTATGCTTCCGAAGAGACCCAAATGCTTTCTCCTTTTGGGAGGCTTCAACCCTAAAGTAGACTGTAGTCCAGGAAGCCTACTGGACAGAGAGAATGAAAGTTGTTTTTGATAGTAAACTTTAGGGGGTGGGTTGGGTTGTAAGTCTTTTGTGTTTTTCTCTCAGTTAAAATAGAACCTGTTTTATAGTCACTATATTGTTGTCCTGGAGGTTTGAATGAGAGCTAAAGGTCCTTTTATCTTTTCTGTAGAAATCTAGATGCACAGACTAAAAAGTGATTTGTAGGGGGCAGCTAGGTGGCTCAGTGGATTGAAAGCCAGTCCTAGAGATAGGAGGTCCTGGATTCAAATAGGACCTCGGATACTTCCTAGCTATGTGACCCTAGGAAAGTCACTTAACTTCAGTTGCCTAGCCCTTACTGCTCTTTTGCCTTAGAACTGATATTAAGGGGGCAGCTGGGTAGCTCAGTGGATTGAGAGTCAGGCCCAGAGATGGGAGGTCCTAGGTTCAAGTCTGGCCTCAGACACTTCCCAACTGTGTGACCCTGGGCGAGTCACTTGTCCCCCATTGCCTACCCTTACCACTCTTCTACCTTGGAGTCAATACACAGTATTGACTCCAAGACGGAAGGTAAGGGTTTAAAAAAAAAAAAAAAAGAACTGATATTAAGACAGACAGAAGGTAAAGGTTAAAAAAAAAAAAGAGTGACTTGTGAGAAATCTCAAATATTCAATTTAGTCTATATAAACAAAATGCCAGGTCTGGGCTATGGGTACTTATATGGAATATTTGTTTATTGGTAAATGTTTCTAAATAATTTTTTGACTGTTTTCCTGAAGTCAGAGTTACCCAAGGTAAGGACTATGTTTCCTCCATCCTCTATCTATTGGGTTACCTCATCAACTAACTGGTAATGGCTTTGTAGTCTGGAATAGTGATCATGTTATTATTATTTTTTTCCCTTTCTGGAAAAAAATTAGTATTTTTTTCAAGAAATGTAGCCAAACTGTTCACTCGTATTTTTTTTTAATATATAAAACAAGGTTTTAATGGTTTCAAGTTAAGGAAAGTGGGTGAGGTAATATCTAAAACTCAGGAAAGGGCCAACTGTCAAATGGAATCTTAAGGGTTTAACTGGCTCTCTGCTTCTCAGCTAAGCTAACTTCAGTCAGTCAGGTTACCCTGGCTGAAGGCTAGAGAGGGCTGGGATATTGGGATTCTCACAACTGGTCCAAGCTGATCCTTCGATGATTTCAGGTCTCAGGAAACAAATCCTTGCTCAGTCAGTAATCCAATGAACACTAGGGAGGAAAGGCTATCTACAAGTTGTCCACCAACTGTGGGTTTGAAACCCTTCTTTCAACCTAGGTTATCTTGATAGATGGTCTCTCCAATCTTCTCCAAAATCCCAATAATCCACAGCTTGTAGAGTCTCAGCTGGCTGGATAACAGCTCCACCATCCTTACTCCAGCACAGCCCAGATCACTCTCACTCAAATTTATATCTGCATTCCCTATTGGAATCTCCATGGTCCAGCCAAGGAATTTGCTTTAGCCTGCCTGTTACCTATCTTGTATTTCTATCCTACCCTATAAATGACCTATAACAGTTTTCAATTCTTTGCCACCATTAAAAGAGTAGCTATATTTTTGTACAAGCAGGTCCTTTCTTTTTTTTAAACATTTATTAATATTCATTTTTAACATGGTTACATGATTCATGCTCCTACTTTCCCCTCCCCCCCCTTCCCCCCTATGGCTGATACACATTTCCACTGGTTTTAACATGTGTCATTGATCAAGACCTATTTCCAAATTGTTGTTATTGCATTGGTGTGGTAGTTTCGAGTCTACATCCCCAATCATGTCCGCCTCAACCCATGTGTTCAAGCAATTGTTTTTCTTATATGTTTCCTCTCCTGCAGTCCTTCCTCTGAACGTGGGTAGTGTTCTTTACCATAAATCCCTCAGAATTGTCCTGTGTCATTGCATTGCTGCTACTACAGAAGTCCATTGCATTCGATTTTACCATAGTATATCAGTCTCTGTGTACAATGTTCTTCTGGCTCTGCTCCTTTCGCTCTGCATCAGTTCCTGGAGGTCTTTCCAGTTCACCTGGAATTCCTCCAGTTTATTATTCCTTTGAGCATAATAGTATTCCATCACCAGCATATACCACAATTTGTTCAGCCATTCCCCAATTGAAGGACATACCCTCCTTTTCCAGTTCTTTGCCACCACGAAAAGCGCAGCTATAAATATTTTCGTACAAGTCTGTTTATCTGTGATCTCTTTGGGGTACAAACCCAACAATGGTATGGCTGGATCAAAGGGCAGGCATTCTTTTATAGCCCTTTGTCACTCATATTTTTTGATTTAGCAATCCAACTAGGCAAACATAGCCCAAGGATATTAAAGACAGAAAGCTCTATACCAAAATATTCATAGCTGCACTTTTTGTGGCAGAAAAAAAATAAAGTTTCCACTGTTTGGGAAGTGGCTGAAAATGTGTGGTATGATAGTGTAAGGCTAAGAGAAATATAGGAAAACTTATATGAACTGACATAGAACAAAGAAAACAGAGCCAAGAGAACAATATTCAAATGACTACAATAACATGGATGAAAACAATACAAGAAGGCAGCTGAGCTTAAATTAATTGCCATGGTTAATTGCCGTAATCTATTATCCAAGACTAAACCCACTTCTTTCCTCTCAGTGGAGAGGTGGGAGATTATACACGTAAAATGTTTGTATGCTGACAGATATGATCATTTTTATCATTTCATCTTATTTAACTGCTTTGGGTTTTTTCCTTTTGCTACTAAGGAATATTTCAATAAAGGCGCATAGTGGGAAATGACTGTGATGTAAAAAAGCAAAAGGCATCAATAAGACAATTGTGCCAGAGCTTTCAATATATTTCATTTCTGTGTGAGTCAGATGGACCTTGAAAAATGCCATGGGGAAACTGAGTCTAGAGGAAATGTAAAGTAGGATCACTCCTCTGGACTCTGGACAGAGAAGAAACTACCAGACTGGCCAGGAGACAGGATGAGATTTGATTCAATCTTCCCTTTTTCTTTTGATTGTTTTTGGTGTTAGGAAAGAATGTTATAGTATGCCTTTCCATCAGTCTTTTTTGTATGTGTTTGGGAGCAGAAAAAGGAAAGAAACTGCTGTCAGAGACAGTTAGCTGCCATTGGTTACTTGTTTGCAGCTGCTGGGCTCCTGTGTAGCGAAGACAAATCTTTACAAATCAGGATATAGAGGTTAGGGAGCTTCAGTGACTAATACAAAAATCCTGGAGAGGACATAAGGTGAAGATGATGCAGAGACAGAGAAAGAGCAGGACTGGATCATCAGCTAACAGTAAAATCTCAGAAGATGGTGAAGGCAGACCAGGAGACTGAATCCCAGACCTCTATTATTTCTCCTATTTCTCTAAATCTTTCTCATGATCTGGATGAAAGCTTACAAGGGAAAATTGGACTTGATGGGCACTTTACAGTTTTACTTTATTGCATTTTAATAAAACGTGTGGCCACTAAAAAGTCAATTGTCTGAATATTATAAATGATGGTGGTTGACAAAAGGATACTTCCCAGAAAAAGAAGAGTGGAAGCTAGAATCATGTTGAGGTTGTCATAATTTTTAATATTTCAGACCGCTTTCCACTTTGTTTCCATACTCTCTGAATCATTATTGAATTGAAGCCAGATCCCCTACTCAATCCTCCCACACTTTCCTGAAATACTACAGATTTGGGACTTTAGAAGGGAATTAGTCTGAGAATGCTTAGGCTGGTTGCCCTCTGATGATAAATGGAAATATTGCAGCCTTTGTGACAGCCCCCAACAGGCACACTGTATAAAAGCACCTGTCACAATGGTAGCTTGTTTAATGCTATTTGGTGGCCAAATTATTTACTATGCTCTTTTTCTGGTTAATTAATTAATAAGGCAGTAGTGCTTTTTTGACAGAAAACAAGCTGAACTGCTATTGATACTGTAAGCACTTTACCAGCAAATACACCAACAGCCCACATCAATTTCACATTTTAAAAATAAGTAATAAAAATAGGAATATTATAATGTGAAGGAGCATAGGAATCAAGAGGAGTGGGCTCACAGCAGGTTCTCAAGTAAATGTGTGTAGAATCAAATTCAAACTTTAATAGGCAAAACAGCAACCCAAGTCCTTCTGACATTGGGACATTCCTTGTTTGTTGAAGTCTGATATGGTCAGAAGGAGAAAGAGGGGAAGGGAGATTCACAGGACCATAGATCTAGAGCTGGAAAACAATGACAATTGTTCAAAGACAATCAAGTCCAATCCTCTCATTTTTACAGGTGAGAAAACTGAAGAATAAGGAGTTAAGTGGTTTTGCCCAAGACCACACTGGTGAGACACATCCCTTGACAATTTCAGAACTTTCATGGTGCCAAGAAGGAAGCAGGTAGATTTAGGTATAATTATGATGGAAGGAAAGAAGGAAGGAAGGAAGGAAGGAAGGAAGGAAGGAAGGAAGGACTTATTTAGCACTCATTATGTGTCAAGTACTGTGCTAATTGTTTTTTCTTCCTTCCTTCCTTCCTTCCTTCCTTCCTTCCTTCCTTCCTTCCTTCC
>NC_058131.1:405402326-405447532 GCF_016433145.1 Gracilinanus agilis | reverse complement strand
CTTCTTTTCTTTCTTTCCTTCCTTCCTTCCTTCCTTCCTTCCTTCCTTCCTTCCTTCCTTCTTTTCTTTCTTTCTTTCTTTTCTTTCTTTCTTTCTTTCTTTCTTTCTTTCTTTCTTTCTTTCTTTCTTTCTTTCTTTCTTTCTTTCTTTCTTTCTTTCTAAATAACCCTTACCTTCTGTCTTATTGTATTTGTTCCAAGGCAGAAGAGGGGCAAGGGCTAGGTAATTGGGGTTAAGAGACTTGCCCAGGTCACACAGCTAGAAAGTGTCTGAAGTCATATTTGAATCTAGGACCACCCCCCAACTCCATCCCACCCATTTCCAGACCTAGCTCTCTATCCACTGAGCCACCTAGCTACCCTTCATATTGTTTTGTTTTGTTTTTTCATTTTTTTATTGTCATGCAAAGCACGCTTCCATTTTGGTCATTGTTGTAAGAGCAAATTCATACATAACCAAAATCCCAAAATAAAACAAAAGATATACTGATGTGAAGGATGACTCAAACAGTTCTTTCTCCGAAGGTGGATAGCATTCCCCGTCATAAGTTTTTCAGGATTGTCCCAGTTCATTTCATTGCTGAGAAGAGCCAAATTTTCACAGATAATCATCATCCAATATTGCTATTATTGCCTTCACATTGTTTTTGAGCTACTGCAAGTCTGCTTTGCTCATGGAGCACAGAACCTTCTCTGACATGGGCACACCATGCTGGATGTTGTGCCAGTGTCTCCCATGTCTCACAATCAATACCAGAGTTCTTCAGAGGCCTTTACAGTGCCCTTGTATCTCTTCTTCTGACCTCCATGTGAGCGCTTGCATTGTGGGAATTCTCCATAAAATAGTCTTTTAGGTAAATATATGTTTAACATTCAAACAGTGTGGCCAGCTCATCTGATTTGTGCTCTCTGCAGCAGAGGTTGAATGCTTGGCAGTTCAGCTTGAAAAAGGACTTCAGTGTCCTTTATCTTATCTAGCCAGGTGATCTTCAGAATCTTCCCAAGATAATTCAAATGGAAGCAACTCAATTTCCTGGCATAGCACTGGTATATTGTCCAGATTTCATAGGCATACAACAATGAGGTCAGCACAACAACTCTATAGACCTTCAGTTTGGAAGGCGGCCTAATATCTCTTCTCCCCATACTTTCCCTTCAGAGCCTCCCAAACATTAGCATGCCATCAACCTCAACATCTATGTGTACATCTTTGGAAAGTACATTGCCAAGGTAAGTGAACTTATATACAACATTCAAAATTTCTCCATTTGCCATAACCAATAGTTCCATATATGGATAGTGCAGTGCTGGCTTGTGGAAAACTTGTTTTCTTTGTGTTAACTGTCAGATCAAAATTAGCATAAGCAGCAGATTGATCTCTGTTGCATCTCAGTCTCAAAGGGTACATTGAGTGCACAATCATCTTTGAACAATCATGCACCAGCTTTCCTTCACTTTAGTCTTGGCTTGTAGCCTTTTCAAGTTAAATAATTTACCAACAGTGAGGTAGCTGATCTTGATATTACTTTAAGACTCAGTGAAGGCAAACAATAACATCATTGAAAATATGCTACAGGGGGCAGCTGGGTGGCTCAGTGGATTGGGAGCCAGGCCCAGAGATGGGAGGCCCTGGGCTCAAATCTGGCCTCAGACACTTCCTAGCTGTGTGACTCTGGGCAAGTCACTTAACCCCCATTGCCTAGCCCTTACCACTCTTCTGCCTTGGAGCCAATACACAGTATTGAGTAAATGCAGTGCTATATATCAAATTTCTGAAAACTGCCCACTCATTTTCTGTTCCACTGTTGCCAACCATGTGTTTTCTCAGCTTTCCATCCAAGTCAGCAACATATCAGAAGCACTCTACTCTGTTGACATTAAGTCTTTCAGTAGTCATCTTGTTTTGGGGTCTCTGCTTTTGTTGAATGTAAATGGTTAGCTTGGAGAGGATAAGTCTATAATCAATCCAGCACTCTTGATCACACATCACCTTCATTATTCTCCCATCCTGTCTGTCTCTTCTTCTTATAATGGTATAGTCTATTAAATGTCACTCTTTGCTGTGAGGGTGCATCCATTAAGTTTTATTGCATTTAGATCAGTGGAAGACAGTATTGGTGACAAGAAGGTCATGAGACACACAAGTCTTCAGTAGTAAGTGATCTTTGCTATTCCTATTTCTGACTCCATTCCTCCCAAGAACTCCCTGTCATATCTGGTAATCTGTGTCCACTCTGGCATTAAAGTCACCGAGAATTACTTGCTTGTCCACATTTGTCTTGTTGTTGATGAGGAACTCGAAGTCTTCATAAAATCATTCCTTGACTTCCAAAGAGTTTTTCATGGTGGGAGCATGCACAATGATGATGGTAGTGTGACATTTTCCTGCAAATGGCAATCAAATTTTCATGAGCCTTTCCATTCACTTCTATTGGGAGGTATATAAGCTTGTTAACTATATTAGATGTGATTGCAAAATGAAACCTATGCCAGCTTCAATCCTCATCCAGAAGAATAGGTATCTAATTCCACCTTTATTAAGCCAGCCTTCATTTGCCAGGCTTGGCTGCTATTTGGATTTGAAACCTGCTGAATTGACAGCAAGGGCTGTTTGTCTTTCAGGTCTACTTGATTTCATTTTGTTCATAAGTGGATGCACATTCCATATACTATTGGTGAGTGATATTGTCTTAGTAAAAGTTTTTGTACATTTTTTTGTCTTTTGATCACAAATCACCTGGCCAATGCTAGGTTGGGTTAAGCAGAAAATTTTTAGGACATCTTCTCTAATATCTTCCTCACACTGGGAGGTGAGCAATGTGATCCTTTAAAAAGGTGGCTCAGACACCCTAAACCTACTCCTGCTTCAGTCCAGTGAGATGACCCTCTGCCCTGGGATACCCATGTTTCAGATTGTGACTACATCAATCAATGTATCCACAATTGCTGCTTTATCACTTGCCCATTGACACAGGACTTCAAAGTAGGAGTAAAAATAATAAGATACTAACATAGTTAAAGTAAAATGGTATGGGTCACATCTTTTTTTTTTTTTTTTTTTTTAAACCCTTAACTTCTGTGTATTGACTTATAGGTGGAAGAGTGGTAAGGGTAGGCAATGGGGGTCAAGTGACTTGCCCAGGGTCACATAGCTGGGAGACATCTTTTGAGTCATGCATAAATTGGATCTAAGTGAGGCAAAGTTGCACTAAGTAATTGGCCATACTCTTTTCTGGAATCATTGAAGTCCACTGGCAAGCCAAAAGTCAAGCTGATAAATGATCACCCTAGTGCAACTACCAATAATATGGAAATAGGTCTTGATCAATGATACATGTAAAACCCAGTGGAATTGCACGTCAGCTACTGGGGGGAGGGGTTGGGGGAAAGGGGAAGAACATGAATCATGTAACCATGGAAAAATATTCTAAATTAAAAAAAAATTTTTTTTAAGTCAAGCTGACTCTCAATGGCTCAGAATGTAGTAGATGACCTTGGTGTCTTTAGTGTCTAAGTAAGCTCTAAGTGCTCCACCATACCTGCTTCAGCTCCTTCATAGCCATTGAAAACAAATTGTTTTCGTTTGTCCATTCCTATAGGGGGGTCTTTTTTTCTTTTGGAAAATTTTATTTAATAATTAATTTAGAATATTTTAACATGGTTACAAGATTTATGTTCTTTCCTTCCCCTACCCCTACCTCCCCACCAGCTGACACTCAATTCCACTGGGTTTTACATGTATCATTGATCAAAACCTATTTCCATATTACTGATATTTGCACTAGAGTGATCATTTAGAGTCAATATCCCTAATCATATCCCCATCAACTCATGTGATCAAGCAGTTGTTTTTCTTCTGTGTTTCTGCTCTCATAGTTCTTCCTCTGAATGTGGAGAGTGTTCTTTCTCATAAGTCCCTCAGAATTGTCCTGGATCATTGAATTGCTGCTAGTAGAGAAGTCTGTTACATTGGATTGTACCACAGTGTATCTGTCTCTGTGTATAATGTTCTCCTGGTTCTGCACCTTTCACTCTGCATCAGTTCCTGGAGGTCATTCTGGTTCACATGGAATTCCTCCAGTTCATTATTCCTTTGAGTACAGTAGTATTCCATCACCAACAGATACAACAATTTGTTCAACTATTCCCCATTTGAAGGGCATCCCTTCATTTTCCAATTTTTTGCCACCACAAAGAGCACAGCTATATTTTTGTACGAGTCTTTTTCCCTATTATCTCTTTGGGGTACAAACAGGGGGAAGTCTTCACATGCTTAGGGGAGATAGCTCCCTAATTCATTGACAGGTTTGAGACTTTGGTTACCCTCAACCTAGTTTAGCTCTTCTTTTGGAACAGTTTTATGAGGGTGTGGCTATTGAGTATTCTACAACTTCTTGGAGCCACGAGTAAGAATTGAATGGTAAGTAGACACTAAGACAAAGAAGGAGGACAGCCTTGAAAAAAAAAGGGTTTGGCAAGCCCTCACACCAGAGATGTTAGTCCTCCCTGAACATCTTGAATACTCCAATGCAGTTCAACTATAATATACAATAATACATTATAAGCACATTCAGGGTACCCATCAGTATCCACTCAGGTTATTTATTCAAGAGGGATGAATCAGTGATCCATCTGAGAGTCTTTGGGTCTGTAACAGAGCATCTTCTACGAGGTAGATACAATGGTGAATCAGAACAGAGCAATGACCTCAGCCTAAGCCTGAAAAAAACCAATAATCCAATTGGAAAGATAAGCACTATAAACATGAAACAAGCAAGGAAAGAAATATTGGAATTGCATGCTTTACTCTCAATAATTGTAAATATTTGTTGAAAGATTCATTCAGAACTACTCAATTGAGAGGAGTTTTTAAAGGACCAATGTCAGCTTAGAAAGAGTTCTCTAAAGGAAAATCCCAGGCACCTGTGTTTGACCCTGGGTGTTTAATATTTTTATCAGCATCCTGGACAAAGGCATAGATGGCATGCTTGTCAAGTTTCCAGATGACATAAAGCAAGGAGGGCTAACTCACAAAGTTAACAATAGTGTCAGATTGCAAAAACAACTCGATGGGCTACCACTGGATGAGATTCAAATAAGATGATATTCAATGAGGATAAATACAAAGTTTCATACTTGAGTTCAAAAAATCAACTTCACAAATACAAGATAAGGGGGTTTTAGTAAGAGAGCAATATGTCTAAAACAGATCTGGAAAAAAAATTTTAAAAAGATCTCAGGGCTTTAGTGGGTTGAAAATTCAAGAAGTCAGCAATGTGAGGAGGCAGCAGAAAAAAGTAAATGCAATATAAGGCTACATTTTAAAAAGGCATAACTTGGGGCAGCTGGGTAGCTCAGTGGATTGAGAGCCAGGCCTAGAGACGGGAGGTCCTAGGTTCAAATCTGGCCTCAGACACTTCCCAGCTGTGTGACCCTGGGCAAGTCACTTGACCCCCATTGCCTACCCTTACCAATCTTCCACCTATAAAGTCAATACACAGAAGTTAAGGGTTTAAAATTAAAAAAAAAAAAAGGCATAACTTCCAAGAATAAAGGAGATGGCAGTCCTTATGTATATTGCCTAGTTAGGCTTCATATAGATTATCTTAGTTCTTAGTGCTTAGTCCTGGGCATTACAGTTTAAGGACACTGATTAGCTGGAAAGCATCTAAAGAAGGGCCACAAAGTTAATAAGGAGCTTTGAAGCCATGTCACCTTAAGATTCTTTGAAAGAACAAAGTTCAAATCTGGCTTCTGACACTCTCTTCCTAGCTGTGTCACCCTGGGTAAGTCACTTAACCCCAGTTGCATAGCTCTTACTACTCTTCTGCCTAAGACAATAAGAATTTAAGGGGGGGGGGAAATGGGTTAGACTAGATTCTGAGATTCTTTGAATGTCCTTTTTTTCTCAGGAAAAATGTTAGTGAGACCCACAGCTGAAAGGATGAAGAAGAAGTTTAGTAAAGGAGATTTGAGAAGAAAAAAATAGGCTTGGAATAGCAACTCTAGGAAACAGGAGAGAAAATCAAGTAGGAAAGAGGGAAAGGATTGCCTTGCTACAGTGAGCCCAGCTATGATTAGAGAATATAAAATTTGTAATAGATATAGTCATTCTGGTTCTGTGACTTCCCATAATTCCTTTCATTGGCATGTGAGAAAAAGCAATGGCAGTTGAGCAGAAAAACAACTCTCGCTCCCCAAACTAAAAAGATAATCAAAAGCATAGTGTACCTCTAGTTCTATATACCATTTCTGCCACCCAGTACTTTGAAGGCTTCTGTCTACTTAGCAGATGTTTCTTAACAAGTAATAATAGTAAATCAGATCATTATAAGACTCCCCCTTTAAAACATAAAATGCTTCTTTTGCTTCATTAAAATGTTAGAAGCCCACCAATCCATGAGTGAGAGTTGAGGTCAGAAATGGGAGGATCAGCAGCATGATGAGGAGAGTTAAGAATTAGAACATTAAAAGCTAAAAGACATTATTATATTATGAGCATGGTGGACAAGAAGCAGGGAAGATCAATCATCCAAATGAGTGGCTTGAGAATTCAGGGGAGAAGTTCACAGAAGAGGTGTTGGCTACTTTGGAAAAAACCCCTATCAGGGGTTAGGAATGACTTAAGGACAGCAATCTCTTAGAAAGCAAGATTAGTCAGTCAGTCAATGAATGCTCAGCAAGGGGAAGGGTCATTATACACAGAAGAGGAAGTGGCATTTAAGCTGGACTTTAAAAGATAGGCAAGAATTCAACTAATAAAGAGTGGGTGAGAGAAATAGAGAAGAGGGTGAACAAAGGCACAGAGATCAATTGATTATGCTCATTTGCCAGATAAAATTGAGTCTCAGAGAAAGACTTTACCAAGGTTACACAGCTAATAGGTGTCAAGGAAGCTGAGGAACTGGTTTCAGTACTTGGGGCAAATTCATTTGGAAGGGTGAAATGGAGATTATCACAGGGTAGAGGAAAAGGGAGAAAAGGGAAACATTGGGACACCCCAAGATCAGATGTACTAATTTCCAGTTTTCTCAGCTATCCTATACAGGTTTCCAAGACTGGTAGCCTGATGACAGAATGGTGCTAATGGGGAAAGAAAGGCCTGCCTAGAAAGGGAATATTCCTAGGATGAGAATAGGAGGTGGATGGCTCTAGCAATGCAGGGATCAGGGGTGGTGTGTGTGTGGCTAAATCCCTGTGATAATAATTCAAGCTCTTCCTGACAACCACAATAGTGCAATGGAGCAAAGCCTCTTTCATTCACTCTGGTTAGAGCCTTACAGAGGAATGAACTAGAACCCAGGTTTCCTACCACCCAATATGGCATACTTGCCACATTTGCCCTCCCAACAGCTCAGAGGATTTATTTACAGCATTAGAAGTGCACTGGGATCTCAGAATGAACAATATGATAAAAAGAAGCAACATAAGGACAGTGTGAAATGTTTTGTTTCTTTCTTAATAACCACAAAAGGACCATCATCCTTCTTATGGCCCCATCTCCACTTATCTAAGCTCACACTTAAATGGATATCTACTTGAAGAGCCATTTCTTAGCATAATGGAATTTCTACCTCCCCAAGGTAATCACCTTAGGGACATAATGGACCATCCTCAGCCTGATGCAGTTTCCTGCCAGCTACCTCCTCACTCTTTCCCCTCCCCCATGGCCCTCCCCTCCTTTCTTTTTGACCACTACTTATTGCTCACGACAATTCCTCACTACCCCCCCTAAAAAAATCGCATCTTCAAGGTCCTGCCAGAGAGCAATCAAATGAGAAAAAATTGATTAGGCTGATGTCATTGCTCTGCTTGGAATCACCATTGTGTCTGTCACACACAAATGTGTGCAGAGTGTTAAGACTATCAGAACTATAAGGAACCTTCAAAAATCATCTGGTTTACCCCTCTCATTTGACAGATGGTAAAACTGAGGCTCAGGGGACCATGACTTATCCAAGGTCACACAACAGGTGAGTCTGTAGCTTTAGGACAAAAACTTGCCTTTCCTAATCCTTAGCCTAAGGTTCTTTCCAATATATATTCCCTTTTTGGTTTTCAAAAACTATATTAAAATTTTTTTTCAATGGCAAGCATTTATTTTCTCTCCCTATTGTTCCCACACACATATATTGTTCCCACACAAACACACAAAAAAGGAAGAAAATTAAAAGCCTTATAATAAATAAGTGAAGACAAACAAAATAAATTCCTTCATCAGCTTACGTCTCCTTCTGCATTTTGAGTCCATCACCTCTTTCAGAAGGGAGGTATATTTGGTGCTCTAGAATTGTGGTTTGTCATTTCATTGGTCAGAGTTCTCAGGCCTTTTTTTCTTATTTCTTTTTTAGTCTCTCCCTTTCTCCACCTCCTCCCCATCCATTGAGAAAGCAAGAGACATGATATCTGATATACATACAAAATGATGCAAAACATATTTCAGGTCTTTTAACATGGTTTTTCTTCATAATAGAATTGTTATTATATAAATTGCTTTCCTATTTCTGATCCTTTCCGTCATAAAGGTCTTCCTAGTTTTCTCTGAAAGTTTACATTTTGTCATTTCTTATGGTATAGTAATGTCTATTACATTCAAATATCATGATTTCTTTAATCATTCCCAATAAGTGAGCACCCTTTTAATGACTGCATTTTTGCTACAATGAAAAAAGATGCTATAAATGTTTTTGTAGATATGTGTAATTTTCTTCTTAAAAAAATTCTTTGGAGTATAGACCTGGTAATGGTGTTACTGAATCAAAGAGTCACAATTTGGTGACTTCGAGGGCATTCAGAGAATTAAATTTTTTTTTTAAATAATTTTTTATTTTTAGAAAAAATTTCCCTGGTTACATAAGTCGTTTTTACTTTACCCTTTACTCCCCCTCCCATTCCCCGACTCACCCCCTCCCCCATAGCTAATTCGAATTTCCACTGGTGTGGTCAGTCAAGACTTATTTACACATTATTGATAGTTACATGGGTGTGGTCTTTTCAGGTCTACATCCCCAATCATGTTCTCATCAACCCAAGTGTCCACGCAGTTGTTTTTCTTCTGTGTTTCTACTCCTGCAGTTCTTCCTCTGAATGTGGATAGTGTTCCTTTCCATAAATCCCTCAGAATTGTCTTGGGTCATTGCATTGCTGCTAGTACAGAAATCCATTACATTCTATTTTACCACAGTATATCAGTCTCTGTGTACAATGTTCTTCTGGCTCTGCTCCTTTCACTCTGCATCCATTCCTGGAGGTCTTTCCAGTTCACATGGAATTCCTCCAGTTTATTATTCCTTTGAGCACAATAGTATTCCATCACCCGCATATACCACAATTTGTTCAGCCATTCCCCAATTGAAGGGCATACCCTTGCTTTCCAGTTTTTTGCCACCATAAAGAGCGCTGCTATAAATATTTTCGTACAAGTCTGTTTATCTATGATCTCTTTGGGGTACAATCCCAGCAATGGTATGGCTGAATCAAAGGGCAGGCATTTTTTTATAGCCCTTTGAGCATAGTTCCAAATTACCAGCCAGAATGGTTGGATCAGTTCACAACTCCACCAGCTATGCATTAACGTCCCAATTTTGCCACATCCCCTCCAACATTCATTACTCTCCCCTTCTTTCATTTTAGCCAATCTGCTAGGTGTGAGGTGGTACCTCAGAGTTGTTTTGATTTGCATTCAGAGAATTTAATTTTCATAATAAAACCAAACCCTTCAACTCTTCAAATACCTGAAATATAGAAAATTCAACTGCTAGGAGACTGGGGTTCCTTCAGATTAGCAAACACCCCTCACCTCTCTTGTTTTTGTAATCTATCTTGTCTTAACAGCCAGTTGAAAACCTGGTGTCTATGTCCAGACCAACTGTCTCACTAATAGCCACCATGGAGGCATCCTGCTACTAAGACAGTTTGCAAGGCTACTTTCTTTCCTGCCAGCCCAGTGTTGAGAATATCAGTGCTAAACAGGACCCAGGAGCATTGGGATAGAATCATTCAGTTTAATTAGATTCAGTTTAATTCAACAAACATTTATTAAGCATTTCATGAGACCACCATGGCCATTTTTTTTTTCATTTCTGACTCTTAGATCCCAAAGAATTTCATCAGAGACTATATTGAGTCAGACTCATGCTTAGGGCTGGGCAAGGGGCAATTCATTCTCCTGTTCACAGGGCAGGGCTTAAAGAAATCAGGGGAATGCACTAGAAAAGAGAGATTTCGGACAGTCAGAACCCTTTGCTGTTCTGCTTAGCCCCAAAAAACCAGTGTAGCAATCTTATGAAAAGGGAAAATGTCACTCTTCTCCCCAAGATACCTTGCCTATTGCATGTCAAGGTACTGAAATTCCACCATTTAGAGTGTCATCCCATTATGGGCTGTGTCCAACTCTTTCTGACCCTATTTGAGATTTTCTTGTAGATATGCTGGTGTGGTTTGCCATTTCCTTCTCCAGCTCATTTTACAGAGGAGGAAACTGAGATAAACAGGGTTAAGTGATTTGCCCAGGATCGCACATCTTATAAGTAACTGAGGCCACATTTGAACTCAAGAAGATATGTTTTCCTGATTCCAGGTCCAGCACTCTATCCACTGCACCACCTAGCTGTCCCATCATTGCACTGGAAGCCTAAAAACCTTACCCTTATCTGTAGCTCACTTACTTGACTAGCTCTGTATTTGCAATTTCCCTTTTCTACTCTAGACCTCACTATCTTCACTATCCTAAAATTAGGATAAGAATCCATTTCCTGCCTCCTTTCTCAGGTAGTCATGAAGCACAAATGAGACCTTGAGGGTAGAAGGAAGAAAGTCCCACCCTGGCCAGAAGACTTGGGTTCAAGTTCCAGCTCTTCCCCTTACTGTATAATCTTGGGCAAGTTCCTTTCTCTCCCTCTCTCTCCTCTCTCCTCTCTGTCTCTGTCTCTGTCCATCTCTCTCTCTGTGTCTCTCTGCGTCTCTGCGTCTCTGTGTCTCTTTCTCTTCTCTCTCTCTCTCTCTCTCTCTCTAAGTTTTATCAACTATGAAATGGAGAGGGAAGGGGCAGGTAGGTGGCTCAGTGGATTAAAACACCAGGCCTAGAGTCAGGAGGAACTAGCTGTGTGACTCTGGGCAAATCACTTAACCCTTACGGCCCAGCCCTTACTGCCCCTCTGACTTGAAACTGAGTCTTAGTATTGATTCTAAGACAGAAAGCAAAAGTTTAAAAAAGCCAAAAAGTTATAAAATGAGGGGGGTTGAACTAGGTGATACGTAAGGCCCCTTGAAGCTTTAACAAGAAAGTAACCTAAAAGAAGCATCAGGAATTGAGGGTTCTGCCTTGCCTTCTTCTGTGTCACTAAAGGCTTTTTTGAGACTTGTAACTCTAGAATGATTTGCATAACCCTGGAGCTAGCTGCCAGAAGCACGATTTGAGCTGAAAGGAATTTAATCATCCTATCATATGTAACAAGAGAGTAGTAGGAAGGAGAAAATTCCAATGGAGGAAAACTGAACGGGTTTGAGAGGGAAAATTAAGAGATCCTTTATGTCCTAAAGGCTGTGGCTATAGCTATGGGCATAACAGTTCTAGGACCTGAAATGTGTTGATTAATTATTGGAACATTATAGTTGAATAGTCTTATATATATTTTAATATTTTTTTAAACCTTTAACTTCTGTGTATTGACTCCTAGGTGGGAGAGGTAAGGGTGGGCAATGGGGGTCAAGTGACTTGCCCAAGGTCATACAGCTGGGAAGTTTCTGAGGCTGAATTTGAACCTAGGACCTCCTGTCTCTAGGCCTGACTCTCAATCCACTGAGCTACCCAGCTGCCCCTCTATAGTTGAATAGTCTTACAAAAAAGCGATAATGCTTTTATTGAAGAAATCCTCAAAGATCAGAGTTGTTAGTGTTCTATATCCCACTGATTGTCTCGGAAATTTGTGGGAAATTATACTCCCTGGTTAGCCAATATGTTTCCCTTTGTTATTCAGTCAGTCAGTCAGCAAACATTTAATAAATGTCTACTGTGTTATAAGCACTATGTTAAGGTCCACAAAAAGGCAAAGGACTTTTCAGAAGGAGTAATCAGTCTAATAGGGCAGATGACAAGAAAACAACTCTGTACAAACAAGCTATGAACAGGAGAAATGGGAGGAAATCATTAGCGGGAAGGCACTAGCATGAAGAGAGATCAGGAGGAAGCCAGGGCCTGTCCTAATTAAAAACGTTACTATTTGAATTATGACTCCAGGCCTATTGGTAGAGAATGCCTGGATGGGGGCCTGAGGCCTTTTTACTTATCTAAGATCACCCCAAAACACTTCATATTAAACCTTATGGCTAGCAAGAGGCTCCAGAGTATGTGAGACCTGTGCTATGTCTGTGATTCTGTGAAAGCAGCTTTGTTATCCTAGAGTACTTTCCAGATGTAAGATACTATCATAGCTCCTCTCTGGATGTCCCATATTCTAACTTCTGTCTTCTTTATATGTTTCTTTATCACTCTATTGGATTATAAGATCCTTGAGCATAGGGAACAAGTTTTTTCATCTGGCCTTACACACAGTAATTACTAAATGTTTGTTGAATTGGATAGAGGGGATTTGGAACTTTCTAGAGCATTTTTGTTGTTCATTTTTCATTTATATCCAACACTTCTTACCCCATTTGGGATTTTCTTGGCAAAGACACTGGTATGGTATGCCATTTCCTTCTCCAGTATATTTCACAGATGAAGAAACTGAGGCAAACAGGACTAAGTGAGTTGCCCAGAGTCACATAGCTTATAAGTATCTAACGCCAGATTTGAATTCATGAGGATAGTCTTCCTGACTCTAGACTCGGTACTCTATCTGCTGTGCCACCTAGCTGCCCAAGATTTGGGACTTTTAAAAAGGTTTATTCATTTCTTTTTTTCATTTATAAATGTTTCCTCCTCTCCTACCTAATGGGCTTTTCCTTGAACAGAAATGAAAAGAAAACAAAATAACAACTGCTCAGCAAAACCAAACAACGGATCCACTGCAATCTGGCAATGTAACTTGAATTGAGTTTAAAAATACAATATCTGCTTCGTAGTTTTGTCTCAGGTTTATTCAGGGAGAATTATAGGATCATAAGATTTAAAGCTGGAAGGAATATTAGGAATCATCAAGTACAACGAAGATAATAATAGCAGGAGAGACAGCGTGGTATATAATAGATGTGTTCCGTCCCAGAAAGACTCAAAATCGAATCCCACCTCTGACAAATTGACTGGGTAACCCTGGGCAAGTCACTTAAACTTTCAATTTCCTAAGTTACTCTATGACAAATTACAGAAGGCTGCCCACCTATATGGGTAGGGGGCATTTCCTCATCCCAAAGTTCCCTATATCAATAAAATCATAGGTCTAGGCAAAAAGTCAGACGTGACTGAACAACAAAAAGTCACTGTTATTATGATTATATATTTATATGGTGCTTTAAGATTTACAAAATGCTTTCCAAACAACCACCTGGGGAGTAGGTGGTAAATGGACCCATTTTTCATATTAGAAAACTGAGGGCCAAGGAGGAGAAATGTCTTGTCCAGTGTCATACAGCTAATAAGTGGCTATACACCTAGAGAAAAAGAATGAAATAAGAGAAAGAGAAAAAAATAGAAATAAGAGGAAGAGAAGGAAAGGAAACTGGAAGTCAAGAATGCCAAGAGCCAGAGTGATTGATCGGGACTTATCTCCGCTTCCCTCTATGCTTGCAGAATTCCAGACAGGAGATGGCGCTAAGGGCTCTGGATTTAACTTGGTTGGAAAGGAGGGACAGAGAGATCCTGGCTGCTGAGAGTTGGGTAATTCAGTTTTCCCTGACTTTCTAAGAAGAGCAGTCCATAATTCCTGAAGTTCTTTAACTCATCACAGAGGCCATTCCACCTAGTGTCTACCTTAGGACAGGAAGCAGACACCTCAGAGCCAGGCCCTGCTGGACTCATCTAGGAAAAAAGAAGTGAAGTATATATGTATTTTATGCATTTGAGGCATTGTAAGAAGGGGTTCATAGGCTTCAGCAGACTTCCAGTGAGGTCCAAGACACAAAGTTAAGAACCCTAAGGTACCTTCTAGCTCAAAATAAATCTGAGGTGTTAATCAAACACCCAAGAAGCATTTATTTAGCACTAACTATATACCAGGCACGGTGCTAGAAACTAAGGTCACAAAGAATGAAACAATCCCTGATGGAAAAGAGTCTATATTCCAACAGGGAGACAACTGCAAGTAGAAGTAAATACAGACCAGATAGGAAAAAAAAGAATTCAAAATAAAGACAAGGAACTTAAATGTGGTGGTTTGAGGTGGAGGATACTAGCAGGTAGGGAATCAGGAGAGGCTTTATGTAGAAAGTAATACTTGACTTGCATCTGAAAGAAAGGAAGTGGGGTGGCTGGGTGGCTCAGTGGGCTAAAAGCCAGGCCTAGAGACAGAAGGTCCTGCATTCGAATGCAGCCTCAGTCATTTCCTAGTTGTGTGAATTTGGGCAAGTCATTTAGCCTCAATTGCCTAGCCCTCACCACCTTGGAATCAATATCTAGTATCGATTCTAAGAAAGAACGTAAGGGTTTAAAAAAATGGTGCTCTTATCAGAAATAGGATAGTGTGAAAGAAGGGTGATTTTTGGGGGGAAAAAATAAGTTCTTCTTTGGACATGTTAGTCCAAGATGTCTTTGGGACATCTAGTTTGAAATGACCAATAGGCAGTCAGAGATGAGCCTGAAGCTCAGGATTTGTAAATCTGGAAACTGTTTACAGAAAGTTAATCATTAAACTCATGGAAGCTATTTAGAGTCACTAAGAGCAGAGAGAGGGAAAAGAGAAGAGGACCTAGGATGGAGACATAGGGAATATCCACCTAGGTAAATGGGGCATAATTAATTAGTAAAAAGGGACAAAGAGTAGTCAGACATAAACAATATGAGTAGAATCATAGGAAAATAGAGTCATGTAATCCCAGAAATGAGAAAATATCTAGGAGGAAAGGGTGTAAAGAGAGTCAAATGCAATAGAGGAGTCAAGAAGGATTAAAACTGAGAAAAAATATATATATATTTGGCAATGAAGAAATTATCGGTAACTTTGGAGAGAAGTTTCCATTGAGTAATGTGTTAGAAGTCAGAGGGTTGAAGAGTGAGTGAAAGGTGAGAAAGAAGAGTCTGTGAGTGGTGAGAATTTTCTCTAAAAGTCTGTCAGGCAGAGTGGAGTCATTAATGGATGAAGAATTGGCCTCACAACCAGGAAGACTTTGGTTTAAGTTCCAGCTCTGACACATATAGGTTGGGTGACCCAGAGCAAGTTACTTAAGTTCTTAGTATTCAAGGCAACTCTCCTGAGAAAATGACAATATTGATTGCTAAAAAAAGAGCTTCCTCATTGAGGAATTTCTTATCCCAATAAAATCACAGGTTAAGACCCTATTCCTATCACTTGGCTAAGAAAGGGAGGAAAGGAGAGATATAAGACAAGAAATTGAGGGGATGTTAAGATTTAGTGAAGGGTGGTTTGTTTTTGTTTTTGTTTTTAAGGATAAGGCAAGCTGGATATGTTTGAAGACAGAGAAGGAACCAGTAGATAGAGCTTGAAAATGAGATGGATACAAAAAGAGAGACAGAGGCAGAGACAGAGACAGAGAAGGAATGACTGAAGGTGCTGACTGGTGGAAAAAATGGAAGGAGACGGGATCAAGGGCACAAGTAGAATTTAGGTAGAGATTGGATAAGGTGCTTCTTCTGATCAGGGATTTTGTAGAGAGGATTCCTGCTTGATTGACTAGCTAACAACAGCTGATAATTTATCTGGTATTTGAAGCTTTGCAATGCTCTTCCCACACATTATTTCTTTTGAATTTTTTGAATTTGGATTTGAAATTTTGAAGTTGATTCTCACTACACCTCTATGATATGGCTACAACAATAACAACAACATGACACATTTATTATAAGTTTATTGCACACCTAAAAGATACAATGTTTAGGTAACACAGGGTTCCCTGTCCTCCTAAAACATAAAGTTTAATAGAGATAAACAGCAGTTAGTCAGTCAACAAGCATTTATTAAATATTTATGTGCCAGGTATTGTGCTAAGGGCAATGGATACAAAGTAAGCAAAGCATTGGGGGTGGGGGAAACAGTGCCTGCCCTCAAGGAGGATATATTCTAATGAGGAAGCCAACATGTACATAACTAGGCATCTAGAGAATAGATCAAAGGATACCAGAGAGGGGCAGGCGGTAGGAAATGGGAACATGAGGAAAGGCTTCCTGCAGAAGGTGCGAGTGGAGCTGAGATGAAAGAGGTGGGAGTGCATCAGTATAGCATTCCAGATATGTGGGAAAGCCAGTGCACAGGCATGGGATTAGAGGTGGAATTGTCTTGTTGGGGAAACTGCTAGAGGACCTGGATGGCAGAATATATGGAAAGGAACTACATGTAGAAAGAATGGAATGGTAGGAAGAAGCAACTGTCCAACAAAGAGTTTATGTAACCCCAAATTCAAACCTGGGCGTTTGAATGAGATGATCTTCACCCATGTAGAAAACCTTACTCAATGCTGCAGGACTACCTGAGGAATAAAGGAAGTGAGGTTTTGGGAGAAAAGATTCTTCTCTTGGCTTCTGGCTTAGGATAACACAATTCCAGGCTCTCTGTGGGGAGAATCCCCTAGAAGGAGAAAATGATTTTGAGAAGCCAAAATGTGGATGTGCTGGTGCCTTGAGCATGACCCTATCTCAGCTCAACAATCTCATCCATGGAGAAATACCCTGAAGTCTCTAAATAGGGACATGTGAGCTTAAAACCTGGAGTCAGGAAGATTCAACTGCCTAAGTTCAAATCCAGTCTCAGACACTTTCTTAACTGTGTGTTTCTGGGCAAGTCACATAATGCTGTTTGTTTCAGTTTCCTCATCTGTGAAATGAGCTGAAGAAAGAAATGGTAAGTCATCTTTGCCAAGAAAAACTCAAATAGCATCATGAATAGGTAGATGTAGCTGAAAAAGACTGAACAGCAGCAAGTTCGCATTAGATTTCTTGACTGCCATGTCATGGTACTGACTCACACTGATCTTAGAGTCCCCTAGAGCCCATAGATCTTTTTCAGACAAACTGCTATCTAACCATGACCCCACTTTGTTCTTGAAGTCAATTTTTTAAAACCTAAATGTAAAGTTTTCATTTATCTCTATTGAATTTTCTTTTATTCCCTTTGGTCCAAAGTTCTAACCTTTCAAGATCCTTTTGATTCCTAACTCATCCATTGGGTTAGCTATCAATCCTGCTTTTGTATCATCTGTATGTTTGGTGTCCCTTTATCCAAGTCATTGATAAAATTGTTAACCAGCATGGTGCCAAGCACAGATCCCTGGAGATCAGTTGTAGTCTGATCCAGCATTCCATGGCAGAATGCCAGCTCCTGCCACTCCCTCAACAAAAGTGCCCTCAGGGAAGGCACAGCTAATGTCTCATGGTACTACCCCTTTATTTTGGCCAATATCCCTACTCTCCAACCTTTATCCTACAACTAAGCTCTCTGCCAATGTTCCATATTTATTCTGGATAGGGAAAATGGTTCAAAGCCACAAAATGGCACATTCTCCAGAATAAGCCCTAAACTCATATCCATGGTGTCATGTTTTAGAACCCCTGCTCCCTTTGTGTCCCAGATCACTTGATTCCCTTCCTCTATGCAGATCACCAGAGGCCTAGTGAAAAGGGTTCCTTCCACAGTGCTTCCTCAGTAAAACATACTGAACTCACAGTTAGCCAGTCCCTTCCCATCTCTGGCTGGTATTATCCAACTAAGCAATTGCTAGGAAATAGGTCAATGGATTATTATTTGATTTTTTTGTGTTTTTTTAAACCCTTACCTTCTGTCTTAGAACTGATTTTAAGTATTAGTTCCAAGGCAGAAGAGCAGTAAGGGTTAGGGAGTAGGAGTTAAGTGACTTGCCCAAGGTTACATAGTGTAAGAGGGAAATTAAGATATTTTATAGATAATTAAAGTGTGGCTGCCAGGAATCAACAATTCAGGTTGATTCCGTAATTAAATCAGACCCAAGTCAGCATCGGGTTTAAGGTAGTTTATTTACAATTAGGAAAGTAAAAGGTAGGGAAATAGAGAGAGGGAGAGGCTAGTCCAGGCCTGCAGAGGCCTGGACAGAGAGAGAAGGTTAAAAGGCTAAATAAATGAAGCTACAAGCCTCAAGGCCTAGCAATCAGATAGGCTAGAGCCTACTTAAGGCAGAGTTTGGAAGCAGCCAAGGTAGGCCAAGGAAGTCAGCCTAACTTACCCACGTGACAATACAGAGTGCAAGGGTTCTGTGGACTCACCGGACTACCTGCAGCACCAAGTTCAAAGCAGGAACCCCCCCAACAGGAAGTAACCAACATACTTAAAGAGATGTGTCTTTCGGCACTTCCTGTGGGTCCACCTCAAATTCAAGTGGACAAATGGCAGCCTCTACACTGATGGACTGCCCAGGCAGTCCCCTGTTCTTGATTTGTTACTTATTGTCACGTGTGGGTAACTCGTCTCCCCTCCCCACTAAGGGAGGTGAGGATGACATCATCTCTATGCCTAGTGTAAGTAGAGTTTTGACTATGAATGGGCTAGAGCTAATTCTATTTACACAATAGCTAGGAATTGTCTGTAGCCAGATTTGAACCTAGGTCTTTCTGACTCTAGACCTGACTCTCTAGCCACCTTTGTGCTCCAGTGGGTTGTTATTTGTACTTGAAATTGAGGTCTATGCACAAAGTTCTGAAACTTTTTATTGATAACTCCCCTCTAAGGCTACTTATTCCAATTTATAGATGGATAAAGGACATCACTGAATTCTTAACACTTCCAGGATCAAAGATAAAATCCTCTGTTATTCAAACACTTTTTTATTTATCTATTTATTTGTTTTTATTTTAAACCCTTAACTTCTGTGTATTGACTTATAGGTAGAAGAGTGGTAAGGGTAGGCAATGGGGGTGAAGTGACTTGCCCAGGGTCACACAGCTGGGAAGTATCTGAGGCCGGATTTGAACCCAGGACCTCCCGTCTCTAGGCCTGGCTCTCAATCCACTGAGCTACCTAGCTGCCCCCTATTCAAGCACTTTTATAAACAACCCCCTCTTGCCACCACCACCACTGCTTCCAGTATTTTCATACTTTATATCTTACCATATACTCTGATCCAGTGACATTGGCCTCCTTGATGTTCCTCAAACAAAATACCCCATATCCCAACTTTGTGCATTTTCACTGGCTATCCTCCCATGCCTGGAATGCTCTCCTTCTTTATCTCCACCATCTGACTTCTCTGATATCTTTAAGTCCCAACCAAAATCCCATTGTTTACAGGAAACCTTTTCCTATAATTGTTCTTTTTTTAAAAGCCCTTACTTTCTATCTTGGGAATAACTCTAAGACAGAAGGGCAAGGGCCAGGCAGTAGGGGTAAAGTGACTTGCCCAGGTTCACATAGACAGGAAGTGTCTGCGGTCATATTTGAACCCAGGTCCTCCCAACTCTACGGCTGGCTCTCTATCCACTGTGCCACCTAGCTACCCCTTTTATACCTCTTTATTCTAGTACCTCCTTTTATTAATTATCTCCAATTTATCCTATACATAGCTCATTCATGCATAATTGTTTGCATATTGTCTCCTCTATTAGATTGTGAGCTCTTTAAGGATAGGGATTGTCTTTGCCTTTCTCTGAAACTCCAGTACTTATCATGGTGCCTGGAATAATATGTACACCTAATAAAAGTTTATTGATAGAGTGACTGAAGGCAAAAGATCTTCTACTGGTCATTTTTCTCTTTTCATAAAATGTCCCAACCCTTGCAGGCTAGCATTATAATACTGGTGCAATACAAGAGGATCTAGGACTAGAGATTTAGAGTTGGAAGAGACCTTAGAAGCCAATAAATTCAAGTCCCTTATTTTACAAAAGAAGTAACTGAGGCCCAGATAGTTTAAGTGCTTGCCCTAAGGTCCTATTGGAAAAATTCAGCTATTATTATAAGGAAGAACCAAATCCTAAGTCTTTTTCTTATCCTAACAGTCTCTAAAAAGGTGTTAGGGGATCCGAGATGGATTGCTCCTTTCAGTCCTGTTTCTTATGGTTCTTTTCAGTCATATATCAAAGTGTGAGATCCTAGATAGCCTTTGCAGTGATAACAGAAATGTTCACAAATCCGATTATAGATACTAAATTGCAGACTTTGCTTCAACAATCAATAATTTTTCAGGTGCAGCCAAGTGACAAGTCCTTCTATCTTCTCAGGTGAGCGTTCCTCTCCTAGAGGCATTATGAGGTAGTGGATAGAGCATTGGAATTGGAGGCTAGAAGACCTGGAATCAAGTCCCTCACTTCTCTGGGATCCACTTTCCTCATCTGTAAAATAAGGGAATTCGACTTCATGGCATCTATGGCCCCTTCCAGCTCTAATTCTATGATTCTATTATTATCCCTGCTAAGAGACTCTGATTGAGATAGCTAGGTGGCCCAGTGGATAGAGTGCCATGCTTGGCGTCAGGAGGTCCTGGGTTCAAATGTGACCTCAGATACTTCTTAGATGTGTGAAACTGAGCAAATTATTTAACCCCATTTGCCTAGTCCTTTCTTTTCTGTCTTAGAATTGTTACTAAGACAGAAAGTATTTTTTTAAGGATACTGTGTAACCTACATATTTGCCAGGAGCTCAGCAGAACAAGCACTTGTTAACCAATGGCTTTAGAAAAAAATATTTTGATCTCACTTTATACCTTTTTTTTTTTACTTTTTTTTTTTTTTAAACCCTTGTACTTCGGTGTATTGTCTCATAGGTGGAAGAGTGGTAAGGGTGGGCAATGGGGGTCAAGTGACTTGCCCAGGGTCACACAGCTGGGAAGTGGCTGAGGCCGGGTTTGAACCTAGGACCTCCTGTCTCTAGGCCTGACTCTCACTCCACTGAGCCACCCAGCTGCCCCCTCACTTTATACCTTGAATAATATCTCCTTATCAATTTTTGTGTCTTCCCAAAGACATCTCCTTGTCAATTTTTCAGTGTCTTCCCAAAGACATTGAGTTCATCTAGCTTAAATACCTACAAGTAATTCACATCATTAGCCATCTTTTCTATGAAATGTTTGAACAATAACATTATTATTTAGCATTTAAAGAGCTTTAAGATTTACAAAGTATTTTTAATATATAATGTATTATCTCATTTGATCTTCACAATAACCCTATGATGTAGCTTCTTTTAGTATCCCCATTTTACAAATGGGGAAAGTATGAATAAGAGAAGTTAGTTGGTTTGCCCAAGGACTCACATATCAGAAGAATCCAAGGTAGAATCCATATTCAGATCTTTTTGGATCCAACTCTATCCACTATGCCAAGCTGTTTCACAGACAGAGATCCTCAGAAATCCCTTGGAGTATGTATTTACATTAATAAATTCTCACTGGACAAATGACTATAAGTCTTCTTTGCCATAGAGACAACATTAAAAACCACTGCCTCTCTAAAAAAGAATCCTCTGCATTTTGATCTCACAGCATAATGAATCTGTCTTAGTTCATTTCTGCAAGGTTTGGTGTTCTGTAGATATCCTCTTTACCTCCTCACTCTTCTGTATCACCTCTGTGGGCAAAATGTACAGACAATGAGATTCTCTATCATATCATTAACTAATCATTCTTTTTGTGGATTCTTCTCTTCCTGCCTCTTTGAGAGAATGATTTTCTAGGAGCAATCTTAAAGAGACTGAGAATCAGAAAGATGAATCGTGTTCACTGTACTTGGGCACATCTCTGCTATATCTGAATACATCCCAGGCATGATGCTGAGTTCCTTCAACATCTGATCCTTACATGCCTTTGGCAATGGAGAATCTTCAAAATTGAACTTAATTGAACTTATTCCCAAAGTAGAATTCCTATTATTATTTATTTTTTAATGTTTTTATTTTTTATTTTTCAGCTATGTGTAAAAAATTTCTGACAATTGTTTTTTGACATTTTAAAATTTAGGTTTTTCTCCTTCCTTGACCCCCCATCTCCCTTAAGCAATAATAGTCTTATCTAGGTTATACACATACTTTCATGTAGTATAAATTTCCGTATCATTCATATCATGATGAAGACACATATCACACATACAATAGAAATCTCATGAAGGATAAGATGAAAGAAGATGGCATGTTTTGATCTGCACTCAGATTCCAATAGTTCCTTCTATGGTTATGGATAGCTTTTTCTTCATGAGTCCCAGTTCCTTATTATCTTTGCCAGCATTGTCCTCATTCCTTTAGTAAACTTCTGCACAAAAGGCATGGATTGTCAGGATGCTCAGGTACTCAGCCCCAGTTTACTACCTACAATGAAGAGATGGCAGTTGGACATAGTCATTGCCAAAACTCTAAAACTATGAGTTTTATAAACTATTAGTCAGGTTTTGACATACCAGAGCAGTTGTGTCTACTTTCTTCCTGATATCCACAAATTCTCTGGGAAACCATAGATTTACTCTAACAATTAGAAAACAACACATCAAAATTTAGGGGCTGCAGCCAAAGCAATACTCGGAGGAAAATTTGTATCCCTCAATTCTTTTATCAGAAAAATAGAGAAAAAAATCACATCAATGAATTATTGGACATGCATCTAAAAAAACTAGGAAAAGAATAAATTTAAAATCTCCATTTAAAGACTAAATTGAAAATCTTAAAAATCAAAGGAGAAATGAATAAAATTGAAAGTAAAAGAACTATTGAACTAATAAATAAAACTAGGAGCTGATTCTATGAAAAAACAACAAATAAAATAGATAGAATATTGGTTAATTTGATTTTAAAAAAAGAAAGAAGAGAATCAAATTAATAGTATCAAAAATTGAAAAGGGTGGTTTCGCCTCTAATGAAGAGGAAATTAAAGCAATTATTAGGAACTATTTCACCCAGTTATATGGCAACAAATCTGACAATCTAGGTGAAATGGATCAATATTTACAAAAATATAAATTGCCTAGATTAACAAAAGAGGAAAGAGAATACTTAAAGAATCCCATCTCAGAAAAAGAAATTGAACAAGGCATCAATGAACTCCCCAAGAAAAAATCCCCAGGGCCAGATGGATTCACAAATGAATTCTATCAAATATTTAAAGAACCATTAATCCCAATGCTGTACAAACTATTTGGAAAAAGAAGCAAACAAGTGTACTAATAACACAAATTCTTTTTGTGGTATAAATATGGTACTGACACCTAAGCCAGGAAGTCCAAAAACAGAGAAGGAACACTATAGATCAATCTCCTTAATGAACATAGATGCAAAAATCTTAAATACTAGCACAGAGACTACAGCAATATACACAAAAATTATTTACTATGACTGGGTGGGATTTATATCAAGAATGCAAGACTGATTTAATATGAGGAAAACTATAACATAACTGACCACATCAATAATTAAACTAAGAGAAGTCACATGATTATCTCAATAGATGTAGAGAACACCTTTGACAAAATACAATACCCATTGCTATTGAAAACACTAGAAAGCATAGGAATAAAAGGGTCTTTTCTCAAAATAATAAGTAGTATTTGTTTAAAACCATCAGTAAGTATCATCTGCAATGGGCATAAGTTAGAAGCCTTCCCAGTAAGATCAGGAGTGAAGCAAGGATGCACATTATCACCAGTATTAATATTGTACTAGAAATGCTAGCTATAATTAGAGAAGAAAAAGAAACTGAAGGAATTAAAGTAGGCAGTGAAGAAATAAACTGTCACTCTTTGCGGATATGACGGTATACTTAGAGAATCCGAGAAAATCAACTAAAAAGCTAGTTGAAATAATTAACAACCTTAAGAAAGTTGCAGAATACAAAATAAACCCACATAAATCATTAGCATTTCTATATATTTCCAACAAAAGTCAACAGCAAGAGTTAGAAGGAGAAACTCAATTTCAGAATTATTCTAGACAACATAAAATATTTGGGAATCTATCTGCCAAGACAAGCACAGGAATTATATGAACACAATTACAAAACATTTTTCACAAAAATAAAACTAGACCTAAACAACTGGAAAAACATTAATTGCTCATGGGTAGGCTGAGCTAACATTATAAGAATGACAATCCTACCTAAATTAATTTACTTGGGGGCAGCTGGGTGGCTCAGTGGATTGAGAGCCAGGCCTAGAGATGGGAGGCCCTATGTTCGAATTTGGCCTCAGACATTTCCTAGCTGTGTGACCCTGGGCAAGTCACTTAACCCCCATTACCTAGCCCTTACCACTCTTCTGCCTTGGAACCAATACACAGTATTGATTCTAAGATGGAAAGTGAGGGTTCTTATTTTTAAAAAGAAATGGGAAATCAAAGCTATCAATACTCATATGGAAAAATATTCTAAATCCCTCTTGATTAGAGAAATGCAAATTAAAACAACCCTGAGGTACCACCTTACATCTAGCAGACTGGCCAATATGATAGTAAAGGAAAATAATAAATGTTGGGGCAGACATGGCAAAATTGAAACACTAATACAGTGCTAGTGGAGTTATTGGAGGGCAATTTGGAATTATGCCCAAAGGGCTTTAAAAGTATGCCTGTTGGGGGCAGCTGGGTGGTTCAGTGGATTGAGAACCAGGCCCAGAGACGAGAGGTCCTGGCTTCAAATCTGGCCTCAGAAACTTCCTAGCTGTGTGACCCTGGGCAAGTCACTTAACCCCCATTGCCTAACCCTTACCACTCTTTTGCCTTAGAACCAATACACAGTATTGGTTCTGAGACAGAAGGTAAGGGTTTAAAAAAAAAAAAAGTATGCCTGTCCTTTGATTCATCAGTAATACCACTACTAGGTCTGTATCCCTATTTTTAAAGAAATTTTTAAAAAATGGGAAAGTATCTATTTATACAAAAATAATTATAGCTGTACTTTTGTGGTAGCAAAGAATTGGAAACTTAAGGATGTCCCTCAATTGGGGAATGGCTGAATAAAATGTGGGATATGATGGTGATGGAATACTGTTGTGGGATCAGGAATGATGAACAGGATGATTTCAGAAAGAGCTCAAAAGACCTACATGAACTCATGCAGAGTGAAATAAGCAGAATCAGGCGAACATTATATACAATAACTGAAATATTGTGGGATGACCAAATGTGATAGACTTTTCTACAAACAGCAACACAATGATCAAGGACAATTTTGAGGGACTTATGAAAAGAATTCTATCCAACTATAGAGAAATAACTGTTGGAGTAGAAATGCAGATGAAAACATGATTTATCACTTATTTATTCAGGTATATGATTTGGGATTTTGGTTTTATAAGATCATTCTCTTTCAAAAATGAATAATATGGAAATATGTTTTGAGTGATAATACATGTATAACCCAGTTGAATTGTTTGTCAACTCTGGGAGGGGGGAGGGAAACAACATGAATCATGTAACTTTGGAAAACTTATGTGTAAATTTGTTATTGGAATAAAATAAAGATAAAATTTTAAAAATAAAAATAAAAATTTGTCAACATTGACAAACATGAACATTTCTATATAACAAACAGATTGTACATAACATCATGAATTGCTATCATGTACAGCTTTTTTTTTTGCCTGGTCATTTTTTATTGTCATGCAAAACATGCTTCCATATTGGTCATTGTTGTAAGAGCACACTTATATATAACCAAAACCCCAAAATAAAACCATTAATACACTGATGGGAAGATAGTATACTTTGATCTGTAACCATCTGACTCAACGGTTCTTTCTTTAGAGGTAGATATCATTCCCCATAATAAATCTTTCAGGATTGTCCCAGATCATTGCATTGCTGAGAGCAGTCAAGTTTTTACAGATTATTATGTTCCAATATTGCTGTTGTCATGTACAATGTTCTCCCAGTTCTGCTTATTTCCAGATATTTCCAGCTTTTTCTGAAATCATCTTGCTTATTATTTCTTATAGCACAATAGTATTCCGTTACCAACATGTACCACAATTTGTTCAGCCATTCCCCAATTGATGGACATCTCTTCAATTTTCTATTCTTTGCCATCACAAAAAGAACAGCTATAGGTATTTTTGTACAAGTAGTCCTTTCCCCTTTATGTACACCCTTTTAATAAGTATGTGTTAAAAAAAAAAAAAGAAAAAAAAAAGTATGTGTTAAATTTAACTGATTGTAACAAGGACACTGGCCCAAGAAGATCCAGTCCTGGGAGCATGAATATTTTGTGTGCTTGCTCCTGAAGATCCCTGACAATATAGAATGGAAGGACCAACGATTATACTTCAGGGCATGCTTAAGTATTCTCTATTTCCTATTTGCAAACTAATCTAGGTGAACCCAAGAAGCCACTAAAGCCACCTGTTTGACCCAGTTCAGCAATGGATTGACTCTGAGATGCTGGGTCCTACAAGCAAAAGAACAACAAAATCCATTGGCAATGCCACATTCACACATAAATTTGGTCAGTGGAATACTTTATAGCAACTCAATTCAGTTTGAGTCTATTCTTCTCAAGAACCAATGTAGAAGAGGAAAGCATGTGCCTCGGCTGTTGAAAGGAAATGCTTTGTATCTTCTATTTTTGTTACACCTCAGTAGCCTTTTGTAAAAACTAATCGATATTAAATGTTAAATGATGGTGAGGCACTAATCAATGATCTCCCTATTGAGGAGATAAGTGGTAATTGATATTCAGAAAAATCCCCTAGGATGGGAGCTGGAGCTCATAGAATGAGAAAAGACACCCACCAACCCCTCTTAGACACCCCTAGAACTCTCTGTGGGAGAGATGTATACTATCCATTTAAATTTATTGGGTATAAAGTGATGAATAATAGGATAATAAGACCACTGATCTAGAGATGGGAGGGACCACAGAGGCTACATTGTCCAACTCTCTTATCTTACAAGTAAAGAAACAGGTTTGTTTGTTTTTTATAATGCATGATTCTTTACCTTTTTTTTTTTTTTTTAAAACCCTACCTTCTGTCTTGGAGTCAATACTGTGTATTGGCTCCAAGGCAGAAGAATGGTAAGGGTAGGCAATGGGGGGTCAAGTGACTTGCCCAGGGTCACACAGCTAGGAAGTGGCTGAGGCCAGATTTGAACCTAGGACCTCCTGTCTCTAGGCCCGGCTTTCAATCTGAGCTACCCAGCTGCCTCCTCTTCACCTTCTTAAATGATTTGTCCTATATAAATAGGAAGCAAAACAGTATACAAGCATACCATGGAGATACTGCAGGATTGGTTCTAGCAAATATTGTAATAAAGTGAATCACAAGAAATTTTTCCTTTTCCAGAGCATATGCTTATATTATACTATAGTCTGTTAAATGTGCAATGGTATTATGTCTAAAAAAATGTATATACCTCAATTTAAAAATACTTATTACCAATGCAGCCAATCAGAAGGAAAGCAGAAAGCTGGGGGGGGGGGTGTAATTTTGCAGCAAGTGTCTCTGATAAAGGCCTAACTCCTCAAATATATACAGAACTGAGTCAATTTTATAAGAATGTAAGTTATTCCTCAATTGATAAATGGTTAAAGGATATGAATGGGCAGTTTTCAAATGAAGAAATCAAAGCTACCTATAGTTATATGAAAAAAATGCTCCAAATTACTATTGATTAGAGAAATGTAAATTAAAACAGCTCTGAAGTATTACCTCACACCTACCAGATTGACTAATATGAAAGAAAAGGAAAATGACAAATGTTGCTGGGTATGGGGGAAAATTGGGACATTAATGTACTACTGGTAGAGTTGTGAACTGGTCCGACCATTCTGGAGAGCAATTTGCAACTATGCCTAAAAGACTATGAAATTGTACATAGCCTTTCATCAAACAATACCACTACTAGGTTTGTATCCTAAAGAGATTTTTTTTTTAAAGGAGAAGGAGGAAGGACTTATTTTTTAAAATATTTGTAGAAGCTCCTTTTGTGGTGTCAAGAATTGAAAATTGAGGGGATGCCAAAAAACTGGGGAATGGCTGAATAAGTTGTGGTAGATGATTATAATGGAATACTATTGTGCTAAAAGAAATGATAAGCAGGATGCTTTCAAAAAAAAATGGAAAGACCTACATGAACTCATGCAGAGTGAAATAAGCAAAACCAGGAGAACACTGTACACAGAAACAGCAATACTGTAAAATGAACAACTGTGAATGACTCAGCTATTCTCGGCAATACAATGATCCAAACCAATTTCAAAAGACTCATGATAAAATTTTTTAAAAAGCTATCCAACCTCCAGAGAAAGAACTGAAGGAATTTGAATGCAGATCGAAGTATCCCATTTTTCACTTTATTTTCTTCTTGGGTGGTTCTTTTTCACGTGTCTTCTTTCACACCATGACAAATATGGAATATGCTTTATGATGGCACATATATAACATATCAAATTACTTACTGTGTCAGGAAAGGGGTAAGGGAGGGAGAGAGGGAGAGAAGTTGGAACTCAAAACATCAGAAAATGAATATTAAAATTATTTTTACAAGTAATCAGGGGAAAAATAAAACACTAATTAAATTAAAAAATAATAAACTAGGGGAGGGCAAGACTCCCATCAAAACAATGGGACAGTGTTTCACTACAAATTAATTAAAATTTGGCACACTTAGTGTCCAGAAAAAGGAAACAGAACATACAACATAGCAGTAAAACAAGCCACCTGTATTGAAGGAATATTGGCCCTAGGACTCTAGTTAGGAAATGGGGAATGGAGGGTGAAGAAGAAGACTCCTGGGAAATTTGCATCTATTTGATAATCAGATTTACTGGGGTTTGTGGCTATTTCAGCTGGTCTTCCACTGCCAGGATGATTCCAGTATTTTTGAGTTTCTCCAGGACTTCATTTTGGGGGTTAGGGAGTAAGAAGGATACTGGAGTCTTGCAAAGCAGGTCCCAAGAAAACAACTTTCTTTGAACATTCTTTTCTAAGGAAGAGGAAGATGGCATAGTTATGTCTTGAGTCCCCACCTGTTCCATTAATATGGCCTTCTGAGGAAGGAGCCCAATATTATAGTATTCATCAAACTATGACTGTTGTGACTCATTTCATGGATCTGGTTTGTAGTGTGTCCTTTCTTATGGAAATTAAGATGCTTGCTTCTTACTCCAAGTATCATCCTTCCTTTGGGGAATGTAAATGAATTATTATTACTTGCTAGGGAATATGAACGTGGACATTTATTCAGTCGATCAGTCAATAAACATTTATTAAGTACCTACTATATGCCAAATTCTGTTCTAAGAACTGGGGATAAAAAAAGGGCAAAAGACAGTCCTTGTTTTCTAGGAGCTCACAACTTAACTTCAGGTTATATGGCATACAAATAACTATATAGAAACAACAAATGTAACCTCAGACCTAAAGCCTGTTGATATGGGACTCTCTATTGGTGGAGCTCAATGTCTTGCATCTTCTTGAAGGGCAGGGCAGAGAGTGGGCATAAACAGGAAGGAGGATTCTTTATTCTCTTCAAGCTTAAGAGTCTCTTGAGGTCACTTCAGTCATGTTGAGTGCTTCCAGCTTTGAGAGAAAAGATAGAAGATGCCAACCCTATTTCAGATTGCTGAAGGAAAAGCCTGGAGAAGTTGACAAGAGAGGACCTAGAAGTCTTTATCATGTCCCTGCCTCCACCTTGCTATGCTAGAAACTTCAGTTTCTAGTTCCTCCCTTTGATGGGGGATGAGGACTCTCTTTCTGTTGAACTGAGTAACCTTGCTCCCAGTGGGAGAGCTCCTTCCCTCTGTATTTTCTGGCATACATTTTCATACATATACTTTCCCTAACATCTATTTTACTATTTTTCACAGTGTTGTTTGTCCTTCATTTTTGGAGAGAACTTGTGCATGAATGAGGCAGAGTTGCACAATGTTGTCGACCTCTCTTTCCTCCAGAGTCATCCAAGTCCAGTGGAAAGACAAAAGTCAGGACACCTGACAATGAGTTGGGATGTACTGGATGACCTTGGAGTCTATGATGTCTGACCAAGCTCTAAGCACTCCATAGCATCTCCTTTATCTGCTTTCATGGCCATTAGAACAAATTGTTTTTTTCTGCCCATTCTCCCAGCAGAAGTCTTCATAGGCCTGGGATAGACACCGCGCCTCCCTCAACTCACCAATGGGTTTGTAGTCGATTGGTTACATTCAAACTGGTTTAGCCCATCTGCCTAGGTGGTTTACCAGGATGTGGCTGTGAATGCTACAGCTTCTTGGAGCCACAGGTGAGATTGATGTTCCAGGTGGACACCTGCATGCACCACGTTCAACATGATCAATCCTGCATTGGCCAGAACAAGCCACCAACAGTTATATCCTAGTCATGTGACCCCAGGCAAGTTCCAATCTCTCCTAACCTCAGGTATTTCACTTATAAAAGGGCATAATAATACTATTTCTTCATAGGATTATTGTTTCACAGCTCTAGAGCTAGAAGGAACCTCAAAGACCATTTAGTCCAATCCTTCTCCATCCCCACTTTACAGAGAAGGAAACTGAAGCCCAGGAGATGATACTAAGCATCACAAGTAGGATCGATCCTCTTTCTCTAGAGTTTGTGCTGGTTCTTAAGACTCAGTTCAGAGGCCACCTTCAGTAGGAGGTCTGCTCCCCCCCCCCTTTTTTTTGGAATGCATCAGGCTTCTTGAATGAGCCTCTGAAAGAACAGAATTTCTAGGAGGACCCAAAATCACTCTGTGGCTGGTTAGCTTTGTTCCATGACCCTCACCAAGTATATGAAAGCTGCTTCCTCATTTATCAAATAAGGCAAATCAATAAACATTTATTAAATATTTACTATGTGACAGACATTATATGCTAAGCCCTAGGAATATAAATACAAGCAGAAAGAGGGTCCTTGTCTTCAGAGAGCTGACATTTCAATGGAAGAAGACAACAACAAAAAGAAGTTAAAAGGGAGAATGGCAAGTGGTGAGTAGTGATTGTTGTCAAAATCCTAAGATTTTGGAACAGAACTGTGAAAGATATAAGAGAGAGGGCCTTAGGGCCTTCCTCAAAATTGAGGAAGGTTTCACTAAGGGTTTCACAGAAATTCTAAGATGAGATGGTAGCTGAAGAATAGGTAAGGTCCAGAGAGTTAGAACAAGAGCCAGGAGGAAGATAAAGGACAGCCGGCCTGGATCCCTTTCCAAAATGGAAGTGGTTGAGAGGGTCAAATGAGTCAACATATCTCTTAGAGCAAGACGTGGTGCAGATGTGGCCTCGGACCACCAACTCCTGGTGGCAACTTTTAGAATCAAGTTGAAATCATTCAACGACCTTTCAGGCAGATTACAGCATAAGTTCAATGTGCAAGATCTAAAGACCAGAGAGGAAAAAGAAGCATTCAATTGCGAAATCAAGAACAAGTTCGCGGCCTTGACAGGACTCATGAGAGAGACAGTCGAAGACCACTGGACCAAACTCCAGCAGACCTGGAAGACCACCTGCGCAGAGGTCCTGAGAAAGAGAGAGAGAAAGCGCAAGGAATGGTTAACACAAAAGACATGGGCCAAGATACAACAGAGAAGAGATTTGAAACAGAAGATCAGCCAGTGCCAAGATCAACAGGAGAAAGAAGAACTTCGAACACAGTACTGGGAAATTAACCGTCAAGTCAAGAAGAGCACAAGATATGACAAGAGACGGTTCATTCACGATATGACTGAGGAAGCAGAAACAGCAGCTGGGCAGGGGAACATGAAGAGGCTATACGAAATAACAAGAACTCTATCGGGAAAGAACTACAACCCTAGCAAGCCAGTGAAGGACAAGACTGGCAAGACAATAACAAGCGATGCAGGGCAGAGAGCCCGATGGGCAGAGCATTTCGAAGAAATCCTGAACCGACCACCTCCACCAACTGTTCCGGACATACCACCAGCCACCGAACTGCTTCAGGTGAACACGGGCCCACCTACCAAAGTTGAGATCATCAAAGCCATCAAGACCATGAAAAATGGTAAGGCTGCAGGTCCAGACGGCATCCCCCCTGAGGCACTCAAGGCAGACCCAGAAATGTCAGCAGAGATGCTACAACCCCTCCTGCAGAAGATCTGGGAACAGGAACAAGTCCCGACAGACTGGAAACTAGGCTACCTGGTGAAGCTACCCAAGAAAGGTGACCTATCCCAATGCAGCAACTGGCGAGGAATCATGCTTCTATCCACTCCCAGCAAAATCCTGACCAGAGTCATCTTAGAGAGACTGAAGGAGGCCTTGGACAAGAAGCTGAGAATAGAACAAGCAGGGTTTCGTCAGCACAGATCGTGCACTGACCACATTGTCACCCTAAGAATCATCATCGAACAGTCCATCGAATGGCAGTCCCCCCTCTACATGACTTTTGTGGATTTCGAGAAGGCATTTGACAGCGTGGACAGGAGCATCATCTGGAGATTGATGCAGCATTACGGGATTCCCCCGAAGCTCATCAACATCATCCAGCAATTATACGAAGACTTTACCTGCCAGGTCATCCATAATGGGAAACTGACGGCTCCCTTCACAGTGGAAAACCGGAGTGAAGCAAGGCTGCATGCTTTCGCCCCTTATCTTCTTGATGGTCATAGATTGGACCATGAGAAGAATTACCAAGGACAACAATATGGGCATTCAATGGACACACACCAAACAGCTCGAGGACCTTGACTTCGCAGATGACATCTGTCTCCTTTCTCACAAGCAGCAGGATGCGCAAGCCAAACTTGCAGGACTCTCTGAAGAAGCGGAGAAGACAGGTCTGAAGATCAACAAGAAGAAGACCAGGTGATCACAGTCAACAACACACAGGACCTGCCAATCCAACTACAGGGAGAAAACATCAAGGAGACGGACCACTTCATCTATTTGGGTAGCATAGTCAGTAAGGACAGCGGAGCAGATGAGGACATCAGAAACCGAATCAACAAAGCCAGACAGGCATTTAACTCCCTGCGGTCTGTCTGGATCTCCAAAGCACTGTCCCTCATCACTAAGCTCCGAATCTTCAATACCAACGTAAAGGCCGTCCTCCTATATGGATCAGAAAGCTGGAGAGTGATGAGCGCTAACACCAACAAACTCCAGGTCTTTGTTAATAGATGTCTATGTCACATCTTGAACATCAGATGGCCTGAAAAGATCTCCAATGCTAGTCTCTGGGAAAGAACACTCCAGTATCCCATTAGTCAGGACATAAAGAGACATAAGTGGAGATGGATAGGACATACGCTACGAAAACCGGAAGACAACGTAGCCAGACAAGCATTGAGCTGGAACCCTTCAGGGAGGAGGAAAGTTGGAAGACCAAAACAGACCTGGCGAAGATCTGCCGAAAATGAAACAAAAACGGTCAGAATGACATGGGCCCAGCTGGGGGGAGTTGCCCAGAACAGAGTCCGTTGGCGTGAGATGGTAGCAGCCCTATGCTCCTAAGGAGTCAACAGGAATAATAATAATAATAATAATAATAATAATAATAATAATAATAATAATCTCTTAGGATCATAGGATATCAAGTTGGAAGAGACCTTAGAACATCTACCCCCCCCCATGCCTTAGTTTCCACAAACCAATTTAGGACAGCTAGGTCCTGATTAGTGGGAATAATTAAAGAATCCCATGATCATGTGCATTTGAATCTGACAGTTATAATCATGGAAAATATGGTGATCATTCTAGGCCTACAGAAATAGGCTGTGTGAATTTACTCTTCAGAGGATTTGTTATTTGGTCAGTCTGGACCTACTGAGTTATACTTGTCTCTAGTTTCCCTTGGTAACCAGAAACCCTGGAAGGGTCAATCTTATGTGGATTTTACTAAAGAGGAGTGGCAAGTTGACTGCGAGGTTTCAAATCTGCTGAAATGTGAGCTAAGTTCCCCCAAAATTCTGATATTCTGTGAAATGTACACTCTCTCACTTGAACTTCACAAAAACCTTGACCAAGGAGGCAAATAGTTTGTTATGGTTTACAAAGGGCTTTTCTCACCACAAAGCTATGAGGCAGACAGTAAGGGATTGGTATCTTTGCTTCACAAGTGAGGAAAGAGTCTCAGAATCTAGGTGAAAATTTAACACCAGCCTGTCAAGACAACTTTGGATTTTAAAGCAAAGGATCTTACTTCTGAAACTCTGAACTGTATCTCTCTGAGGTGAAGGGTGGAGTCCTCTCTAGAAGACCGGAAGATGCTGTACTGATGCTGCACAGTTGTTCTAAGGACCACATGGTGACTCCTGGCATCTGGAAGACCCACCTCTGATCCGGACTAGGGCTGGAGTCTACCAAAACAGAGGAGCTCAGAAAAGTGATATCACAAGGAGTTTAAATGAAACTAGGGAAAGGAAGTAGGAATCACTGAAAGAGGAGGTGGCTAGGAGTGTGCTGACATGCCTTGATTCGGCTGCAAAGTTGACTTCAGGGAAGTACTGGCTAGGTGAGCTTTGGTATGTACATGCATGAGCCCATACAATATGTGCTAGGGCACCTGAGGTTTGGCTGTGAAGCTGATACTACCAGCTTGGGATCTGGCACATGTGGCTGGTACCTTTTCTTTCTCTGATTCGCTTTTTATTATTTAATAAGTAATTATAAATTAAGATACAGACTCCAGAGAATTTTAATCTTAACACCAGTCACATAGTTAGAAAGCAGGGTGGATTGGGGATCAAATCTACATTTTCTAGTCTCTAGTCCATGAGGCTTTTCCCCAGACTCAGTTGCCTCCTAGAACAGAAGCTTGCCCATGTCCATGCTATATAATAAATCTCCTTGTCCTCCATCCATCCTAACCTTGGCCTTCTTAGTCTAGAGCTCTCACTCAGAAGACAGAAATGATGTATTTTTTTTTTTAAACATTTGGAACAGCCCAGGGATTTCTTTGGTGTGAGGTACTTCCTCTAATGACACAGATGGGCTCAAGATGCCAAGCCAGAGCCATGAATATAATAACTTATGATAGCTGACTTAGAATAACTTAAGGTGTGCGCTTTAGATATGGGGGGTGGGTAAAGGGGGGGTGAAGGGGAAAGTAAAAACAAGAATCATGTAACCATGGAAAATGTTTCTAAAAAAATAAAATATTTAAAAGGTAAAAATAAAAAGAATAACTTAAGGTGGCAGACAGGGAGAAGAAGATGGTGAGTGAAGACTAGCTCAAATGACCTTGTTGTGGGTGGATGGGTACCCCTTTTTAAAATTTTTTTAGAAAAAAATTTTCCATGGTTACATGATTTGTGTTCTTGCTCTTTCCCCCCACCTCCCACCCCCCAGTAGCTGATGAGCATTTCCACTGGTTTCTTCATATGTCGTCGATCAAGACCTATTTTCATATTATTGATAGTTGCGCTGGGATGGTCATTAAGAGTCTACATCCCAAATCATGTCCGCATCAACCCATGTGTTCAAGCAGTTGTTTTTCTTTTGTGTTTCCATTCCTGTAGTTCTTCCTCTGAATGTGGGTAGCTTTCTTTTCCATAAATCCCTCGGAATTGTCCTGGGTCATTGTATCACTGCTAGTACAGAAGTCCATTACATTTGATTTTACCACAGTGTATCAGTCTCTGTGTACAATGTTCTCCTGGTTCTGCTCCTTTCACTCTACATCAATTCCTGGAGGTCATTCCAGTTTACGTGGAATTTCTCCAGTTTGTTATTCCTTTGAGCACAATAGTATTCCATCACCAGCATATATCACAATTTGTTCAGCCATTCCCGAATAGAAGGGCATACCCTCATTTTCCAGTTTTTTGCCACCACAAAGAGCATAGCTATAAATATTTTTGTACATGTCTTTTTCCCTATGATCTCTTTGGGGTACAAACCCAGCAATGATATTGGCTGGATCAAAGGGCAGGCAATCTTTTAGTGCTCTTTGGGCATAGTTCCAAATTGCCTGCATGGGTATCCTTTGCAAGAATGCAAACTCTATAACTTAGCTTAAAAATAAAAAGAAATTTATTCATTTAGAGTTCATGTTGAATTTGCCCAGACTGAAGAGATCAATTCTGAGATTTTTATACTCTTTACAGCAGGTGATACTTGACATGACTCCAGGAGGGTATGAACTCAGGCACAAGTGTGGGGATGAGGGGGTGAGGGCTGGTCACCTGACTGGGGTCAGAGCGCTGTCTTATGTCCTGAAGACATAGTGTATAGCTTAAGTAGATGTTCTAGATTTCATGATAACTCAGGCATAACCAGAATATGTATATCTATATTCCTTCTGAAACCTAGGGGAGAATCCAAGGGAGAGAATTCTCTAGAGGGTCTTTCTCTTTGATGTCCAAGTTCTTATCAGGAGTCCTTTGATGTTTTAGGGTTAGTATTCACAAGAATGCAAGAAAGCAAAGGAATTTTCCAGCTTACAGTTTGACCTGAAGCACTTCTCTATTTTGGAGGTGCAAGGTAAACCTAGAGTCCCACATCAACCTGAGTATGAATCCTAACTCTATCACTTAATACCTGTTGACCCCAGGCAGGTTCTATGTATACTTCCTCTGATATCTATTTTGCAATTTTCTCTGATATCCAATTTGGATAAGTATGTTTCTTGGCTAAGTGCAATATGTGTTTATTATAGAAATGGTATTTATTGGGAAGGGAGTCAAGCCTTGAATATAAAGCTTGGGGTCCTGCTTCCCTCTGTTAATGAAATCGTGATTAGAAGTTAGCTTGCAACTGAAAATCACATGCCTCAGACTAATAATATTTAAGGGAACAGATAGATATACTTCTAGCCAGTTACTCCCTCTCTCTGAGAAGAACAGAGTGGCTAAGTCTTTGCCTTCCTGCTCCCCTTCCGGTCTGAAATTAAAGCCTCCCTTTGAAAGTGGGGGTAGGGGGGTGGGGAAAGAGGCTATCCTCTCTCCTCAAGCTACACAATGATACCCCTCACTTCATACCCCATAACTCCTGGGATCATAGATGGGATCTTCCACATATCAGGCGTGAGCCAACCTAATAGATTGGGGAAGGTTCAGGTTCCATATTCTCATAACCCTCAACCAATTGCTGAACTCCAAGATCCCAAGGCAAAGAAGTGAAAATAGAGGTAACAGATGATACCTTGCTCTCAGTCAATTCCCAACCTGGAATCTCTTCCCCCACCACTCAAAAAACAAACAAACAACAACAACAATAACAAAAATAGGAGGAAGCATCCTTGACATATAGGAGACATCATTTTTCCTGTATGAAAAGGAAAGCTGTCTTTGAGGGAGTTGCCCCACTACTACCCCAATCGGGATACAAATTTAGAGTGTAACAATTCCCATCTCTGATCTCTGCTGGCTACAAAGAATATCCTGGAATAGATTTAATATGAACTCAGGTTAAGCCTTTTGTAGGGATTTTCTCCTTTTCCCTGTCCTAGTGCAGACATAGAATTAATACATAATCCCTCATTTGGAGGGGTCTTTGCAACCAAATGGAGGACTTGAAACCGGCAGGAGAAATTGATTGTTTCCTTTTAAATCTCCTAGAATTCACACTGAGCCCTCATTCAAATTGCTACAATGAATGGTCCTAATTTACCTCACAAAATTGGGGACGCTCCATTTCTTCCCTGGTCTTGAGTCCCACTAAGGATCGGTTTCTTGTCCCGGGGCTGAGGGATAGAAACTATTTTCTAGGCTGTGATATTTTGCTGACTATTGGGGGGTAGAAGGGGGCGGGGCAGTGGGGCAGGGAGTTGAAGAGAAGAGACCATTTCTACTCTAGAGGTCTCTCTTGGGAGAAGTGGGAATCCCCAAGCACTCCAAACCATCAGCTTCAAAAGCTGAAGCTTTTTAGACTCAGACACCGACTGAGAATGTTTCTCTGTGTGCCCTAATCGGTGACCTCTAGCACAGCTTCACCTTGTACCTTCAAGAGCTCCTACCTATTAGAATCATTTATGCCCATTGGAGAAGTGTGATGACCTCAGATTAGACCAAAAGCAATTACCCAGAGTTGCAGAGAATGGAGTCTCCCGGTAGCCCAGGCAGGCCCCCTGGAGCCCAGTCTGATTTAATCCCCGTAATGGGATATGATTGAGATAACGCTTTTATCAGCCCCGCCTGGGCTGCCTAATTCAGTGGATGCATCAAAGCAAGGAGCATTTTAGCAACTGGATGCTTTCTCTGCCTGACCCTGGCAAGATCAACGCCAGACTGGTTCGTCTGGCAATAGAGAAGGAGCTTTCAGAGAATAGTGCTTGGGAAAGGACTTGGGCAAAGGGAGGAGGATTGGGCAAAATTTCAGCACTGCTTAGAAAGGCAGGGAAAACTGTGAACAGGTTAATGCCATCTCACCTGCCAGAAAAAGAAGCAACCTTCCTAAAAAAACCTCCCCGACACCTCCAGGCTCCATGACCTATAAAACAAGAAGTTTTTTGTAAATATGGACTAAAGGTTTTACCAAACCTCCCAGGTATAACAAAATGGAAGAAGGATTTGGGGAATGGGGGGTGGAGAGAATATAGGAAAGTGAACTCTATTTGCATGTATCAGGTGCTTCATAAATATTTATTGAAATGAATTACATTGAAGCGGTAGCCCCCTTTAACTCCAGGTAACTGTTGTGGATATTAAAGGTGCAGTTTCATCTCATATGATAATCAAGAATATTAGTCTCAGAATTATAAGGTGTGGGTTCTGATGCTTAATAGCTGTGCGAACCTAAACAAATCACTTTACCTCTCTTGACCCTCAATTTCCTCATCTGAAAAATGGAAAAATAATATTTACTTTATCTAATTCCCCGGGTTGTTGTGAGGAAAGCACATTACAAACCCTAAAGATCCTACAGAAATGTGAGCTGTTATTACTCTGTTAATTGCCTCCTCTCTCTCCTATTCTTTTGCTGTCTGTTCTTCCTGCCTCTCTCTCCCAGTCTGACTCTGTAAGTATAGAGCTGAAAAGCAAGAGTGTGAAGAGAGAGGTGAAACTTTCCCCTAGGTTCAGGTGTATCTCTGGGCTTTCCCTGCTCCTCCCTCAAGTACTCCCCCATCTCCAACTCATCTAATTGAGAAAACAGAAGGGGTTTGAGATTGAAAAACTGGGAGACTCCAGACTAAGAAGAACCTTGACGATTGTTAGGCAAGTATCCTATGTGGATAATAAGTAGATTATTTAATAATATTTTATTAAACATAATTAATAATATTTAGTAATAATTGTAACAAATAAAATCGATATAAAAGGATATATATAAAGATATTAGGGTTTTATTAACAGCCATATTGATAATAAAAACCCCGTGCCTGCTAAGATCTAATTCAAATGCCCTGCCATGCTTTCCCCCTGGCTGCCTCATAGGAAAGAGCTCATTCAAAATACTGCACCATTACCTCTGCCCACCTGGCTTGTTCAGCAGGAAGGAGAGCACATCCCAGTCATGTCCCGAGTCTGATACCTCTCTCTACATAATCACATTTCCTGCCCACCTGTATTACACACAAGGAACTACATTTAAATTCCACTTCAGACATTATCTGTATAACTCTGAGTAAGTTACTTAAACTTTGTTTTCTCATCTGTAAAAATGCAGTTCATAGAGGGCAGCTGGGTAGCTCAGTGAATTGAGAGCCAGGTCTAGAGACAGGAGGTCCTTGGTTCAAATCTGACCTCAGACTCTTCCCAGCTGTGTGACCCTGGGCAAGTCACTTGACCCCCATTGCCTACCCTTACCACTCTTCTGCCTTGGAGCCAATGCACAGTTATTGACTCCAAGATGGAAGGTAAGGGTTTTAGAAGAAGGAAAAAAAAATGCAGTTCATAGTAGAACCTTCCTCATGGACTTCTTATAAGATCACTTGAGAAAATATGTGTGAAACCTCAAAGCTCTGTGTAAATGTTAGCTATTGTTATTATGCTTTGGCCAAGGGCCTCAGTCCCCCCATTTGTAAAATTGAACTAGGTGGCTTCTGAGGTCCTCTCCAGCTTTCTATTAATGACCCTTTGATCTTATGCCCCTCAGTGGAGAGATTAGACACATTGTGAATGTGCAGCCAGGATGCACACAGAAGGGCATACAGGAAGGAAGGAAACATTTATTAAGCACCCATTCTATCAGATATTGTACAATTACAAAGCAATTGCTTTACAGTTATTTTTTCAGCTTATCTTCATAACAATCCTGTGGGGTAAGTACCATTATCCCCATTTTAATGAACAAAATCTCCAGTGTTCTTTGACCCAAGGACTAAAAGGAATCAGGACTATACCTAAAAGGATAATTTATTTCTCTCTTTCATCCTAAGAGAGGGAAAAGAGCTGAAACCTCTAAGAGAAGAGGAAAATGAGCATAAAAGCTTCACAATATATCCAGAGGGTGTGGGCCAGAAGTCAGTATACCCATCAGAGCAGCTTTTTGTAAAGATCAACATAGAAAGCTCCATTAGAAGCAATGTGATGAAATCACCAGAAAACATAAGCAGCCCTAAAGCATAAGAGGCATGAGTGACTGTCACTCCAGCCATCTGGGTATTTCTCCTACATGGGGCAGCCAAGTAGCACTGGATAGAGCACTGGTCCTGGAGTCAGGAAAACATGAATTCAAATCTAACTCCAGATACTTACTAGCTGTGTTACTACAGACAAGTCACGTCCCCTGTAAAATGAGGATAATAATAGCTTTCACCTCAGAGAGTTATTAGGAGGAGCAACTGAGATAATAATATTCTATAAAACACTTAGAAGAATGCTTGACAGAGAGAAGATGCTTAATAAATGCTTCCTTCCTTCTTTTCTTCCTTCCTGTGTGCCCTGCCAGGTGCATCTTGGCTGTACATTCTACTCTCTCCACTGATGGTCATAGGATAATAGGATAAAAAACATAAAGCTGGAAGGGACCTCAGAAGCCATCTAGTCCAACTTTTTATTTAACAAATGGGGGGGGGGGGGTTGGGGGCAGCTGGGCAGCTCAGTGGATTGAGTCAGGCCTAGAAATGGGAGATCCTAGGTTCAAATATGGCCTCAGACACTTCCTAGTTGTGTGACCCTGGGTGAGTCCCTTAACCCCTATTGCCTAGGCCTTACCACTCTTCTGCCTTGAAACCAATACACAGTATTGATTCTAAGATGGAAGAAGGTAAGGGTTTTATTTAAAAAAAAAAAAAAAAGATTGAGGCCCAGGGAAAGTAAATGATTTGTCCAACATCACCCAAGTAATGTGCTTTTGTGAGAAAGTAGATCCCAAGATGATGAAGATAAAGAATATGATGATGATGCTTTTCTTGCTATGCAATATCATTTGTTTTTATATACAACTGAGTCCTTTGGCTGAATAGTAGAGATAAACACATCAGTAGGGGCTCATGAACTATGATTTTTTAAAATGTAAATTTAAAAGATACCTTGAACGTAGGGTAGCCTTGTCTAGGGGACCTATTCTATGATTTGAGTTTTCCCTCAAGTGTTCCACTTCCTTTCTCATTACTTCTAACTCTGTCTCAATCAGATGACTTTTTTTTTTTAACTGAGAAGGAGATTGTTACAGTAGAAAGGACTGGCTCTGGAATCAGAGGACTTGGCTTCAAACCCTGCCTTTGACACTACCTATGTGACCTTGGAGAAGTCATTTAGTATTCCTCAGTTTCCTCATCTATAGAATGAGGAAATTGGACTGGATGGCCTCTGCCTCCATTTTTAGCCCTAAATACAGGATTCTAAGGAATCTATTATGTGCCAGGCCCATGCTCAGGAGTATTGGAGCACAGATAAAGAGAACATAACCCTTGTTCTCAAAGAACTAATACAGTTAATGGTATAGAAGAGATAAGACATGAAACAGGAAGGAAGGAGGGAGGGAAAGAAAGAAGGAAGGAAGGAAGGAAGGAAAAAAGGAAGGAAGGAAGGAAGGGAAAGAAGAAAGAAAAAAGAAAGAAAGATCTCAATTCATCTCCCTGGACAGTCTTCCCTAATGAATCTACCTGGCTCTACTGACTCTTTTCTCTCCAGGCTCTCACCCTTGCTTAAAATCTTGGCTTCTCATAATTGCATTAATTAGCATTTGCTTTATGAAGCTCTTTGCCAGTGTTCTCATGTTTGTGTCTCTGTTTCAGGGTCAATGGAGTAAGGTAGGATTTCTGTGCCAAGGTAAATTCCAGTTGCTGTGGTCTTTTCTTTGCCCTCTCCCAACACATTAGGAGAATTCTAAAAGATGCAAATTCATTCAAGTTCATAGAACCAAGCCAGGTGAAAATAAGCTTTTCATTTTAACCTCATGTATTTATCTATTAGGCTTCCGATTTGACATACAAATTGTGTGCAAAAAAATTCAACAGCTTACAGAGGCTGAATTAAGCTAAAAAAAATTCACTCTGATTTGGTCCAAAAATCTTACATTTTAACTCTATAGTTACAAATGTAAAGGAGGAGGAATGTAAATTCCATCATCCAACTCAGTGAATATAGTTACAGAGTTTAGTCAAATGAGGTTTTAATGTGGTAACTAGGTATTTAACTATAAAATTGTGAACATATTAGGAGATCCCCTTCATAAAGGATGAACCAACTTCTCTGATTGAATTGGAATGGAACATTTTGATTGATTGGTCAAACAAATTAAGCAGACCTAGAGGACTTTAAATAGATAAGTCCTGAAGAGTTCGAAGGAGTATAGTTCCAGAGCTATAGAGCTAAGAGTCAAAGAGATTCTCAAAGGGAGGGCAGAGTGGTTTTATCCACTGCCTCCCCCCAACTGAATATAACATCTAACTTATAAAATCATAACTTATTCTGAGGGAGAAATCTCATCTAACAGTTCCAGAGTTCACCAGAGTTCTAGAGCTGAAAGACACAATTAAAGGAATAGATAAATACTTCACACAAACAAGAATACAGAAAGGCAGCCACTGCAAGAAGGTAGCTTTTAGTGGTGGGACCTCTGGCAGCAAAAAAAAGAAAAGAACCATTTATGAACTTGAAAAGGACATCTGTAGCAACTGAAAGTTGGTTTACATGGAAGACTACACAAAGAGCTCCCTTACCCATACCAATGAAATCAAAGATCTTTGGATGTATTAAATAAAGTATGTTTGCCCAGCTCCATACTTTACAATGCATTTTCATATCCATTATATAATTTGAAGTTACAACATCCTGTGAAATTAGAAGGGTGTTTTGATCCCTGTTTTACAGGTGAAGAAATAAGAGCTTAGAAAATGGAAGTGATTTACCCCAAATCACACAGCTAATAAAGTAACAAGGTCGGGACTCAAACTCAGGCCAAGTGATTACAAGTCCACATTGCCTCTCAACAATGGTCACTGACCACAGACAGTTGTGTTAGGGAAAAGTTTCTTTGTTTTTTCCCTTTAAACTCTTGCCTTCTGCCTTAGAATCAACACTAAGTATCACAACTAAAAGTAGAAGAATCATAAGGGTAGGCAATTGGGGGTAAGTGATTTGCCCATAGTCACACAGCTAGGAAAGGGAAAGATTTCCAAATATTTCCAGAATTGAGATATGTTTTTTCCACTTTGGTATAATCCAATGCTTTACATTGCCTTAAGGGAGGTAGTATGGTATGATGAATTGAGAGCAGGCCTAGAAATCAAAGTATGTTCAAGACTGTCTCTGACATGAATATAAAAGCTATGTGATCCCAGACAAGTCAGTCAAACCTTTAATGCCCCCAAATAAGTGTCTTTATATAACAGAACAATAGCTAGGTATCAGAAGACCAAATTTCCTCACCTGGAATTGCTACCACCAGTGAAAACATGAGCAATAGGCATTGTACCCATTCTGTTTGACCTCAGAGGGAAGAACCAGGGGCGGTGGATAAAAATTACAGGGGATCAGATTGTGGTGAAAGTTAAAGAAAATTTATTAACAATTAGAACTTCTCCCAAAGTAGAATGGGTTGAGTCAAGAGATAGTAAGTTCCTTGTCACTAGAAGTATTCAAACAGAAGTGGGATGGACATTGGTCATTAAGATGTTGTAGAGAGGGACTAGGCGGCTCAGTAGATAGAGAGCCCAGCCTGGAGTCCAAGGAACCTGGGTTCCAATATGGCCTCAGATACTTCCTAGCTATGTGCCCTTGGGCAAATCACTTAACTCCAATTGCCTAGCCCTTACTACTCTCCTGTCTTAGAATGGATAATAAGATAGAAGGTAAGAGTTTAAAAAATAAAAGATGCTATAGAGGGAATTCCAGCTTATGAATGGATTAGACTAGAATTCAGAGGTGTCAAACACACAGCCTACTGGCCACATTGTAGCCCAAACATCAAAAAGTAATTGGGAAATATTTAACCAACTAAATAAAATTATAGTGGAACATAGATAATGTTAATATGTGTTGTTGTTTTTTACAATTGAACATGTCTTTAATGAGGAAAAGGGAGGCACTCAAATTGCCACCACACAGAGCCAATATGTGGTTTTCTAAGACAATAAGCTGCCCACAGAAATCCTTCTGTATAGATTAGTGACCTCTCTGGACTAGATGACCGCAAGTACCTCTGGATTAATAATTTTTGCTTCCTTTTCTTTCAAAAAATCCTGTTCAGAGACATAAAATGAGGGATGGTTTATTTTCATGTTTCAATTGCAGAAATCAATTAGGAGCAAGGCACTTTTCCTCTACTCTCTCTCTCTCTCTCAGTTCTACCCTTCACCCCTGTCAGACCAGCAAAAAACAAAACACAACAGGGTCCCCATCATAGGGAATAAATTAAGAGATTATATAAATTATAGGTAGGATCCAAAGAAGTTAAGTAGTTTGTCCAAGGTTACACAGGTGGCATGATAAATAACAGAACCAAGATAAAACCCAAAAGAGGAACTCCTTAAGATCAAAAAATGTTTATTTATTTGTTTGGTTTTTTTCTTTATTCTATTCCAGTGTTACATGATTCATATTGCCTGCACCTCTTTCCTTCCCCCTCCCAGAGCTGACAAGCAATTTTGTTGGGTTATACATGTATTATCACTCAAAACCAGTTTCCATATGATTCATTTTTGTAAGAGAGTAATCTTATTAGGCCAAAACCCCAAATCATATATCCAAATAAACAAGGGATAAAATCATGTTTTCTTCTGCAAAAAAAAAAAAAGATTAAAAAATGTTGCCTCTTTTTCTTTCTTCCTCTCCTTAGTTTCTCCTCCTTCAGCTGTAATGAGAGAGAGAGAGAGAGAGAGAGAGAGAGAGAGAGAGAGAGAGAGAGAGAGAGAGAGAGAGAGAGAGAGAGAGAGAGAGT
>NC_058131.1:405373773-405402050 GCF_016433145.1 Gracilinanus agilis | reverse complement strand
AGAGAGAGAGAGAGAGAGAGAGAGAGAGAGAGAGAGAGAGAGAGAGAGAGAGAGAGAGAGAGAGAGAGAGAGAGAGAGAGAGTCTGTCTTCAGGGCTCCTCCCATAATTCATGCCCAGCTACCTGGAGGTCTCTTTGAACAGGTGTGAAGAATAAGGGTTAATGGCTGGAAAAGCCCAGACTGATTTTGGCTCTAATATCTCTTCTGTGCACTGCTTGGATTGCCTGGACAAGCTTAGGCAGACTGTCTCAATCTGACATCTTGTTTAGTTTTGATAACACTACAGAGGGTCCAATTAAAGTGTTCCGTGCAGCCGTCCCAACACAAGCAAACATTGATTGCCTACTAATGTGTATTGAATTTTAGCTAAATAAGGCCCCAGGTACCTGGAGAGAGCTCAAGCGATTCACTGTCAAAGGCTCTTAATTCTTTTTGTATTGATTCCGCAGCTAATGACATAACCTTCTCCTCTAATTAACTGACTTCTGCATTAGGCTATTCCTGCCCTCCCCCACTCCTAAGGAAGCTCCATTCATTCCCCAGCTGCAGGGCTGGGCTGGACTCTGACACCAAGAGACACACACAAGTGTTTCTAGCAGCACTCTTTCCTGAAACCATGTAGTCCCTAAGGAAAAGCTCAGTCCCTTCGGAACTTCCTCCCCCTCACTCTCTCCTTCTCCCCATCCCACCCCCCCACTTCCCTTGTTCCCTGAGGTTGGGCTTCTGAGATCCAAACATTCTTGTCTCCTGTCTATTCCTCCCAGGAGCAAAAGGGGGCTTTCCAGAGTCTGGGTAACTCATCATTCAAATAGCTTTCAAATAGTGTCTCATTGTGTGCAATTCAGGGCTGAACGCTGTCTGTACAAGGAGGTTACAGAGTTGGTCCCCAGAGCTAGAACTCAGAGTAGGCAAAATAGAGTCACTGTAGTCACTGAGGACACTCCCCTCAAGGAGGGGAAGAGGATGAGAGGATGGGGAGGAAATGCTTTCTTTTTAAATAAATAAACATATTTTTAATGGCAGAAAATTCTGTTCTTCCTGGCAGGCAGGTATTTTCACTGATGTAATATTTCCTTGTATTTCCATGAAGGCTCAAAGCTTCTCATAGGTCATAACACTCCAGAGTGCACTTTCAAACCAGAAGGCAAACGCTGGCTTTGTCCCATCTTTGCTGGCCCTGACCTTGGGGAATATATTAAAGTTTTCAAGTGAGGTTCAGTCAGTTATTCATTTAACAAATATATTTTTGAATCCTCCTGTTCACTCATTCTTCCAATATCCATTTACTAAGTACCTACTATGCATTAGGTCCTGTCCTTGGTGCTATTTAAAAAAATGAGATGAAGGAAAGCTTAGTCCCCAACTAAAGTGGGAATAGGTATGTTAACTTAGGATAAGCAACTCCATTTTTTTAAAACCCTTATCTTCCATCTTAGAATCAAGACTGTGTATTGGTTCCAAGGCAGGAGAGTGATAAGGGCTAGGCAATGGGAGTTAAGTGACTTGCCCAGGGTCACACAGCTAGGAAGTGTCTGAGTTCATATTTGAACCTAAGACCTCCTGTCTCTCCATCCACTGAACCACTCAGCTGCCCCCAACAACTCCATTTTGTGACTGAGTAGTTGTTATGTAGGTTGCTTTTCTGTAATAAGGTCTTGACTACCATAGTTTAGCAATAACATATGTCTCCCGAATTTGGGCAGCAACTACTAATTTATACTTATTTATATCCCAAATCTATGATGATGCTCAGTTGTTTCAGCTGTGTCTGATTCTTCATGACCCCATTTAGGGCTTTCTTGGCAAAGATAGTGGAGTGGTTTGCCATTTCTTTCTCCAGCTCATTTTACAGATGAGGAAACTGAGGCAAACAGAGTTAAGTGATTAGCCCAGGGTCACACAGCTAGTAAGTATCTGAGGCTAGATTTGAACTCAGGAAGATAAGACTTCCTGACTCCAGGCCTGGCACTCTATCCACTGTGTTACCTAGCTGCCCATATCCCCAAATCTATAAATAACTTATAAATCCAAGTTTTGGAAACTAAGGCATCAATTGATAGCTTCCTTTCATCATAAACTTAGGTAATTGAACATCAATCAGAACTTACATGTAATTTGTAAATTCCCTCAGTCAGAACCATAAAAACCCACCTTCATCCCCCAGTCATCAGTTTGCTTCTGGGTGGCCACCAGAACTAACTCTTGAATTAACCAGATTCAGAGACTCAAGTGTTCTGGAACCACAAAAATGTTCCTTGACCCCAAGAAGAATAGTACTCAAAATACCACCTTGGAGAGAAACATACAGCCTCCAGCTGGGAAGAGAGGGAACCTCATCATGAGCACCAGTATGAGACACGCTTTTAGGATTCAGGTTGGTAGTTTATTCTTAGAGGGACTGATATATGGATTGTTTGCATTCAGATTCATTCATTGAAAAGTATAAGTCTAAGGGGCAGCTGGGTGGCTCAGTGGATTGAGAGCCAGGACTAAAGATAGGAGATCCTGGGTTCAAATTTGACCTCAGATTGTAACTGTGTGACCCTGGGCAAGTCCCTTAACCCCCATTGCCTAGCTCTTACTACTTTTCTGCCTTAGAACCAAAAAGGTATAAATCTAATTTGGTGTTTCTATTGCACTAGTTAGCATATGTAAAAGGTTTTAAATATATACCACACATTACATTTGGCAACAAGGATGGGATGCTGTTAAAAGCATAAAGAAAACAGGACGAGGGTTGATGTCCAGCATTTTCTTTTAGATCTTTAAGATACTGATGAAGGCTGGAACTGTTTTCATTTACAACCACACTTCTGTGGAGAGGGTAGATAAACAACTGATATTTCCCATCTTAAAAAAGGGGGTGAGATACCAAGCTCTGTGCTTTAATGACAGGAAACTCCTCTTTTAGATTTATAAGTTGCTGACCAGAAACCAATCCTCCCCAGCTCCCCCATGTCTTAGCAAAAGGGATTATCTCTCTCTCTTTCTCTCTCTCGCTCAGAGTCTCTATCTCTCTAGCTGTCTCTGTCTCTCTCTCCCTTATCAAATCAATATAATTCCTGCATCTCTTTCCTTGAGATGGGATTCTGTTAAATTGAGGAGAGGAACTCTAATGAGCTCAGGTTAATATTGTCAAGTATTCAGAGAAAATATTGAAAAAGAAAATGTCTATTAGATCCATCTCTCTTGTTATTATAGAGATCAGGTGGGACTTTGTAAATGGCTACAAGCAATTTACTGCGTACACTTAAGACCAATTTATTTCCCAGCAGATTTGAGAAGTACTACAAGAAGCATGACTTGGAGCGGCTAGGTAGCACAGTGGATGGAGTACCAGACTTAGAGATGGGAAGACCTGAGTTTAAATATTGGCTTAAGACACTTCTTAGCTGGGTAACCCTGGGCAAGTCACAAAAGAAAAAAAAAGGCACAGCTAGTCAAGACAAGGATACTTGGACCACAAGTCAGAGGTTTCATGACTGATAAAATCAAAACTACTGGGAAAAAAATTTTAAATTCCCCTTTGCAAGATGTTGGAGATTTCCTATTTAAGAAATTAGGTGGTGGGGGCAGCTGGGTGGCTCAGTGGATTGAGAACCAGACCCAGAGATGGGAGGTCCTGGGTTCAAATCTAGCCTCAGACACTCCCTAGCTGTATGATCCTGGGCAAGTCACTTCACCCCCATTGTCTAGCCCTTACCACTCTTCTGCCTTGGAACCAATACATAGTATTGATTCTAAAATGTAAAGTAAGGGTTTCAAAAAAAATTAGGGAATAGCATAAGCAAAGAGTAAATAAAATTATTACTTTTTGCAGATGATATGATATTATACTTAAAGACTCCTAGAGTGTCAATTAAAAATAAATTAACTTTTTTGGGGGGCAGCTGGGTAGCTCAGTGGATTGAGAGTCAGGCCCAGAGATGGGAGGTCCTAGGTTCAAATCTGGCCTCAGACACTTCCCAGCTGTGTGACCCTGGGCAAGTCACTTCACCCCCATTGCCTACCCTTACCACTCTTCTGCCTTGGAACCAATACATAGTATTGATTCTAAGATGGAAAGTAAGGATTTTTAAAAAAACTACTTTTTTTACTAATTAATTGTTTTTTAAAGAATATTTTTCCATGGTTACATGATTCATGTTCTCTCCCTCCCCTCTTCCCTCCCCCTCCTGGAGCTGACAAGTAATTCCACTGGTTTTATGAAAACCTATTTCCATATTATTAAAATAACTTTAGCAAAGTTGTAGGATATAAGATAAATCCACAGAAATAATTATTTCTACAGATATGCCAATAAAATCTATCAAGATCTAGTAAAATTCCATTCAAATCAAGTACAGAAGCTACCAAATATTTTGTTTATAATTTTTAATGTTCTATTGATCTTCTTTTCTCTTTCTCTCTCTTTTATAAACTACCCACTAACTTGCCTTTCCTTGTAATAAATAAGTATAGTTAACAAATCAACACCTTAGCCTTACCTGAAAATGTTTGTCTCATTCTACACCTCCAAGCCATCACCCGTCTGTCAAGAAGCAGGAAGCATGTTCAAGGGTTTATTTAAACAAACAATTACCACAATATGACAATATAGTCATAATTTGCAAATTGCTATTGATTTCTCATAGTCACTATTCACTTTTTCATTGCCCTTTTGGGTGATCACAAACTTTTGTTCTCCTGAGACAGTGGTATTTCACTTGAATATGGGTTTCTTTACTATTTCCTCCATTTGCTCACTGTGAAACTGACATTTGGTGGGAAAAAAATTAAGCCTGGGATATAAAGCTTGAAGCTTCTCTTTTCCCTTTTAGAAATATTTTAATCAATAAACATTTATTAAGTGTCTGCTCTGTGCCAGGCATTGTGCTAAGCACTGGGGATGCAAAAGGAGTAGAAGATGACCCTTATGTTACAAGCATGAGTGAGTGGGAGAATAGTGGTGATCTTGACAGTGATAAGAAAGTTAGAGGGGAGGGCTGGGGGGAAGGGGAGATAATGAATTCTGTTTGGACATGAGTTTCAGATGTCTGTTGGACATCCAGTTCAAGATGCCCAGAACACATTTGGAGATATGAGAAAGGTTAGGGCTAGATAAGTAGATTTGAGAATCATCTGCATAGAGATAACAATTGGACCAATGGGACCTAAGAAGATCACCAATTGAGAAAATATAAATGAATATGAGAAAATATAGATGAAAATATAGAAGAGAGTCAAGGGCAGAGTCTGAGGGTGTGAACTGGATGAAGATCCTGTAAAGGAAATTGAGAAAGAACAGTTGAATAGGTTGGAGGAGAATTAGGAGCAGGAGTATCATGAAAGACCTAGGGAGGAGAAAGTATCCAAGAGAAGAGGGTGAGCAGTAGGGACAAAGACTGCAGAAAGGTCAAGAAGGATGAAGATTAGGAAAAGACTATTAGATCTAGCAAGTAAAAAAGCATTTATAACTAAGTTAGGAGCAGTTTTAGCTAAATGATAAAGCCCAAAGCCAGACTGCAGAGGGTTTAGGGGAGAATGAGAGACATGGAGGCACCAGTTGTAGATGGATTCTCAAGGAATTTAGTCACAAAAGGCAGGAGAAAAATCCTTAAATCATAAGGTCCTTAAGGACAAGGAGCTAACTTTGTCTCTTTTTGTGTCCCCAGTGCTTAGTACAGTGCCTATCCCATAGAAGACACTTAATAAATGTTTGTTGATTGATTAAAATATCAATTGATACTAGTGGTGATGAAGGCTGGATCAAGTGAAGACTTTTTGAAGATGGGGTAGACATGGATGTGTTTGTAGATCAAAGGAAAGCAGTCATTAGATAAGGAGTTACTGAAGGTGCCTGAGATTGTGGGCATCATAGAAGGGTCAGTCTGCTAGAGAAAATGGGATGGCACAGGATAGCTTTTGCACGAAGAAAGATTTGCCTTGGCAAGGAGAAGGCCCATCTTTTCATTGAGATGGCAATGAAGGAAAAGATAGTTGGGGAAGGCATATGAGTGATGTGAAATGAGGAAGAAGGAAGAAGAGGGATCTCTTTGAACTGCTTCAATTTTTTTTTCAACCAAGTATGAGGCAAGATTCTCAGCAGAGAGGGTAGGGGTGCCATAGGGATAACATGCTTTGAAATAATCACTGGAGTGAATGGAACTGTGAGGGATATATAGTTTGGCTTGTTGTAGTGAAAGTCCAGTTGACAACACTGAGAGGAAATAAAATCATGGTCACCCCAAAGAGATAATAGGGAAAAATACATGCACAAAAGTATTCATAGCCATACACTTTGTGGTGGCAAAAAATTGGAAAATGAGGAGATGCCCATCGATTGGGGAATGGCTGAACAAATTGTGGTATCTGTTGGTGATGGAATACTATTGTGCTGAAAGGAATAATGGAGGATTTCGATATGAACTGAAAAGACCTCCAGGAATTGATGCAGAGAGAAAGGAACAGAACCAGGAGAACATTGTACACAGAGACTGATACACTGTGGTACAATCAAATGTAATGGACTTCTCTACTAGCAGCAATGCAATGATCCAGGACAATTCTGAGGGACTTATGAGAAAGAACACTATCCACAACCAGAGAAAGAACTGTGGGAGTAGAAGTACAGAAGAAAACAACTGCTTGATCACATGGTTCGATGGGGATGTAGACTCTAAGCGATCACCTTAGCGCAAATATTAATAATATGGAAACAGGTCTTGATGTAAAACACATGTAAAACCCAGTTGAATTGCATGTTGGCTATGGGAGTGGGGAGGAAAGAGGGGAGGGAAAGAACATGAATCATATAACCATGGAAAAATACTCTAAATTAATAAAATTAAAAAAATAAAATCATGGTCAAATTTAATGGGTAATATTATCAAACTTAGAGCATATCTTTTCTTTCTGTTAACAAACAGTAACTTGGAAAATATTCCAATTTTGCTTCATAATTTTCCAGGAAGATACTTTGGCTGGGAGTGGTGGGGATGGTAAGGGAAAGGAGGACTAGTTGGGGATGTATTTTTCGTGTTCAGTTAGAACAAAATATATTGATTATTTTCAAGCGGAAAAAAAAAAAGATAGGGGCTTTTTCCTCCCCAGAGAAAAACTTGAGATAATTAATAGCACTAAACAATACCCCAAATATTATCCAGCTTACTCTTTTGCTTTAATTCAATTCTAGGCCCAGTTTTTTGTCCAGTTGAAGTGTCTGTTCAAGACACTGACACTGAGAGAAAAGCCTTAGAGACATCCATTTAACTGCAAATTATAATCTGGGCAAGAGGCATTCTTCTTTCCCTTTGTTTCTCCTTTCTGGAAAGATAGACCAAACCAAAGTGATCTGGGGATTGAATTAAGGAGGTTCTTGGGCAGCCCAGCACCATCCTAGGGTTTGATTTAATTCATTACCACAATGCCATATGCAAACAGTAGTGTCTGAAAACTTAATAATCTAGGGGGGAATTCTCCCTTCCATTTGGATTCTATGATGATTTCCCATCAGGATAGTGACCAGGATATTCAGTGAGCACATATCTCTGCTTTATGCCTTGCTTAATATTAAAAATCAGAAGGTCACTGAACAGAAGTATTTCTTTTCTATCTTTCAAGGATTTTTGTATGACTTTAATGTATGCATGAGAGATGCTTTGTCAGAGTGGAGTCTTTAAGTTGCTCTTTTGCTCAATGGAATAAAATGCATTTAAAAAATATGCGCAAGATGATAATACATGTATAACCCAGATCAAATTGCTTGCCAGTTCCTGGAGTGGGGTGGGAAGGGAGGAAGGGATCATATAACTTCAGAAAACTTATGTGAAAATTTGTTATTACATGTAATTGGTAAAATAAAAAAAATAAAAAATGCCAGCAAGATAGAATGGTCCATGACAATTCTGAAGGATTTATGAAGTAGAATGCTACCCACCTCCAGAGAAAGAACTGTTAGAGTTGGAACACAGATTAAAGCATATAATTTTTCACTTTAGTTTATTTGGGGTTTTATTTTGGGGTCTTAGTTTTATATGAGTATTCTCTTACCAAAATGAACAATATGGAAATATGTTTTGCATGATAATACATGTATAACCCAGATCAAATTGCCTACTAGCTCTGGCAAGGGAATGGGAAGGGAGGAAAGGAGACAATTTGGATTGTATAACTTCAGAAAATTTATGTAGAAAACTGTTATTACATGTAATTGGTAAAATAAAATATCTTTTAAAAAAAACTCAGAAAAAAAAACATTTATCAACAAGCCATAAGCACCATGGATCTTTCTTGGCTTTGTAGAATCTTTCGGTCAATTTTGAGATTGTAAAGGTTTGATCTGTGGCAGAATACTGTTTGTGAAGGCCCATAGCACACTACTAAAAAGATTTGAGCCTCAAAGGTAGCACAAAAGAGAGTGGAAGAGGAAGGGGACTGGTCAAGTAACAAGAAGAATGGAGGACAGAGAAACAACTCGTGTGCTTCACTGGGATCTACTCAACATCATAAGACCAGGTAGAAAGCTTCTGCTACATTTATAGGATCCTGAGATCACAAATCTAGAGCTGGAAGGTATGTCAAAGGTCCTCTAGTCCAACCCCTCATTTTACAAATGAGGAAACTGAGGTCAAGGGTGATGAAGGGACTTATCCAAGGTCTCCCAGTCAAAAATGGCAGAGACAGGATGAACCTTGTGTACATCCAGGATGCATGTTGGGTAGAGCTCCTGTGAAGAATTAATTGGAGGAACAAAAGTCAAGCAGGATTTTTTTTAAGTATGGATGGATTTTATCTTTACTGTTTGTGAGAATATCAATTCAATGAGTTTATAGAACTCAGTTTTGTTTCAGATTGAAACCAATCTTCCAAATTGTTATGATCACACTCTGGTACAAATGAAAACTAATATAAAGAATTTCAGCCCAGAAAGGATATTGGCTCATCATAAAAGAATTTCATTTTGTTTTGTATTCTTGGTCATTTTTCTAGGGCAGGAAAGTGGGCCAATACGATCACTGATTTAGAACTTGAATGAACTTAAGACCACCTAGTCCAACCTCATCATTTTATAGATGAGGAAACAGAGGTCCAGGAAGGTCAAATGATTTGTCCAAGGCCATATAGACAGTAGGCATCAGATGAAGAATGTGAACCCAGGTCCTTTGGCTCAAGAGCCAGGGATCTTTCCACTGTACCATACTGCCTGTAATACATTTGGGAAAGATTTCCAACAATATAAACACACGCAGAAAGGAACTAGGTAAAACCCTGACTTAATCAGAAAATCCAATTAAGCCAAACACCCCATCTCCAAACCTTTCTGTTAATGGAGTTTTTACTATATTATTCATATCCCCTGACACACCCATTTAGTAAATTACCATTCCAGTGGACAGAAGAAGACTGAACGAAGAGGTGATTTAGACACTAGAATTTTCTGCAGAATTAAGTCCAAATTTAAGACCATCTATATTTCAGCTTTATTTTCCACCACTCCTACAAAATATTTGTCACCACTCTAGGCAACTGAGTTTTTTTTTAATGACAATTGCCATTTTTATAGCATTTTAAGGTTTTCAAAACATTTTCCATCTCCATTATTTCATTTAATTCTTCAAAAAACCCTGTGAGTTGTTTCTTTGGCTGACCATAACTTCCCCACCTTCCTGTTGTCAAAATTCTGCCCATCCTTCAAATAATAACAGTTTTCCCCCAACCTGGCACTTGCTCCACTACCACTAATCTGCCACTTAGAGTCTGGCTTGGCACATTAAGAGGTTATGTGACTTGGCCAAGGTTCCATGGCTAGTGTGTGTTAGAGGCAGGATTTAGACACATCTTGTTGACTCAAAGGTGGGTCTCATCCACAGAAGGAGCCCTTACTTCTCAATATTAGCTTGCAATTGTAGTAATAATAATTTCTGCTGCCCTGGTACCTCATAGGGTTGAAATGAAATAATAGCTGTTAAAGGGCTTTGTAAATTGTAAAGACTATCTACATGTAAGGCATTGTTATTATCCTTCTTCCCTCCTGGCTCCCACCTCATTCCCTGGGGCTCTTCCTAGACTTCAGACTATTCTGTCTGCCTGAAAAATGAAGAATCTCCTCTGAACAATCTTCCGAAAGAGACTGGGGAAACCATGCCCCACTCGGAGATCTTGCACGGGCCAGATTCTTATCTTAAGTCTTGCTCAGTATTGGCACGGGCCTGTATCCTCCCTCCCTCTCCCTTTTTCTTTTCACTCTCTCCCCAGTACACATACTATACCCCACCCCCAGCCCTTCCCCAGGGAGCCAACTCTCCTCTCCCAGCCTGGCAGAGTTCCTGACCACGGCCTTCCTGGAAAACAAGTCCCCTAGGCATGAATCAACCCCTAACTTCTTGCCCACTGAATCCACAGAATGTCTCAGGCTCCCTCACCACCATCAGAGCCGGGCCTTCGAAGGAGTCCTACCCTGAGGAGGGGGAGCCATTGTGAATCGGAGGGTCTGTCTAAGAAAGATTGGGAGACACAAGGAGGCTTTGTAGGGGAAAAGACTAGGAAAGATCCAGCAAAGACCCACCCGCCTGAGGCAAAATTGAGGAACAGGGTAAAGTTTGTTTTCAGTGCCTTTCACCAGCTAACTTCTCTCTCCTATTTATTCTCTGGGCCTTTGAAGGTTATAACTCCATAATCAGAGGCTGTGAAATCTAATGACTATGGAGGGGAGAACAGTTCCAGCCTGAACCCTCTGGTCAACCAGCCCCTGCTCTGGCCTCTTGGGAAGAGGGGTCAGCCTACAGTGGAATAGGGTGGAGGCATCTCACCCTGACCTTGAAATATAAAGAAGCCAGTGAAGAAGGTCAGTGGAAGGAATGCCTTCGGCTTCAGTCAATAAAAAGACAGAGAAGGGTCAAGGCAGAATGGAACTAAGCAGGCTTGTTTGTGCTTTCTCGCCAAGAAAGGAAAGATCCAGTGTTTTTGCTCCCCCATCCTTAGGAACTGAGACACAACCCTTCCTTCATCTTCTCACATACAGTGACCTCTGCTCTTCTTTCTACTCTTGGCTGCAGAGAAAACAGGAGGAGCCCTAGGTTTGGGAATGCCAAACCTTTTGGGTATTCAGTTACTAAAGACTAATCCCTGTCCTCTTTGCCTAGGGGTACCCTAGGGGAAGACATTCTGAAGTCAGAAAACTCTATGAGGTATTCTGGGTGGTCTGTCACACAGGAAGCACCCAGAGGGTGGTGAATGGATATGGAGACTACCCAGTCCAATCTCCACCCAACATCTTAAGGGAGTCCATCAGAATACTGAAGTCTTGCTCCCTCCCCCTTGAAGCTTGACCTGGTGGTTATTTGGCTAAAGAGAAAAGAGAGTAGACTGTTGGAAAACCACAAAATCCTAAACCTAGAACTGGAAGGGACCCTAGAGGCCATTTAGTCCACCTCCCTCATTTCACAGAATGGGGAAACTGAGGCCCAGGGAAATTAAAAGAGACTTGCTTAAGATCACACAAAGGTAGTAATTGTCAAAGGCAGGATTTGAGTTCAACCTTCTAATTCCAGAGCCCATGGAGGGGAGAATCAGGAAGATGATGGACTGGACAGAGAAGAACTATAAATCTTTAATCTAAAATAGAAGAAGTACAAAAAAAGGTAGAATCAGGAGGCAAAAGACTTACAGAAGAGACTCAAAGTCAGTAGGAGTTGATTTCCATCCAAGGAAATTCAATTCAATTTGACAAATATTTATTAAGGATCTGTGTGAGACACTTTATAAGTCTGAAGATAAAAAAGCAAAACTCCTTACCTCTCACGGTGTTGGCAGAATACAACATCTATAGACAAAAGTGTGTGTGTGTGTGTGTGTGTGTGTGTGTGTGTGTGTGTGTGTGTGTAGCCCTTTCTACAGATTTCAGGGACTAAATATATACTAAGTAATTTCCAGAAGGAAAGCAGAATAATTATCAGGTCACTTTGAAATGTTAGGAAAAGACTTGGGTAGGAGCTAGTATCAGAGTTGTGCTGTGAAGGAAGCTAAGACATCTACATGGGGAAGCTAGGTGGTGCAGTGAATAGAGATCCAGGTCTGGTCAGCAGGATTCATCTTCCTTTCATCAAATCTGGCCCCAGATACTTACTAGCTGTGTGACTCTGGGCAAGTCACTTAACCCTGTTTCCCTCAGTTTGCTCATCTGGAAAATGAGTTAGAGAAGGAAATGGCAAACCACTCCAAGATCTTTACCAAGAATACACTAAATGGAGTCACATAGAGTAGGACAGAACAGAAACCACTGAACACCACCACCACAAATTTACAAGGTAAAGGGAAGAAAGCAACCCATTCCAGTTACAGAGGATCATGATGTGGGAGAAAGGAGCACATCCATCCTGCTCCTGAGACCTGCCTGAGCACATATGTTCATTTACCTCACTGCAAAATGGCTCCAAAAGACCTTCATGGTAAAATCTCTCTTATCTATTGCTTCCTAAATTGTCTAGTTCTTCTTCTATTCTGAAACAGAGCCCCTAATGTTATTCCCTAGAAAGATAAAAAAAAGACATGCTTAAAGTCAGAGCAGAGACAAGATTCCACCTCCTCCTAGCCCTTATTGAGGAAAGAAGCTCAGAAGAGACTCCTTCAAATCAAGGGAGAATGGAAGGTAGAGGAGAGAAGGGATGGATCATTTCAGTGCCCCGCTCCAGTCCCTGTTGCTCCAAGCTTAGAAGGACTGTTTTAGCCAGTAGAAATTCTAAAGAAGCATGTACCCCTCAACTTTTGATACTTCTGATAGTTGGATCTGAGGCAACTCCAAACCAAGGAGAACCATTACTTAGAATACAATTCATAGGCAAAATAAGAGCTTTGGAAACTGCTAGACCTGGAGACTAGTGCTAAATGTCTCTTTGGCTGATCTGTTCTTTGCCTTTCCAGGGGCCCTGGGGCAGTAGCTTGGGTGTATATAGACAGCACATTTGGGTCTGGCTGTTTAATATCCAGGGTGCCATCTTTTTTTTTTTTTTCAAACCTTACCTTCCATCTTAGAATCAATACTGTGTACTGGTTCCGAGGTAAAAGAGTGGTAAGGGCTGGGCAATGTGGATTAAGTGGCTTGCCCAGTGTCACACAGCTGGGAAGTGTCTGAGGCCAGATGCCATCTTTTTCTTAAAACAATACACATACACATTTTGCTTATTAAGAAAAAATTCTTCCTGTAATCTTTGAACTCTGCCTTCTAACAAAGAAAACAAATTAAGCAAAACAAACCAACAGGTTGATGGTGTTTCCTAGCATTTGCAGCATTCCACTCTCTTTCTTTGCAGAGGAAGAGGGTGATGTTTCATAGTCCATTCACTTGAATTGAATTAATCGTTACATGACCCAGTAGAAAGTCCCTGAGGGCATTTTTTTTCTTTGTAGTTGCAGTGTCTAGAACAGTGGGTAGGTACTTCATAAATATATGTTGAATGAATTATGTCCATTAGAACTGTCTTTTTCCATGTGGTTTTCCTTCATATTACTGTGGTCAGAGTATATGTTATTCTGTTGGCTCTGCTTTCTTCACTCTTTTATCATTTGACATCTTTCCAAGTTTCTCTGAATTCTGCACATTTGTCATTTTCACAGGACAACCCTATTCCATTACAAGCAGATTCTGAATTTGTTCTGCCCTTCCCTCATTGATGGACATCCTCTATGTTTCCAGGCTTTTTTTTTTTTTTTTTTTTGCTATTTCAAAGAAAAAAGTGCTACTCTGAACATTTGGGTATATATATATATGAGCTTTTTCCTCATGTCTCTGGCCTCCCAGGGATATAAGCCTACTATTGGCAAAAGGTCTTATGTCCTTTCTTACTCCAACAAGCTGAAAACTTGACCTCTATCTGCCTACTCTTTCTCCTCCCCCTCTGTTTTCTCCTCCATTCTTCCTTATTTATTAGCCAGCCTAATGGCCATAACTATGTGGGTGTGACTTGGTGGGCCTTCAGAGATGAAGTCTTGACGCTTCATTTCCCCACCACAGCTCTTGGCGCCTGGCCCGGGAGGTGGGAGCTGCTGGTTTGTTTACCAGGAATTCGGTACCACATAAGAGCAGGAATAAGCAGCCATCTATTAGCCTAATTTGAGCACTTAGCTGTGACTGTTCTGCTCCCCTGGCCCAGGGCTAATGGAGAGAGCCACAGCAAATGGAGCCTGGGCACAGGGAGCAGGGAATCATAGGTAGAGGGGTTGAAAGGGGAGAGAAACTGGTGGGGTTGAACAGGTGACCCTTGAAGCCTATAGAAAAAGCAGTTGCAGGGGCAGTGTGATGATAAGAAAATTAGAGCCAAGGAACCTGGTTCCCAGTCCCATCTCTGCCACAACTATCTAGGAGACCTTAGGCAATTTGCTTACTCTCTCTGTACCTCATTTTCCTTATTAGGAAAAGGAAGGGGTTGGACCAGATGATCCCTGAGGTCTCTTGCAGCTCTCCAATTCTCTGGTCTGATTCTCTGTGAGGGTAAGAGTGCTAGGGAGACAGACAGGAGGGCCTTTCTGGTCTTGCCTCTCTGGACTTCTTCTTTGGGTGGCTTTTCAAAGTGAACACTCTCCCAGCTCCTCTCTGCCAAACCCTCCTTCACCCCTTTTAAAATGCTGCTCAAAGCTCACTTCTTGAAGGAAATATTCCAGGATTTTTTTACTTTCTTTACCAATTCTATACTTATTTGGTCCTCCTTGACACATTATTCCATAAACATTCTCTTTCACGTAGATGAATGTTTTTTTTCTCCTCATCTAGACTCTGAAAGGGGAAGAAGTCAGACCTGTGGGCTAAGGTCTGAAAGTTCAGAAAGGGGAAGAGCACAAATGTGTCCTGGGGGGTTGTGGGTCTAGGTAGCAGATCCTAAGGTTAGGTAGGGGCACCCAGAATTGGCTGCGGTGCTAAAAAAGGCAAAAATGCCTAAGCCTTCCTCCTACAGGCATGGCAGTTTCACTGTAAAAAAACAGGCACAGAGGTGGAGGGGCAGCCTAGGTAGGTATTGGGAGCAGTGAAAGAGGGGATCCAGTTTCTCAAGGAGTTATGGAAATAGTGTTCTGCTTAAATATGAAGTGGAACAAAAAACTTTGACAAGAACCAAGTTTAAACAGAAATATTTAATGAACGTATAATTGAGGAGGTGGAAATTGGGTTGAAGGAATAACATATCAGAGTAGGGCACAGGAGAACCCAACTTAGGAACTGAAATTCTTTTTTAAGAACCTGGGCGCCTGCTATAAGACATTCCAGGCTGCCTCTTTTTCTCTCATTCAGATTAGGGGCCAAAGATTAGACAAGATGTGGGAATCTTGGATTTATTTTCTCCTTGGATGGATGGGAAGGACTATCCCACTCTGCCTGGCTAGAGCCACAAAACTGGCAAATTATTATTCTAGGTGGTAAATTGCTTGAGGGCAGGATCAATGTTTCACATAGTTGACATTTAATAAATGTTTGCTTCATGATTGAATGAAAAAAATATAGGAATAGAAGGAATATTTCCCCTTGAAGGGAAAAGACCATAGTCTGAGAAGAGGAAAAAAAAGAGAATTGGAGAGAACTTGGCTTAGCCAGTCACTGCCTAATTCCCATTGCCAGGCAATCAGGGTTAGCCCCCAGCACCCTAGAAATAGATGACCTAGGGTGGAAGAGACAAGGTGCTCAGGGAAGCCCCAGTCCATTAAGGACACCCCGTTGAATTCAATTTCCCTCTCCTCTTCCCTCCCATCCCTAAGGGTGTTGCCTCACCTGGAGCCTAGGACCTCTGTAGCGGTATACCTTGAAGGAATGATCATAGAGTCCCCTCTCTTCTATGGAAAAACAACTTCAGAGGGCAGCCCTGGTTCAGCCATCTTTGTCCCTACTTTGTAGTGGTCTCTTTCCCTTACTATTTAATAGAATTTTCCTTCTAGGTCTTCTTTAGTGATTACTGATCACAAAGGTTTGGGACAGGCATAGTGTCTCTCTCTCTCTCTCTCTTTTTCTTTTTTGCCTCTCCTTAAACAGCTTAAAACAGCTCTGGCTGGGACTCTCAGGGAAGTAATATGCAAGAGGAAAAGAGGGACCACAAGCAAAGTACTATTACACTAGCCAAGGGCAGAGAGCAGGAACAAAACCAAGATCAGGGAGCCTAGAGAGATGGAGGGGACCCAGGGTTGCAGTCTTCCAGCCAGATTTTTATCCTGAGAAGAAAATGTGGTAGAGCGGCTGTGATCAACAAGGAAGACACTGTTTTGTCACACTTTATCTTCATTACCAAAATCCTTCCCTCTTCCATCTCCCCAAGGGGGACCTGTTCCCTCCCATCAAGCATCCCTTGGCCCCTACTAGAAGCTCCTCAGACCCAGAGCTCTCTCCTTCCCAAGTTATCAAAAAGCCTAGAGGGACCAAATCCTCCCCAGGAAGGGGGTCCCACCAAGTAATTTGGGGGAGATGCAACCGTAAAAAGAAGCATTCACCTGGTCTATCTCCACTGAATAGGAAGGATCTTCAAAGCCTTTAAAGCTTTTCCCAGAGACGGCAGTGGGGGAGCTTTTGGAAAGCAGTTGACGGTGAAATTCCATCTGAGTTTCAATGGCCTTGGCTAGGGAATAGGCAAGAACATAGAAACCTCAGGGGATGGGATGAAGAGGGATTGTACTTTATGATCATTGATCCAGATCCAGAATTGGAAGGGTAATGAATCCAACACTCTTTTTACAGTTGAATGAACTAAGAGTCAAGAAGATAAGTGGAAGTTTCCCCAGGATCCCACAGGTATTAGAGATCCAAGTCAAGATATAGACCCAGAGCCTCAGACTATTTGGGCAGGTTTCTGTTTGAGGGATGAGGATCTTTTAGTCCCCAACGATAAAGGTGAAGCCCTTAAGGAGCATCTGAATATTGGGAGAGAAATAATATAATAGAAAATCATTGGATTAGAAGCCAAAAAATTTGAGTTTGAATCTCAGCTATGCTGTTTACTACTGGGCAACCTTGTCCATGTTACTTCTCCTTAAGAATGAAAATTCCTTTAGGCTTTTGACTGTTTCATTTTTGTGCTTGTATTTATAGTGCCTTGCATATAGTAGGGACTTAATAAGTATTTGTTGAAATGTCAACAAAAAATAAAATGGAACTGAATACTATAAATGATTTTTTCTTTTATTATTTTTTATTGATTTTAAAACTCTAACTTCTGTCTTAGTATTAATTCTAGGGCTAAGCAGTATGGTTAAATGACTTGCCCAGGGTCTTCAGCTAGGAAATGTGTGAGGTCAGATTTGATTTAAATATTTTATTTTTTTAGAAAAATTTTCCATGGTTACATGTTTTTACTTTCCCCTTTACTCCCGACTCCCACCATAGCCTACGCACATTCCACTGGTTTTAACATGTGTCATCAATCAAGACCTTGAGGTCAGATTTGAAACAAGGTCCTCCTACCTCCAGGCTGGTGCTTGATCCACTGTGCTACCTAGCTGCCCCTGAATGCTATGTTATTTCAGTGACTAAGATTGATTCCCTTGCAAGAGTTTGAGAAAAATGACCTATTCTCCTTTCATTACAGAGGTGGGGGACCAGGAGTACAGAACATTGTATCTCCTACCAAACTCAGTTGATATGTTGACTAGTTTTGTGGAACTTTTTTTTCTTCCTTTTTTTTCTCCTTTATTCTTTGTGCCAAAGGGATGACTTACAGGGGAAGGGGTGGGTGAGGGACATAGTTGGAAATTACATTGATATGAAAACAAAAGATAACAAAAAAACCTTTAAATTTGAAAATATTCTATGGGTTCCATTTTCCTTCTCTGAGCCCCAGTTTCTGACTCTGTAAAATGAAAGGGTCTATGTAAACACTGATCAATGGTCAATGGGGACCTAAAGTCCCTTCTAGTTCTGACATTCTGACTCTTACGTAATCTAGGATCCAACAGTGAGTGAGGAAAAGGAAATGGAAGGCTATGGGAGGCTTGGTGGTAGGAAGCATTCCTTATAATACTCCAGATTTGGGAGTCAAAAGGAAGAATTTTAGAGTCTCACACTCTTGAGGAGCATAATCACTTAGGTACCAACCCACTCTCCCTTCCTTTAGTCCTGGCCCTAGGCAACAGCAAAACACACACAAACGCACAAAACTCACTGAGGCAGGGATTTCTGGAGAAGGATTCCTCTATACGCTTGCATTCTTCTAGTTGGTTGCCACTCCCCTGGCAGGAGCAGCTCACAGCAACATCAGCACTGAGGTTGCTGATGTAATTGGGAGTCATTACAGTTCCTGTGCAGAAAGATGGTAGCCACCATCAGGGCCCTTCCTCCAACACCAGGCCACCCCCCATCTCACTTGATGCCACCTTATCCTTGGTCTCATATATTTTAACCCATGGAGATCCTGGCCATCTAGTCCTCCCCAAATGTCTCTCTTCTAGGTACCTGTCCTTTTGGTCTTACCAATTAACCCCATATATGCCTTCAGGCATCTACTAGAATGCCTCTCCACACAGGTCCCTGGAGGGTCCATGTGATAGCAATACATCTGAAAATCAGCCAGGCGGGATCTGGAAAAAAGGGAAAGTTTGGGAACTGAGACAACTCTGGAAAAGTAGGGTGTTGTGGTTGAAAAAAAAATCAGAGTTGGGAAGAGGTCTAGCATCAATGAATTCCTAGTCTTAGTGGGAATTAAATTTATAGAATCGAATATTACCTTGAGAAAGGAAATGGGAGTGTGGAGGGAGAAGGGCAAGGGACAGGAACCTAGGGAAGGAAATGGTGAAGGGCACTTTTATTCTTCAAATTCTTATAAAGAATTCTCAGAATTTGGGAACCCAATGATAAGTTTATGTTGGTTCCCCTCCAGAGCCCCTCAAAAGACCAGAATTTTTTAAAAATCCTTAGGATGTAATATGGGGGCAGATAGAGAGAATACCACTAGTCTCATTTGAATTTGTCTTTAGAATGAATGTAATAGAATTGGTTTGCTTAGAGATTTCCCTTTCTAATACCTCTTAGTGTCATTCTCTGAGGGAAGAGGTACAAGAAAGCCAGACTAGGATCAAAAATTTGCCATACTGAATAAGTTGTGATATATGACTATAATGGAATACTATTGTGCCATAAGAAATAATGAAAAGGATGAGTTCAGAAAAACCTGAAAAGACTTATAAGAACTGATGAAAAGTGAAGGGAGCAGAACCAGAACACTGCATACAATAAAGGAAATATTGTGCAATGGTCAACTGTGAAGGATTAAACTATTGTCATAAAAAAAACAAAACCCAAGATTAACCCCAACAGACATGATAAATGCTATCCATAGTCAGAATTTTGTTGGAATTAAAGGATGCCATCTTTCACTTTATTTACTCCACAAGTTTTTTTTTTTTCAAATAATTGTACGTATATGTTTCTTCTGTCACAGCATGGGGAATATGGAAATATATATTCAACAAAAGCACTGGCATAACCTATATCAGACAGACTATTTGCCATCTGAGGTGGGTGGAGGGAAGAGGGAATCTGAATCTCAAAATATCAATTTGTCAAAAATTGTTTCTATATGTAATTGAAAAAAAGGCGGGGGAAGTTTTTTTTAAAGACAATGCAAACTTGAAAAAAATTTGCCATAGAAAATCTACTCAAACTATTAACTATTAATGCAAATTATTAACTATTATAAACCACCATTAATTTATAGAACTATAGGGATATACCTACTAATATACTTCTCCTCTGGGCAGATCTAGGTGATCAATGAAAAGACATTTCTTGAAAGGCAGAGGAACAAGGTCTCCTTCTGCCCCATAAGGTCAGACCCACCTGCAGAGAAAGTCTTGAAGGCAGGTGTTCCAAAGCATCAGGCAGTTGGGGAGATCACGTATTGGAGAAGCACAGCTGGGGGCAATAGTGTTGCGCCGTCGTGCCCCACAGACATCATCTCCATTGTCACAAGGGCAGAATAGAAGTGCCTGTGCATAGTGGTCTGCCACCTGCTCAAAGAAGACCCGGAGCTCCTCCTGGCACTTTAGGGGCTGGCAATTAGCCACTGAGCAGACCTCTCCATAGGCCAGGCGCAACTTGTTACATTTGTCATTCAGGGTGCACAGAGTGGTAGACTTCAGGCAAAGATCGTGGCTCTGGGAACCTAGGAGAGAAGGGCAGCAATCCCCTACTATTCTTCTCCTATACCAGGAAACTGGACATGGTGCTGCCAACCACCCAGAATCCTCCTCCTCTCCCAAATATAGGTCTCAGCCCTCCCTAGCACCCACCCAGTGTCTGATGTCTATATTAACCCTTCACCTTGACGGTACTGGAACCTAAGTTCTCTTTCAACCCACTTGGAGCCCTGACACCCAACATAGCCTCCAGTCCTCCCAACAAGCTACTCACTGTTTGTAACTCGAACTACCCATAAGCTTCCCTAAAGACTGCTTAGACACAAAAGCAGGTGCCAGCTCTTCCCCCTTCCTGGGTTCAAACCTGGCCAGAGACATGTTCTAGCTGTATGACACTGGGCAAATCATTTAACCTTAATTGCCTAGCCCTTACAGCTCTTTTGTCTTGGAACAGGTATGCAATACTGATTCTAAGATAGAAGGTAAGAGTTTAAAAAAAAAAGAGGTAATAAGAATGAGCATAGGTTCCAGATAGAGATTTAGCACAGGTCATAGCCCTGTTTGGTTCTTCTAGGCTCTGTTTGAACATTTCCAAACCTGTTCTCAACTCTGTCATACCTTTACCCTAATTTAAAAATCCAAATACCATCACCTTCCACTTCTGTAACACACCCCATGGTCATAGATTTAGAGGTAGAACAGATTTCAGAGGTCATCTGGTTCAGAACCTTCAATTTGTATATGAGAAAAGTAAGGCTGAGGGGCAGCTAGGTAGCACAGTGGATAGAGTGCCAGGCCTTCATTCAGGAGGACCAGAGTTTGAATCTAGCCTCAGATACTTTCTAGCTGGGTACTAAACTCTGATTGTCCAGCTCTTGCCAATATTCTGTCTTAGAAATGATGCTAAGTCAAAAGGTAAGAGTTTTTTAAAAGAGGGTTTAAAAAAGAAAAGAGAGCTGACACAGGTAGGTGACTTACCAAAGGATGGCAGAGCTAAGACTGCAGCCCAGGTTCCCTGATTCCAAATCTAACATTCCTTTTGCATGTACCAGGCTGCTCCTAATGATTCTTTAATATGAAAAGGCAATGTGGCTTAGTGTGAACAAGCACTAGAACATGGGTTCAAATTCACGCTTCTGATGCTTACTACCTGTATGACCCTCAGCAGGTCACCTAATTTCCAGGGAACTCAGTTTCCCCCTCTGTAAAATGTGAGTGGGTTGGACTAGACGATTTCTTAGGTCTCTTCCAGATCTAGACCTATGAGTCATATAGGCATAGACTATTTTTACTAGTTTTCTCTCCTCTTTCCCCATATCTGAAAACCTTTTCAACTCTGTGGGGAACACAGAGAATTTTCCAAGATGCCCAGGATGATAGTTAATTACCTCACTCATTTGGGAGCTGATGTCACACCTACCATGCCCTTGAGTTCCCTTCACTATATGAACCTGAGGGACAAATGGTTTTAGTCTGTCTCCCTCAACAATCATTGTGTGTGTGGTGTGTGTGTGTGTGTGTCTGTGTCTATGTGTGATTGCACTGTGACTAGGACATTCCAAACAGCTCCATCTGCCATCCTGACAGATACAAAGAGCCCTTTGCCTCCCTTGGCTTGGAATCCCTTATGTTATAAGCAAAGAATAAGGATTCTCCCCCACTCCCCTAATACCCAGTTCAAGCTTCCATCTCCCCAGCCCCTGCCTAGATCCACACACCTGATTCAAACTTGTCTAAATGCAGGTGATTAAATTTCCAAGGTTTGCTGATCACAATTTCTTTATATGGCGAGCCCCCCAGATCATAGTCACCTAGAAAAAAAAGAGGTGAAAACATCAGAGACCTATAAACCATGGCAGGGTGGGACTTAGATGAGGGGATGGGGGGGATGACAGCTCAGACTTAAAATGAGTTAAGACCTAGAACCTGATCCAGCCAGAAGGAGACTACAGGCAGAAGTTGACAAGGAAGGGGCAGGTTGGATTCTCTGGCCAAGAGGCATTTATGTGACTTGTTGGGGACCAGGAGATGCTGTATTTTTCTATGGGGGAAAGAAACAATAGGAAAAAGGACATAGTTGTTTTTTTCTATGGAGGAAGGAACAGTCTTCAGCCTGAGCTTCTAGAAAGGAGGCTAATTGACTAGGGAAAGTGTCCCATGATAAGGAAGAAGAAATGGGGTCTGACTTGGGAGGGGTAAATGACAGCAAAACCCTAACAGAAAAAGTCTGGGGAAAGGCACCAGAGAAACAGACTGCCTTGCCTTATAATTATATGTCTAATGTGGGATAGGATGAACTATATCCTTCCAGCCCTAAATCCATAACCCTGTGATCCATAAGAAGAATGTAAGGGCAGGTGAGCATGACCCAGCAGGGCACTGGGAGTGTAATTTCAGCATCTGGCAAAAGATAGGCCAGATCAATAGAAAAAGTAGTGAGTACCAGAAGAGAAACAGTTGTCCCTGCCTGCCCCTCTCCCCTAAGTAAATGGGAAGGGGAGATGGGGAAGAAAGGATCTAGTACTCAAAAAGATCTTTGGGGGTATATCCCTCCCAAGAAACGTGGTGATTATAATGGAGAAAGGGATCAGAGAAGGGTATTCCCCAAAAAGAACAAGGAGAGACTCCATTTTGCTCTTCTCCTGAAAAGCTTTTCCCATGTGCCTTATCTTTGTCTTTCTCTCTCCTGGTTAATGAGTAGCCTGAATATCAATAGCAGTGCCAAGCTTCCTGGGGCCTCTGCCAGGACACTGTCTGAGTACTCATTCTGTCTGTCCTGCATCACTCTGGACTTGCTGATACTGTGCAACTCTGTATAACTTCTACATCAGTCTTTGGGAATGTGCACTACCTTCCCATAGAGCTTGGAGGCACCCCAGGGCGAGAACCGCTACAGTAAGAACTGGGTCAGACATTCACTTCACCAGGGTCATTCTCTAGGGCCAGGAGAGCTAGGAAAAGAGAGCAGTATACTGGGGGCCCATAAGAATGATTAAAGACAATGCAGGCCTCTTCAGCCATCATATTTCTACCATACCCTTGGCATCCTGTAGAACTAGGGAGAATTCCCTGAACCCAGCCCCCTGTCCCTATCCACATAAGAGACTCACCAAAGCCAAAAGTAGAGTGGATGGTCCAGTAGATTGCCAGGCAGGTGTCCTGATTCTTCATGCGCCAATAGCATCTGCAGCTGCTCAGGGAGCTGTTCTTGAGCTGTTGTGCTGCCTCCAGGCAACTCTCCTGCTTTTCAGGCTTCTGAGGAGTGGAGGTCATGAAAGGAAAGCAGGTTTCCAAGTAGAGGAAGGGGGTGCTACAAGTGGAATCAGCCAGGCACAGTTTTCTGGCGTGGATGCAGTTACCCATAGCCATGCTATCCATGGTAGAGAGGTCTCCTGCTTGGGGAGAGATACCAGGTGAGGGCTGATAAGAGAGGTAGGGAAGCAATCTGAAAGAACCAAACAGGTAGGAATGTGGGGGACACATTAAGTTATATATAAAAATGGTGATAAAAAAGAGACCAAGGAGATAAAAAGAGACCAGAGGTGAGGATCCTGTAGGTACCACAAAGAAAAGCAGAAGAGGGCTTAAATCACCAAGAGTCAGGATCTTGAGACAGATTCCTTGTCATGGAGCAGATGCAGAGAGAGCATTCCAGAATAACCCAAGTCTAAGGACACTGCTATTCACCGTGGAGAATGTGAGTGATAGCAGGACCATGCTTAAGTTATGATTGGCAGCATCAGAAACATGAAGGCAAGAAAGAAAACCCTAGTTCTTTGGAAGATTAAGTAGGTATACAGACTGGTTCTGGGCCTTCAATTGAAAGCAATCTGAAAATGTCTCCAGCCCCCAAAATGGAAGACTAAATACCAGAGGTGGGGTGCTAAATGCTGGCAATAGTGAATTTCCTCCCTCTGTAGCTGAAGGAAGGAGGAGGAGGAGGAATCCAATTGTCATTTCCTTCTTGCCCTTCCTAGATCTTCTCAACATGGGATAACAAAGGCTTTATATGCCAAGTCCCTCACACTGTTTCAATTCCCTCTGCTCAGTTCAGGGTTTTTTCCGCCTACTATTCTAGGCTGCATTTCTACAAATTAGTGGATATCCTCAAGTCTATGATATTGAAAGGTCTCTGATATTCGTGGATTCTATGTATTTATACATACTAATACATTGTTGGTAAAGCTGAGAATTGACCCAAGTATTATGGAAAACAATTTGGAATTTTATTACCAAAGTCACTAAACTGAACATACCCTTTCTTTTTCTTTTTTTAAATACACCTTAACCTTCTGTCTCAGAATCCGTATTAAGTATTGATTAGAAGAGTGGAATGGGCTAGGCAATTGCAGTTAAGTGATTTGCCCAGGGATACACAGCTTAGAATTGTGTAAGGCCAGGTTTGAACCCAGGACTTCAGCCTGGTTCTCTACCCCTTGAACTAGCTGCCCCTCATACATACCCTTTTATCCAGTGATCTCACTACTGAATGTACACCCTAAAGAAGTCAAAGACAGAGGGTAAGATCCATTGATATCCAATTGTGCCTTGGTTTACTGGTGATAGGGAAGTGGTTTCACCTTTGCTCTTCTTTTTTTTTTAATAACCTTTACCTTCTATCTTAGTATCAGTTCTAAAATAGAAGAGCAGCAAGGGCTAAGCGACTTGCTCAGGGTCACATAGTTAGGAAGTATCTGAGGCCAAATTTGAACTCAGGGCTTCTTGTTTGCATTTCTGTATTTTTTTTTTTGGCAGTAAAAAATAGGAAACAAAATCAGTGCCCATTAACTGGGGAATAGTTGAACAAACTGTGAAATATGTATGTGACAAAATATCATTTTTCTGTAAGAAATGATGAATATGAAGAATTCAAAGACATTTGGGAAGGCCTAAATTAAGGTAAGGGTTGGGGGTGGGGGGAAGAATGTTGGTGAATTATACCTCCCACCTCTTGACAGAGAAGAAATGAACTAAAGGCATGAAAATGAGGCACATTCTGACATGGCTAATATGTATATTTGTTTAGTTTGGCTGTACTTATTTGTTACAAGAGAAGGCTCTACAGAGAGAAGAGGGAGTCATTATAAAGTGACAATGTTGTTTAAAAAAAAGGAGAATCAAGAAAAAAATCTTTTAAAAATAAGTATCTTCACTTGAAAAAAAGTGAATATATTCCCTCATTGTGCCTTGGTTTATTAGTGACAGAGAAGTAGTTTTGTCTTTATCCTCAATTCTTTTTTTTTTTTTTAAATAACCCTTACCTCCTGTTTTAGTAGTAATTCTAAGACAGAAGAGTGGCAAAGGCTAGGCAATAGGGGCTAAATAACTAGCTCAGGGACTCACAGCAAGGAAGTATCTGAGGTCATATTTGAACTCAGATCCTCCTGTCCCTAGTCCTGGTGCTCTATTCACTGTGCTACCTAGCTGTCCCTGCTCTTAGTTCTAACATGGCCATTCATACCATCTGAGGATTCATACCATAGGAGGATTGTCTACACAGGCAAATTAATGCAACAGCTACCATTCCCTGGAACTGCTAATGGTGTCAAACAGTTTGGTCTGGTGGCTAGTATTTCTGGAATTTCTTCTCTTTCTGCCTCCATTGAAAGCAATATCTTGAAGCACCACTTCGTGTACTAATGCTTCAGTGCAATTCTGGGAGAGCTTGTTGGTAATCTTTCTTGGTCAAAAAACACTGGCCAGGATCTTGAGAGCAAGGAGATTTAGCAGAAATAGAAACAGGTTTACCAGGAGGACAGTAGATTCCAGTACCCCATGGAACCACCTGTTCTATCTGTCTTTTCCCAGGAGAGTAAGGCAACATTAGTGGCCAGAGCTGCAAAATGATCATTCACTCACTAAAGCACAATTTAAGCAGTTGGGATGTGTAAGGTACCATGCTAGGCATAGTCAAGCATCACTGACATATTCAAAGTTTGCAGCAGGCAGGCTACGCCCTGCTGCAAAATTGTATCGTTATGTTGTCATGGAAAAAGCACTGGATTGGGTTTAAATGCCAACTCTGATAGTTGTGACACTATGGGCAACTTCTCCAGGCTTTTTTCCTCATCTATAAAATGAGGGTTAAAATATTGTCACTAGCTATCTCATAGGGTTGTTAAGAGAAAAGCACACTGTAAACCTGAAAATGGGGTACAGTGAATAAAGTGTTGGGAAGACTGATCTTCCTGAGTTCAAATCTGGCCTCAGATACTTACCAGCTATGTGACTCTGGGCAAATCACTCAGTTTCCTCATCTGTAAAATGAGCTGGAGAAGGAAATGGCAAACCATTACAGGCTCTTTGCCAAGAAAATTCCAAAAGGGTTCATGAAGAGTTAGGACTGAAAAATGAGTCAATAAAAACAAACCTGAAAGGGCTATAACTATGAAGTGTGTGTGATGGTATTTCCCTAAATTTCAGGTAGGTATTTCCGTTCCTTAATTGATACTGGGGATGGTGGTGGTGATGTCCCCAGTACTCCTGCCATGTGTTTAAAAAAAAAAAAATCTCAGCAGGTTCCACACATGGAACAACCTTGGCTTCCTCGTCCAGTCTAACCTAAATTCCTTTCAATTAAGCTCCCATTTTTTACAGGAATGAAAGTATCAAGGCTTAGAATGGGAATGTGCCTCTGAACCAAACCCTCAGTGGTAGGGATGCTGGACCTCTTGGATATGGGGAAGCTTCAGACTAAAGGAGGCTAAGGTAAAGAGGGGGATTCAAGGACATGGCCTCTCAGATCTGCACCCCAATAAAGGAAGAGAAACAGAGGTATGCAGAATATTAGAACCAGTTGCCTAAATCATCCATGGCATTCAATTTGCCTCAGTTCAGATACAGAGTTTAAGCATCCAGCTGGTCCTCCAGGACGCCTCTGACTCCTACCACCCAAGGTCTTAAGCAAGGCTTCTCAGACCCATTTCATCTTTACCCCAGCTTGGTGCTTTGGGCAGACCATTCTAAACTGTCTGACGCTTCTTGGGGTCCCAAACACATGTTTAGTTCTGCCTTCTCAACTCCTACAGATGTCTCGGGACAGAGCGATCAGTTAATGCCTCACCGAGTCTTTGAGAGGACGTTCTTTAGTGCCGTAAGTAGAGGTCCCAGTCTAAGAGCTTCTATAGCGTATTCCGTTCCATACTCACTACATACGCTTGCAGAGGGCTCCATACATGCATATATACATACATACACACATATACCAATATTTACACTAATGCCTGTACTCACCGGCTTGGAGTAAAGAAAGCAGGGACAGGAGCAACAAAGCGAACAGAACCAGCAGGACGCCCGGCGGCATGGTGCAGCAGGCACGGCGTATCTGGCTCCACGAGTGTGCCTGTCTCAGCCCCGGTGCGTCCTGCCCTGCCCAGCCCTGCCCTGCCCTGCCCTGCCCTGTCCTGCCTTGCCCTGTCCAGCCCCGCCAGCCCGCTCCTTCCCGCTCCAAGAGTCGAGAGTCGCTCTGAGGCGCCGCCTCAGCCTCCGCCCCTCTCTCCACCCCGAGCAGCGCCTACATACTAAGCCCCCTACTCCAGCCACGCACCCAAGAACTCCCATGCAGATAAATACGGACTAATACAAACCTACTTCGTTTGCCTGGGGAATTTGGGGGCGGGGAGAAGGAAGGGAGGCTCTGAGACTAGACCGCAAGTGGGTAGAAAAAAGAATTTTCTGCGGGGTAGAGGTGCACAGGAAGAAGAAGTTTGGGACATTTCCTCTAAGGAGAGATTCGGTGGGGTGGGAGACCCTCTTTTGGTTCCATGTCTCTACCTTAGGACCTAATTTAGGAAACTTTTGGTGGGGCCGGGGAGCTGGGGTAGGGAGTGGGGCAAAGAAGGAAGATATCTGTTCCCTTCTAGAGAAAGGCGGTGTGACTCAGGTATCTGGGTGCCTCCGCCTACAACCTACAGGTGAGCAGAAATTACCCAGTGGGTGCAAAGAAAAGAACACTTTCTTACTCGCCTATATCAACCTAGCCACTTAGAAAATATCAAAGATAAGCACTAAAAATGAAAAAAAAATTTTTTTTAAATATCAACACCCTACCAAACCAATCAATGCTTCTTTTCCTTCCTTCCCTTCCTTTCCTTTCTTTCTTCCCTTCTTTCCCTTCCCTTCTTTTTCTTTCTCTCTTTCTCTTTCTCCCTCCCTCTTCCTTCCTTCCTCCCTTCCGTCTTCTCTTTTTCTTTCTTTCT
>NC_058131.1:405326874-405373431 GCF_016433145.1 Gracilinanus agilis | reverse complement strand
CTTCCTTCCTTCCTTCCTTCCTTCCTTCCTTCCTTCCTTCCTTCTTTCCTTCTCTTAAGTCAATACTGTGTGTTGGTTCCAAGGCAGAAGAGCAGTAAGAGCTAGACAAGGGGGATTAAGTGATTTGCCCAGGATCACACAGCTAGGAAGTGTTGGAGGTCACATTTGAAACCAGGATCTCTTGACTCCAGGTCTGGCTAAAACTCTTTTTCATAGAGTACACATCTTTGTTTTCCATTTTCACCTTCAAAACAATTCTAAGGGATGATACAGGATTCTTTATATCATTGACTCCATTTTGCAGATGGGAAAATTGGGGCCCTAAGAGGTGAAGTTACTTAGCTCCTGTTACCTGATGGTTGGAAAGTTAGACTTGAAACCTAGTTCTCTTGACTCCCAGCCCAGAGCCCTTTTTTCCTACACAGTTTACAATTGTGTATGTGCACCTGTAGAAACCCAGCTCCCTCTGCTCTATCAGACAGAATTTGGCACCTGGCATATTATCAGTTTCTGTGACCCAGAGGACAATTCAGTACCAAAGACCCAACTGGAGGAAGCAGGAAGGCCAAAGGTACTGATGACAGTCTGGAAAATTCTTCCTTATTTCTAACCTATCATCTGCACTTCCTCTTGCTTAGTCCATAGTGAAGATGGAATGAATAGCAGCCATTGGGCAGCTTAGCCATAAAATGTTTGTTTTTTTCTCTTAAATTTTATTTTATTTTATTTTTGACATGTCTTTTTTATTTTTAATATTTTTCCATGTTTCCATGATTCATTTTCTTTCCCTCCCTTCTTCCCTCCTACCTCCCAGAGCCAACCAGCAATTCCACTGGGTTGTACAAATGTCGTCACTTGATACCTATTTCCAAATTATTCATTTTTGTTAGGAGCGATTTTTTTAAGGCCTAAACCCCAAATCGCATACCCATATATACATGTGATAAGTAATGTCATATGCTTTGCTTTTGCATTTCTACTCCCATAGTTCTTTCTCTCCAGGTGGTTAGCATTCTTTCCCATAAGTCCTTCAGAAGTATCCTGGCTTGTTGTATTGCTGCTAGTAGCAAAGTCCATTAAATTGGATAGTTCCACAATGTTTCACCTTCATTTCCAATTTTTTGCCACCACAAAGAGTACATTAGCCATATAATGTTGCTTGACTCCAGGAGGCTAGGTGTTTTGGGGTAAAGTTATTGTGTTTTCTAGTCTAATTTCCCACTTAAAGAATGCCATGAAAGAATGTGGTAAAATAAGCAGGACAGTCAAAAAGGAAAGAAGACTTTCCTTGTCCTGATGATGGAACAAGGATTTTTCCCCCTACCCCTATTCACTCCCCTTTTCACCTCAGCCTCCTCTCCTTTACTACAACAGCAGGCTTGGCAGAAGGCCCAGGAGGGAGGGCATTGAGAGGCACTATATAAACCCCTGAGATTTATCAGCTGCTGTGCCTGAATACTCCCATTTTGCAGTGGCCTCTGGGGGCATTTGCTGATGTAATCAGCCCAGAGAGAAAGAGCTATTCCAGGTGGGGGTGTAAATCACCCTTCATGAAGCCGAAAAGGAGACATGTGGCCCCAGATAAGGAAGAAGACTGACAGTGGCCTCAGTGTCCTTCCACCCCTCATTAGCCACTAGTTTCTAAGCTTTAATGCACTTTAAATAGAGTTTGTGCTTCATTTTATCTGTCTGCACTGCCAGCATTAAAAAGAGACCCAATAAAGTAAACATCTATATTTCTCTCCTTTCACTGGGGCTGGGGGGGGGATTATGGGTATAGAATGTAGCATATGCTGTTTCAAAAATTGTGTTAAGCCTAAGAACAAAACTAAACTAAAGTACTTTCAAGGCAAGGAGAGAGAGAGAGAGAGAGAGAGAGAGGTATTTAGAAATGAAAGATATAAAAATGACCCCCAAAAAGGTCATAAAGAAAAAAAGACAGTTGGCTTCCCACCTTTTTTTTTTTTTTGGCGCATTTCTCTTTGTTTACTCTAACCTTGCGTCTTCCTTCACTGAGACTTGGGGAAAGTTTCACCCAGGATGCCAACTCCTCTTTCATGTTGCTAGAAATGGATGAAAAAATTAAAACATTAAAAAGGAAAAATGCTTGAGAAGTGTAGGACAAGGACCAAGACTTCAGAAAGATAGGGATTGACTATGACTTAACTCCAGACTTTTTGCCCTTCCTCACAAGTAAATCTAGGGGATGGGAGAGTTGAGTGGAAAAGAACTTTTGTTCAGTATGTCCCTTAAGTTCCAGCATCTGTGCTATTGATATATATGTGTATGTATATATATATATATATAGGCAAAAATGTGGGTCTATCTAGCTTAATGCTACACCATAACCTAATGAAGATAAGGCTGGTCTCTCTGAATCAGAGAACGGTCCAGGAATATGTGCCTGGTGTGGGCCCTTAGAATGAGTGAGAGTATCTTTAGGGCTCTAGCAGGCATGAGATTTAGTATGAAGTAAGCAGTGGGGGCAGCTGGGTGGCTCAGTGGATTGAGAGCCAGGCCCAGAGACGGGAGGTCCTGGGTTCAAATCTGGCCTCAGACACTTCCCAGCTGTGTGACCCTGGGCAAGTCACTTGACCCCCATTGCCTAGTCCTTACCACCCTTCTGCCTTAGCACCAATACACAGTATTGGTGCTAAGATAGAAGGTAAGGGTTTAAAAAAAAAAAAAGTGAGCAGTGCCATGGGCTGAAAGGGAAAGCTCAGACAAACACTCCATCTAGCTAAGTTTAATAATTGCAACACCATCCCTTGCTAGATATCCTTTGTGACATTGCCAGCAGTTATTCCCACCCATTAAGGAAGGAGCCACATCTTTTGGATGCCTGGCAGATAATGTGTCATCCCTTTTATAGAAAGATGATGCTCTTGACCTATCATTATTAGAGAGGATAAGTTTGCACTTGGGTCCCTTTTGTAACCAATACATATATTTATGAGATGATGGAGGTTTAGGGATAAGTTTGTGGCAATTCAATATTGTTCACTATGCAAAGCTAACTAACCCGATGAGGAGAATTAGTACATTTTTTCAATTGATTTAACTGAGATGTGGGGAAACTTTGTAGCTCAATGTGGCTGCAAGCTTCAAAGTCAAAGGGCTATTCCTGTAGGGGGAAAAATGTGGACCTCCAGCTATCTCATTAGCAATACTGTTACTCGTGCTTATTTCTAAAGGGATATTGCCCTTTCCTTACCTCCTTGATATCAACATCTAGAATTCATTGGGAAGTATACTTGCTGTGAGAGGGGTAAATTAAGTGCCTAAAACCAAATGCCAGACTTTCCAATTCTACACCCTTGAAATGATTTCGTTTTCTCATTTTCTTATCAAACTACACTAATTCTGTCCCCAGGACCCCAAGAAATGGAGGCAGTTGGAATGGAATGAAAGGAGAGACCCCTTTATTTGAAGGTTGAGACACTCAGGAATCCTGGCTCTAACACTAGTCATGTAACTTTAGGTATATCCACAGAACCTCTCTTTCATTATAAAATGGGGGGGAGGGGTAGCTAGGTGGCTCAATGGGTAGAGAGCCAGGCCTAGAGATGGGAGGTCCTAGTTTCAAAATATGGTCTCAGATACTTTCTAGCTGTGCAACCTGGGTAAGTCATTTAACCTCAATTGCCTAGTCCTTACGGCTCTGCTGTAACATCCAATACTTAGTACTCATTCTAAGACATAAGGTAAGGTTTTAAAAATAATATGAAATAAAATGAGGGGAGTAATGAGCAATATGATATGGGCGGGGGGGGGGGGGGGGGAGCACTGGATTGGGAGTTAGGAGACTTTGGTTCCAGTTCCTGAACTGCCTCTTGGACAAATGATTATCTTTGACTTGTTCATTTCTAAGATTACAATAATATTTGTGATAGAGGAAAGGCTATGAAAATGTTATTATTGAGGGAGCTCCTTATTTATTTGGTTGAGATGTTTCTATGAAAATAATAGTAGCAGGGCAGCTAAGTGGCTCAGTGGATTGAGAGCCAGGCTGACTTGCCCAAAGTACCTGGCTGGTAAATTGCAGAAATGAAATTCAAACCCAGAGCTTTCCTGACTCCAAGTTCACAACTCTAGTTTAATAAATTAGCTTTCCTTTTTCAAGTCTCTTTAACTCAAAGGAAGCTGTCACTCAGTTCTCTGAGCCTTTACAGAGATATAGGTTCTATGTGGCAAGAAATGTAGATTAGATTTATGGGAAAATTTTGAGCTTGAGACGAGTTGGACTAGAATAGATTATTAAAGAGGTGGTGGTAGTCATTAAATAAATGGAAATTACTGGTAGAAATATAGACAACGATCTTTTTAGAAGGATCTGTCCAGCAGGTAAAGTTGTGTATAGAGATAGAAAAAAAGGAATAGACTAGTAGAATAGAATAGTTCTTTCCATTCCAGTGATTTACATTAGAGAAGTGTCTTTCAGCGCCTTTTCTTCTGACTACATAGAAATAATGTAGGGAGGGTAGAATAAATGCTCCATTGTTCTTTGTATTGAAGAGAAACTATGATGACAATATTCCAAAATAAACTAGGTAATCTCATTTAAATGATGCTAATAGGATGTGGTATGTGTTCATAATAAAGACACTTATTGTTAGCTTTGCCATGTTTGAGTTTACTTTGTAACTTGGGGGAACTGATCATCAGTAATACTGTCTTAGAACCACAAAGACACTTCCATTTATTTATTTGTTTGTTTAAAACCCTTACCTTCCATCTTAGAATCAATACTGTGTATTGGTTCCAAGGCAGAAGAGTGGTAAAGACTAGACAATAGGGATATTAAGTGACTTGCCCAGGGTCACACAGCTAGGAAGTGTCTGAGGCTAGATTTGAACCCAGGACCTCCCATCTCTAGGCCTGGCTCTTAATCCACTGAGCCACCCAAAATGCCCCCTACACAGATACTTTTAAATGGGCATAGCTGATGTCATGTCATTTCTCTTGATTTTCCTTACCTTGACTTTTAAGTAAATTTAATAGAAAGAAGGCAGTCAGCTAAAGCATTTAATATTTACAGCACCATCCCTTATTAGATGTCCTTTCTCTCTGTCTCTCTGTCTCTCTGTATGTATGTGTTCAAGTATTTAAAAGGATTAGGTTTCCTTTAGTTACATCTCAGCTGGCATTGGTTGGAGGCAGTATGACACAATAGAAAGAATGGTGGTTCTAAAGTCAGAGGACTTAGGTTCAAATCTCCCTTCTGATGATTCCTTCCTGACATGACCTTGAGCAAGTCACATAATTTCCTTAGAATTAATTTTTTTTTCAAAATGAGATGTCCTATGATCAAATGTAATCGACTTTGCTACTAAAAGCAATGCAATGATCCAGGACAGTTCTGGAGAACACTATCCACATCCAGAGAAAGAACTGTGGGAGTAGAAATGCAGAAGAAAAACATATGATTTATCACTTGTTTGTATGGGTATAGGATTTGGGGTTTTGGTTTTAAAAGATTACTCTATTACAAAAATTAATAATATGGAAATAGTTATTGAGTAATAATACTTCTATAACCCAGTGGAATTCCTTGTCAGCTCTGAGAGGGGGGAGGGAAGAGAGAGGAGGGGGAGAACATGAATCATGTAACCATGAAAAACATTTTTTAAATTAAATTTTTAAAAAATGAGATGTCCTAAATGACCTTTGAGATCCCTTCCACTTGAGGGGCTCTTCCCCTCCTCCCTAACCAACAGAGAATGCTAGGCTGAGGGGAGGAAGAAGCAGTTCTCCCTATCTTTATTCCTTTACTCTTGACTTCAAACTAGCAAATCCTAGTCTAAGTTAGGGTAGTATTTGGCAACAGAGAAGCTTTGGTTTTTTTCCTTCTCCAGCAGCACCCCCAGCCTCTACTCAGCTGTGGTGTAGCACATTTTATTAATCATTTATCAATTCTTGGTACAATGTGGACCTGAAGGGCTATTGGACCTCAGAGCCCATCTGAAACTTTCTCCCATTCCTACAGACTGATTTCCTTTAAGACAGTATCTCCCCAAAGACTCCTCACACACACCCCTGCCATTGCCCGAAACGGGGCCAGCTACCTAATCCCCAGGAGTAACAATCACATCTGGAAAACCTACTTAGTACTAAAATAGCATGAACCATAGGAATGTATACTAGTTCATAATGGCATAGTTCAGGTGGAACTCACTTTATTCAATAAGATACTCCCACAAAATTACATGTAAATCAAATCATATTTGATATATACCGAGGAAAAGCTATTATTTAAAATTTTGCAAAGAGAACCACCTACATTTATGAATCCAAATTCTCATTTAATAGGTTGACTTAAAAAAAATACCATTGGAAGCAGCTAGGTAGCAAAACGGATAGAACACAAGAAGACCTGAGTTCAAATCTGACCTTTTGATACTTCCCAGCTATGTGACCCTGGCGAAGTCCCTTGACTCCAATTACCTAGCCCTTGCTGCTCTTCTGTCTTAGAACTGATACTAAGGCAGAAGGTAAGGGTTTATTAAAAACCAAAAACATGCCACACTTGTATTGGTGCTACCTTCCTAGGGAAGATTTCCAACATTTTTGCCTCAAGGTAGCTCTTTTATCTGAGGAGGGTTCCAGGAGAGCATCTACTGAGCCATTAGGCGGGAATTGTTACATAAAATGCCTCTACTTGACGTTTAAAAGGACCAACTTAAGTATATGGTATTCTTTGGCCCCTAAAGATCTTTGCCACAGTACTGAGGGGGCACACAAACACGAGGGTGCCAGAGCAAGTGGGCAAGAGTTCTCAAAGAGGGATTCGGAGGGGCAGCTGATGCAAGTTGTACCCTCTCCCTTTTTTAGTAGCTAGGGTACAGTGTTAAGTAGAGGCTAGCTAACTTAGGGTAGCATAGAGTGCCCTCTGCTGTAAGAAGCCCTTGTCACACTCCCTTTCTGAAAATACAGTATGTGCTGTGGAGCTGCAGCCAGCATGCTACTCATCGTTCAACTCCTTTTAAAAATTTCCCCCTTTTCCATAGAAATGTAAAACTGAGTGGAATTGGGAGTCGGTTAAGGGGGGGGGTAGGGAGATTTGGGGGAGAGGGAAACAACATCAAATATGTAACTATGGGAAAATATTCAGAATAAAAATTTAAAAAAAAAAGTACAAACTGAGCTTTCTAGTCAAGATAGAATGTCAGTATCCTCAACAAACACCTCCAAAAAAAAAAAAAAGAGGAAAAACTAATAAAAATTTAAAAATTATCATCCAAAGATAGGAAACTTAGAATTAATGGAGGTGTCATGTCTCATTTTTCCTTTCCGACTCAGCCTCCAGTTTCCAAAGGAATATTTCTCCAAATGACTTTGCATATATTTTCCATTTACTTATTATATCCCACTCCTCAGAGACTAGGTTTCTTAAGGAAAGGGACATTCATTTTCATCTGTAGCTTTAATGTCCAGCACACAGTAGGAACTTAATAAATGCTAGTCAAATTGGATGGAATTTCCAGTTCTGAGTAACTAGTGCTTCTTTCACATTCCCATCAGTCAAAGTTATAGTCACAAAGTTTGATGGAATTTCAAGGTCTTTTCTAGTCACATAATTCAGGGCTTTATTGAGATCACCCAAATGGCAAGGGATAGAAAATACAACCAGAAAATGTTTTGTCTCATTTCTCTCTAAAATCAATCAGCAACAAAAGTCATTGTAAATACAGTAGTGGAGATAGTGGTGCTACCTGGTTAAGATTAAAATAAATGAAGGCCATATTAATCAGTAACATCAGAAGAGTTGGCTTACATATCTGCAACTACTTTTTTGTATATTGTTGAATTGTTTTCAGGGATGTTTTTTCTCTTTGGTTTTGTTTTGGTGGAACTTTTTGGTCCTTATTTCTTGTGCGGAGGCAGCTGACTGTGGATTGAGTGCCAGGCCTAGTGATGGGAAGTCCCTCCAGGGTCCAAATCTTCAGATACTTCCTAGCTGTGTGTCCCTGGGCAAGACACTCAACTCCCATTGCTTAGCCTTTACTGCTCTTCTGCCTTGGAACCAATATACAGTATTGATTCTAAGATGGGAGATAAAGGTTTAGGCAAAAAAAAAAAGATTTTTCTTGTATTTTCTTTGGTTCTCACTCATATATATATGAACACTTATGGGCTGATAAAAGCATGTCACTAGAACATAGCTCTATCAGGTTATTATGAAATGGCTTCTTTGGGTTTCACTTGGCCTGGAGGATATGTGAAATCCTTTTAAATAAATTTCATCTCATTTTCTTTTGTTCTTTAGTCATTTCAAATTCCTACCCTGAGCTCCATTTACAAAATTACTTTATCAAGAAACAAACATTTAAATATATGAACAGAAAAAAGATTGCATGTAAAACTGTGAATTTCTATTATAGTTCTTTTAAAAGTATACATGAAATTTAACTAAATAGTACTCAAACTACGCTGCTTGTCTGTATTTCCTTCTGAATTTGCCTAATGTTCTCTTCTGTGTTGTTTTTGATTTTTTGGTAGTTGCGGTTTCATTAACCCTCAACCTAATTCTTGAAGCTCATTCTGCTGAACCATGTCAAGAATTGGGAGTCACCTTTGGCTATATTAAGAAGATTTTTTTAGTTGTGGGTATATTTGATTGTGAGTTATCAATAACTCAAGTCACACTGTTTTCTGAGACTGGGTATCAGGTAAGGAGCCAAGAGCATGCTTTGGGGGTAAAAAGCATTACCAAATGGGTCACACTGAACTAAACAAAGGTTTAGGTAGTAGGTAATGAAGATGGTTATAACATGGTTGTTTAAAATCCTTGCTTGGACATCACCAGTAATGAGACAGTTCTTACTCCATGGGGAACATGAAATAATCAGGCCCCATTTCTCATTCTGTATGTTTATTGTACCATTTTTTTTTAATGGGGGGAGAATAGAATGGAAAGAAATTCAGAAAGAAGATTTACCATCTCAAGTATGGCAAGAAATTCAAGCAGAGGAGATAAGCTGGCTAAAAAAGAAGACATACAGTAGGGGAAAGAAAGAATTCTCTTTGATTATTGGAAACTTTGCAGCTCTAGCAAGGATGAAAAGCTTTCAGGACACAGCTCCATACAGAAAGCTCCTATTCTCTCTGGGATGCAGGTTGACTTGACTTGGGCAGTCAAATGTTTTGGCCTGCTGAGTGATTTTTTCTGTAAATCATTGGTCTGTTTTTCCATAGAAGTCACCATTTCCTCTCTGGGGGTCAGCTCTGATATGAGCAAGTAACTACTGTGATGGCAGCTCTTTCCTCAGCTTGAGCTCACATTCTTCATGAGGCAAGCAATTTGTTCCTGGAGCTGCCGATCTCCCATCCATGCTTTGCTTTGGCTGCGGCACCTTAACAGTTCAGCCTTATGATCTTGGTGATGCATTGGGCAATAGCTCTGGGGTTCACATAGTTCCTGGGAAAAGGCGGGAGAAAAGGAGAAGGAATAAGTGATCATATTTGGACCACAGGGGACAAAAGTCAGCTCCATACTCCCAACTTTGGTCACTTTTTATTGCCAAACTCCAGGAAAGAGTAATCTAGAATCATTTCCTTGTTATTGTTTACTCATGCAGTTGTGTCCTACTCTTCATGACCATGGACCATCTTGGGGTTTACTTGGCAAAAATACTGAAGTGGTTTGCCATTTCCTTCTCCAGTGGAATAAGGCAAAGAGAAGTTAAGTGACTTGCCCAGGATCACACAGCTAGTAAGTGTTTGAGATTAGATTTAAACTCAGGTCTTCCTGACTCCAGGCCCAGTACTCTATCCACTGGGCCATCTAAATGTATGCTTCCTAAGCATACAGAGGTTAAGTAACTTTTCCAAGGTTACATAGTCAGTTTCTGAAGTCAGATCTGAATACAGGTCTTCCTGACATCCACCCAAGCCATCTAATTGCTCCATCTAGTTCCATTTCCTTGCCACCCACTTATGTCCTACACCCTTGCAATCTAGCTTTCAACTCTACCATTCTAGTGAATCTATAGTCACCAAGCTTAGTAAGGATCTCTTGGCTGGGAAATCTAATGGCCTTTTCATCAACCCACATCTTTCTTGACCTTTCAATTTCTCAACACTGTTACTACTCCCTCTTCCATGTGGCTTCTGTGAAAAGGCTCTCTCCCAGGCTTCTTACACTTCTGAATGCTTCTTCTCAGTCTCCTTTACTGCATTCTCCTCCATATCAATACCAGAAAACAAGAGCCCTCTTTTTTCCCTACATTCTCTCCTTGGAGATCTCATCTACCACTATGAGTTCAATTATCACCTCTTTGAAATAACTCTCAGATCTACTCACAAAGCCCTAATCTCTTCCCAGCATGCCTACATATCAAGCATCTCCATTCAGATATTCAATTAAAATTTCAAAATGCATGTGTTCAAAATCAAACTCATGGTCTTCATCCTAAACTATGACTCCAAACTTTCTTATTTCTGTTAAGGGCACTACCATATTCCTAGTCACTCAGGCTCATAATTTATGGGCCAGGCACTCTTCTAAACACTGATATTCAAGACTTTCCAAAACCTGGCTCCAGCTTCTTTTTCCAGTATTTTTTCACATTCCTTCTCTTAATATACATACTTTTCATTCCAGTCAAACAGTACCATTGGCTGTTTCTTGAATTTGGCATTCCATCTCTCCTTCCTCCATGAATTTGTCCAAAATATTCATGTTGCCTGGAGCATAGTCCCTCTTCCTCTCTGCCTCTGAATCTTATTCTCCAGTGCTCAGCACATGAAACTTTCCTTAATCTCCCCAGTTGCTATGGTTGCCTTCCTCTCCAAATTACGGGGATTACACCTGCCCATGTAAATACTGTACTCCATGAGTTCCTAAGGACAGGCACTGTTTTATTGTTGCCTTTGTATTTTCAATGCCTGCCACATAGCAGGCATTTGAAAATGTTTGTTAAATTAAATTACTAAGTGTGAGAGAAAGAACAGATGGACTTTGTTTTCTTTTGTTTTAAAAATCTCTTACCTTCTCTCTTAGAATCAATACTAAGTATTGGTTCTAAGGCAGAAAAGTGGTAAGGACTAGGCAATTGGAATTAAATGACTTGCTCAGGGATACACAGTTAAGAAATATATTTTCTAGAAAGACCAAATATGGGAGCTGAATGCTGGCAGGCACTCACCAAGGGTCAGAAATTGGCTCCTTCTGTATGTAGGAACTTGCTTTGTTACCTTGTGCCCTGTTCTCTTACCGCATATTCTAGGAAGAAGTCTCGGTAGCCTCCCTTGAGGATGTAGAGCTCAGGGTAGTATAGGGCAGGGTACTTGTTCCGAGCTCTGTCTTCTTCTCTTAGATAGCGACACCTTCAAAGGAAATCCCAGAGGATGGGGGGCAAAAGGGGAGTAAAGAAAAGTAAATGGGGAGATGGGTCAAGCTAGTTCTGAGCCAAAATAGAGATTCAAATATTTTGAGGACATTATAAATTAAAGTCATACCAGTACTCCTTCCTTTCTCTCCTCTTCCACCAACTATTTATAATGTCAGGGTTATAACCCCAATTTTTTACCCCTATTGAAATCTCCTCCTAACACTCAAACAATAAAATCACTCTCTATCTTTCTTCCTCATGCTACTCACATGACAATGGAGTGAGGGCAATAGATTGACTGACTTCCAGGTAACCATGGAGACATTTGGGGGAACCAGACCCCAAACCCTCTGTCTCACCCAGGACCTCATTCTCACATTCGGGGGCCTCTTTCTGAGGAGAATTCACAATGAAACACGATGATTATTCTTTTCTGGGTATCAGAAGGAACAAAAGGCTTTTTCAGGAAAAAATTACAAAGTTCTTCCTCGCCGTACAGGTTCAGAGCTCCCTGTAGAAGAGAAGAATCTAAGAAGCAGATCCCACAAGAATCTCCAGATATCACAGACACTTTAAAACACCTAGGCCACCATTCTTGGGGTGATCAGGTCTATCTCATGTTACTGGGGCCATTGAATCAGCAAGTCTAAAGAAGGGAAACAGGGACAGGAATTGTATTAATCTCCCACAAAACAGAGAATGAAACTAGTCTCCAAATATTAAAGTAATTGTTTAAGGCTACAGATTACTTACTATGGCACTAAAGGAGCATGAGGCCTCAGCTCTGAGTATTCAAGACCTCATACTATCTCTAAATATACAATCTGCCCTTGTCATCTTTACTTTTTCCTGCTGAGGATCCTTCTTGCAGTACATGAGGTGGTTGGTCCATTCTCCACATAAACCTATTCACTACCTATCTCCTATTCTATGGATGTGGGCCCCAGGCCTTACCTGAATGTGACCTCCTTGATATTCATATGGGTAGCGGCAATCAATAATGTAAAATTTCTCAATCTGGTCTTGCAGCTGTCCTCCTAGCAGAGCAACCACCTAGAAAAGAACAACAGGTACTAACCATGTTGGCCCCTGCTAACTACTTTGAAGAAGATGGTCAGGCAGTGGTTTTCATGGTTTGTGGGGCTGCCTTTGGCCCCCACAGACTCTGCCTTCTTACCAAATATTCCAGGAAGAAGTGTCAGTGGCCTCCCTTGAGAAAAGGCAGCTCAGGAGAGCACAGTGCTGAGTACTTGTGCAGTTCAACAAGCAACAGTACAGAGAATTTGAGATCCCAGAGCTGCCTGTCCTGAGACAAGAAGCCAAGGAAGGAAAGAATATGCCAAACTAAAGGCAACAAACAGAATTAATCTCCCCTAAATACCTCAAAAAGTAAAACAGTCAGAGAAAATCAGGGAAGTGACTTAGGATGACAGTGACTCAGAAGCCATGCTCATCTTTGAAAGGAAAAAGGAGAAAGTTGGGAGGTAGCCTTCTTAACCTCCAAAACAAAATGTTAGAATTAGAGAATATTAATTAGGAACCCACCAATCCAGTTTATTTTTATAAAGGGACTATATTAGGAAGGGCTAAGAAAGCCAAATGAGAAGGGAGATTGGTTGAATATTCTAGACAGCCTTTGAAAATACCTGCCATCTTCAAAAACAAATTTACCGGGGCAGCTGGGTAGCTCAGTGGAGTGAGAATCAGGCCTAGAGACAGGAGGTCCTAGGTTCAAACCTGGCCTCAGCCACTTCCCAGCTGTGTGACCCTGGGCAAGTCACTTGACCCCCATTGCCCACCCTTACCAATCTTCCACCTATGAGACAATACACCGAAGTACAAGGGTTTAAAAAAATAATAATAATAAAAACAAATTTACCATCTCCGGGTTGATATACTTCAGATCTTGGTGCTTTCCTGTCACTGTTGGTAGAACATAGACCTGGAAGACCAAAAATGGAAAACAAGTTTAACATATGAAAAAAAATAACCTCATAGAATCAAAAATTCACTGACCTATATACCTTTTACTTTCTTTTTTTTTTTTTTAAACCCTTACCTTCTGTCTTAGGATCAATACTAAGTATTAGTTCTGAGGCAAAAGAGCAGTAAGGGCTAGGCAATGGGGGGTAAATGACTTTTCCAGTGTCACATAGCTAGGAAGCATCTGAGGCCAGATTTGAACCCCGGACCTCCTATCTCTAGGCCTGGCTCTCTATCCACTGAGCTACCCAGCTGCCTTTGAGCATACTTTTCCTTTTAAATTTCCCTTGGACCTGAATTGCTTCTTAAAACATCAATCACTGACCTTTCCACTTTCCCCTAATTGTTGCATGGGGCATGGTAACTTATTTAATAAGAAAAGCTTGGTGAGCCTGGCCTTTACCAGCACCCTTAGGCTGCTCACCACCATAGGATCCTCACCCTACCATCAGGGAGCACGTAGAGAACTAGGCATGAAGCATAGTCTCCCATGTATAAACATGAATGCTCTTTTCTCAGAGCAGAGAAGAAAACATCCCAGCCCAAAGTGGGTACCTGAAGCCCAGGATGGGAGTAGCCATACTCACCTTGGTGAAATCACCTATCAGCTGCCTCTGGTCAGAATTTTCTCCAAAGATCTGAATGGCATTAATGTCATAGAGTGAAACTGTCTTCTTTAGATCTGATTCCTGAAGATGGAGAAAAAAAAGTCTCCCATTTCTAAACTCAGCAGATTTAGAACTTGAGTGCCTGGCTTTTCAGCAATCGCTCTCTGCCAAGTCATTTCTGAGTGTAATGTTGGTGCCTTCTTCCTCCACACACACAACTTACTATGTTCTTCTCCAGTGGTACCTTATCAACCAAAGAGCACCAGTTAACTAGCAGTCTTAGAAAGTAAAGACAGTAGGCAGACAGTAGGACTATAGTATTTCTAAGAAGGTAATGCAAAAAAAAATGCTTAATTCTAACATTTCTTACACTAGTATTTGAGGAAGGAAATGATAGAAGGGCAGGAAAAAGCAGCAGGGAGATCAAGGCAATTCTTATCCTATAAAGGATGAGAAAACAGTTAAATAAAAGGACTATCTGGTACCGAGTTAATGTTCTGACTTTCTCAGATTCTCTGATACTGGAGCAATATTTCTCATTCACAGGGTCCTTGTTTTTTTTACCAGATGTTTTAGCTTTGCTTGTCTGATTTCCATGGAAAATGGTATAGACCGCATCTATTCATGAACATGTGTTCAGGAATGCCAAGTCCCCTGGGTGAGTGCCATCCCTCCTCTATTCTGTACTGTGTCTCCCTCCCAGCCTCCCCTCTGATGCCATAAGGTTTTGTCTCTACCAGAAGTTCCATTTCAATCCAGGGCCAACTCCTATAGCAGTCTGCCTCACACAAACCAATCCTTAGAGAAGAAAGGAAGCTCCAGTTCCATTCCTTCACAGAATGCTGGGATGCTGACAATTAGAGGATAAGGAATCCAACAGAGCTGAGGAAGGTGATAAAAGAAAAAAGTGAGGTCAGGGGAAAAAAAAAAACCCAAAAGCAAGCCATGGAAGCTGATTGCTACTTTTTGCTTAGTGACTTCTTTTGAGACACTTTCTTGTAGTGATTTCTTTTTAAGAGAGTGAGAAAAAAAGATAATTTTTCCTTCCCTTCCCTTAAATATAAAAGTCTGAGGAAGAAATCGACTAAATGATACCCTGGCAGTGCCTTCCAGCAGCCTTAAAAGGATTTCCATACCTACATTCTGCATCTTGCTGGCATCTCTCTAAATAATTCCCACTCTGGACTGGAGAGGTTTAGACCAGTGATGGGCAAACTTTTTAAAGAGGGGGCCAAAGGAAAGGAAATGCTCATCTATCAGTCTGTTTCTAAGGCAACTCTTTTGAAGTTTCATTGTATCGTATCCTTCTCATTGTATTCGTCAGATTAGGAATAATGTTCAATGGCTGGATAGAACATTTCAGGGGGCCCGCATCTGGCCTGCAGGCCATAGTTTGCCCATCACCATTTAGACTACAAGTTCCTCTCCCATCTACTCCTCTAGCTAATTGTGATCCTGATACAAGAGAAAACTGGCAACAGGACAATTGTGTTGAAGACAGGTAGTTCTTAGCCTCTGATTTCTGGAGAGAGGTAAGGGAGTAGAGAATCAGCCAAACCAGTTCAATTATTGTAAGCAAAGTACTCATCTTACCAAGAATTTAGAATCATTTCAATTCCTTGCAAGAGAGGGCAAACTGCCAGTACATCTGCATCTAACGCAAATTTTAGTGTTTAGTGTTTCACTAGAAACTTTGCAAGGGTAAAGACAATGTCTTCTGTGTATTTGATTCAGCTGATTGGTGCATACCATGAACTTTTCAAAATATTAACTGTTAGTGCCAGTGAAGTTAATGATTATCCTGCTGAGGTTTCATGATCTAAGGCCAAGAAGCCAAGAACAAATGGACATCAGCAGACTGGCCACTTCCATAAACACAAGCAAGCACTACTGTTATATCATAGCTTTCTAATTTGTTAAAAGGAAAGAAGTAATCTATCAGGAACTGGCAACTTACTGTGCCCAAAAAGAATGTAAGGTAATTTAAGAATGGCATTTCAGCCTTTTTTAGCCAAGGCATAACTTGCCATTTCCCAGAAGTTGATGAGGAAAGCCCTAAGAACCAGCTGCTTCAGGTTGTACCATAGACTAATTTAACATCTGAAAAAGTGGTTTTAATTTTTTAAGGAAAAATTGGACCTTTTCCAAACTTCTGATGGACCTTTTAAACTAGAAAACCCAAGAGGTTTTCAGGCTTTGGTAAGACTGAATCCTATCTGCAGCTTTTTAAAGACCATTTACTTGAAAACTTTTATTTATGTTGCAGTGAGCTTGAGGTGTGAGGAACATTATCCAGAAATAAAGTTCATGTATTTTGCACTAAAGACATTTTTTAATTCTTAGGAGATAGCACAGCCATTGGGTTGAAACAGCTGGCCTATCTGTCCTGGGTACTCATAGTTTCCCTCCCAAGTTTCCTGGTTTTGTATTTGTTGTTTTTTTTTAATTGCATAAAAACAAAACATGTCAGTATTTAAAAAATTAAACACTTATCTGCTTATTATCTCCACTGCCTCATTTTCCACTCACTTCTTAACTTCTTGCAATCTGGCTTTCAGTCTCCCTACTCAACTGAAACTGTTCTCTCCAAGATTACTGATGATTTCTCTTTTTAAAAAAGTTTTTATGTCTTTTGCTTTTTATATTTTCATACATACAAACATAGTTTTCTCAAGTATTCTTCTCCCTCCCAGGGAGCGATTTCACATAATAATATTAAAAAAAGTGAATCGGGGGCAGCTGGGTAGCTCAGTGGATTGAGAGTCAGGCCTAGAGACAGGAGGTCCTAGGTTCAAATCTGGCCTCAGACGCTTCCCAGCTGTGTGACCCTGGGCAAGTCACTTGACTCCCACTGACCATCCTTACCACTCTTCCATCAAGGAGCCAATACACAGAAGTTAAAGGTTTAAAAAAAAAAAATGAATCAGTACAACCAGTCAATTCATTAAACAAGTCTGATACCATGTGTGACACCTGTGATCTTTTCACCTCTTCAAAAGGCTTTCTTTTTAAACTCTTACCTTGTTTTAGAATCAATACAGTATATTGATTCCATGGAAGAACAACAGTAAGGGCTAAGCCATGGGAATTAGGTGACTTGCCCAGGGTCACATAGCTAGGAAGTATCTAAAGCAAATTTGAACCCAGGACCTCTAGGTCTGGCTCTCAATCCACTGAGTCATCTAGCTGCCCCATAATTTTTCAAATATTCATTCACTTTTTTTTTTTAAACCCTTACCTTCTATCTTAGCACCAATACTGTGTATTGGCTCCAAGGCAGAAGAGTGGTAAGGGTAGGCAATGGGGGGGTCAAGTGACTTGCCCAGGGTCACACAGCTAGGAAGTGGCTGAGGCCAGATTTGAACCTAGGACCTCCTGTCTCTAGGCCTGACTCTCAATCCACTGAGCTACCCAGCTGCCCCCTATTCATTCACTTTTGATTTTTTTTTTTACATGGTTGATCTTTTACTTCTTGTATAATCATTGTGTATATGGTTTTCTTGGCTCTGCCTACCTCACCCTGTATCAGTTCATATAGATCTTTCCATGCTTCTCTGTATTCATCACGCATCTTTTTTTACAGGACAGTAACAATCTATTACATTCATGTGTCACAATTTGTTTAGTCATTCCCCAATCAATAGACACGTTCTTTGTTTCCAATTCTTTGCTATCACAAAAAAAGTGCTGCTGTAAATATTTTCATAAATATGAGGACTATCTTCTTATCAATGGTTTCCTTGGAGCATATGCCCAATAATGGATTCTCTGAGTGAGAGAGTATTAACACTTAATTACTCTGCATAATTCTAAATTGCTTTCCCAAATAATTGTACCATTTCACAGCTCCACCAATAGTTCCATCAGTGTGCCTCATTTCACAACTCCTTCTGCATTGACTATTGCTATTTTTCATCATCTTTGTCAATTTGCAGGGTGCAAAGTAAAACCTCAAGGTTGTTTTGATTTGCATTTCTCATATTATTAGTAATATGGAGCGTTCTTTCTTTTAATTTACTTAAAATTATCAGGAAAGATAAGTCACCTCCTTCAGACATAAACAAACTGCCACAGGAAGCAAATATTCTGCTCTTTTAATTAACTTAAAAGAAATGATGGAGGACCAGGGAAAAAGGAGTCCCTAACTAAAAAACTCAATTCTCCACCGAGCTTTCACGGATTCCTCACAGAACCTTCTTCAAGATCTTCAAGCTCCTTAAAACTCTACTCTCTCTAACTAAATCCCCCCTTCTATATAATCTATCCTAAATACTGGTCCTCAAAATAAATTGAAGAAACAGTAAAAGTTCATCACAGTAGACTGTTGAAATCTAGATGATCTCAGTCTCTTCCTCAGAGGCCATGATGGCTGCAGGCCTCTTTTCCAAAGACAGGGTTTATCTGGGGTCTGGCTCTCACTCACACTCAGTCAGGAAACCTCTCATAAGGTATCTAGGAGATGGCAACTGGAGGCAGGGATGGAACAGACCTCAGGAATCTCCTCAATAGTTGGACTACAAGAACTTCCAGGTATCAGGAAAGGTAAGTCATCTCCTTCAGGCATAAACAAACTGCCACAGGAAGTGAACTTTCCGCTCTCCTGGCTGGATAAGAACAATGGACCCTTAAAAGTCTTCAGTCCTCAGTTTTATCCCTTCCCCAGATTCTGGAACTTGCTCTTTCAATTCTGTGTGTGTGACCAGACCCTCCTTTGCAAACCCATGCCTTTTGCTACATTTGCAAAGTTACAAATCCCTGGTTTCTTTTATTCTCCCTTACAGTACTATACAGAGTATTGACTCTAAGACGGAAAGTAAGGGCTTAAAAATTTAAATAAATAAATGAAATAAATTAAACAGATCGATCCACAAAATTCTTTGCTTCTTTTCAGCTAAAATCCATGACATTCAGCTTTATCCAGCTATCCAAACAGCTACTGCAAGTGCCCCTGGACCTACTTCTACTTTTCTGTCAGACTTTTAACACCTGGCTTATGTTTTTCTTCTCTATCCTGAACCCTACTATCATATCCTTTACTGACTTCCCAGCTAACTCTTCAGTTTTACAACCTCTCATTATCTTTTACTCCCTCTATAAAGGTTCTTCCCTGTCTTCTCAGTTCTCCACTAGCATGGTGCTCTGGACAACCATCATACAGCACCACTACACCATTATGATCTCAAATTCAATGTTCCCCATCTCTGACTACAAATTTGCTCTATACTCTCTCTCCCCCTTCCTCCATACCCTTTGAAGCATTCCTTTCCACCCACATGGGAGCTTCCAGTTATACAACCACTCCAACTTATTGGTTCTTAACTTTATCCTTAACTTTGATTCCATATACTGCCTGTTTCATGTGAATATATCTTATCACCACAATTGAATGACAAGCTTCTCAAGGGCGGGACTTATGTCTTGCCATTCTCTTATATTTCCCTCAGTAATAAATGGAATAACTATGCACACAGTGGACACTCAGTAACTACATGTCAAGTTAATTCTTTAAACCCATTAGCCAAAGGTACAAAGTTGTAATAGAAAGAAAAACTACCCAACAATTTATCTGTGGCATGCACTCCAAGGCAAATACAAACCATATGAATCAAGTATTCTTTCCAGATAAAGAAGATAAAAAGATTAGAGGATGTAGTATAAAATAGCAGGATACTTGGAAGCATCCTACATACATGTAGGGAGTATCCCCAGGAGAAGTATTTTTTTGACAAGGTTAACTCTTTGTTAAAGTTAATTTCTTGTTTTCTAGGTTTACACAAATAGAGCCTTGTTTTAGCATTGATGATATCTTTATGAGGAGGTATGAATGTGCTTTATCCTAAGAATCATTGAGTTAGGGAGCAGTTAAGTAGCACACCAGGTCTAGAATTGGGAGGTCTTAGTCGTTGGCAGGTCACTTAACCTTAATTGCCTTAACCTTTATCACTTTTTTGCCTTTTTTAAAATTTAAGTTTAAATATTTTATAAACCTTGAATTAATTCTAAGAAAAATCTAAGATAGAAGGTAAAGATAAGATAAAAAATAATTTAAATTTAAATTAAAAAGAAAAAAAGAATCATAAAGTTAGCCAAACTTGTCAAATAACCATCTTCCTGAAGTGAAAACTTGAGTTATGTCTGTGGGCATAGCCTTTTTTTTTTTTAAAGTAAATTTTTATTGAAGTCTTTTTTTAAAAAAAACCCTTGCCTTCAGTCTTAGAATTGATACTAAATATCAGTTCCAAAGCAGAGAAGAAGGACTAAGAAATTGGGGTTAAGTGATTTGCCTAGGGTCACATAGCTGGGAACTATCTGAGGCTACATTTGAACCCAGGATCTCCTATCTCCAGGTCTGGCTCTCTATCCACTGAGCTACCTAGCTGCCCCTAAAGTCTTCTATTTCTTATGTCATCATAGTTATTCCCATTATCTCTCTTCACTTCCCTCCTTGTATAGTAGTGTTTCTTAAAAGTAAAAAACAAAAACAAAAACAAAAAAACCCAGCACAAATGATCAATGTGTTGAAAAAAAATCTGAAAACATGTTCAAAGTGTAACACCAGTAGGCTTCCTACCTCTGTACCTAGCCTTTTAAAATGAACAAAAGAAGCCTAGAGAGAGAGGGGGAAGCTAGTCCCAGGAACTCAGTTCTTTGGAGACAAACCTTTTTTATCACCATGTGGTCCCCACAAAGTCACTTGGTCTTTAATGACCTAGATAGTTCTATGACCCTCAAAGACAGTGATGGATGGAAGCAGCAACAAGGAGTTTCTAAGCCAAGACCAGGAAGTTGCAGGAGGAGGAGCCAGCAGCAAGGAGACAGCAATGGCAAAACTAAGCATTAGTTGCTGGAACAATAAGGGAGAGATCCACTATGAGAAGGAAATCAGGATTTTGTTCTTAATAAGTACTATTAGTTCTATGGGTTGTGTGAGTGCAGAGAGAAGGATGAAATCCTTAGTGTCTTTCCTTTGTAAAGGATGCAAAGGGGCCCAACTCCAGGGTAGAACTATAAGTCTGGAAGAGCCAGCCCCTTCCCTCCACTGAACCCCAATAAGCTTCCTTTAATGACCTAGATAGTTCTTTTGAATTCTGACTGACTACTGGGGTGAAGTTTATCTTCAAGGTAGGGGTAACTTGGTGATGCCCAGAACAAGGGAAGTTCATACTCTGGCCCCCAAGCCACCTCCCCAAAAAAACCTAAACAAAGGTTCCATTTGCCTTAACATTGTCAACAAGTAGCTAACCTTGTAAAGTGAATCTTAAGTCCTTATTAAGGAAATAGGAGAAGGATTCATCCTCCTCGGCATAACCTCTCTATACGGGCCATTGATTACTGCAATTCCAGGACAAATGACAATTCAGAATTGGTAAAATTAATCTGAGTCAGTTTATTTAGGTGAGTACTGGAATTGCCTGTGTCATACTTTCATGGTTCTAGAGCTGGAAAGGACCTCAGAGGTCATCTAATTCAAACCCCTCCTTTTGTAGAAGAAGAAACTGAAGTCCAAGAAAACTGACTCATCTAAGGTGACACAGCTGGTAGATCAGAGGTGGGATTAGAACCCAGACCCCTGACTGGAGGATCATCCCAAGACCTTTTCCATTAGCACAGTAAAGGTTAAGGCATTATAGAATCATAGGATGAGAGTTTGGAGCTGGACAGGGGGCTTAGCAATCATCTAGTCTCAATCCCCACCTTTTAAAGTGGAAGATCTTTGGCCCAGAGAAGGTAAATCCCTTGCCCAAGATTACAGAAATTGTAAGGGATTTGAACCTGGGTTCACTAGCCCATTTTTACACTGTACTTTCAAGAGATTTTTTTACCTGGGCTTCTTCCTTCTCCAGGAAAATTTCCATTAACTCAAGTGAAGTCTCCCTTGCACAGCCTTCTCCATCCTGATGCAATGGAATTCTAGTAATGGGGCTTCCCAGATAGTTCATTTCACCTTCCATAGAATTTCTGTTGTCCTGTCAGGTTAAAAGGATATGGTAAGAAACCAAATGGCCCCACCAAAGATCTAAAATCTGAAGCATAAATAACTCCACTAATCATCTAGAATATGTGCGGCCGCTTTTCTATTGGGTTGGAACTAATGCAGAAAGTTTGAATTCTGATCCAAAGGAAACGTGGGGAGGATAATAAAAAAATGAAAAACTTAATCTATCCCTTGGGAGAAAATGAGTTAAAAAAAAATCACAATCTAGATCATTCTCCCATCTATGCATTGCACATCACCTATAAATTAAGTTTAAAAGTCTAAGCAGGTTCTCTATTATTTTGGGTCCTGATTGATTTAGAGACATGATCCAAGACAGTAGCCCTCATTTAAATAAGGATCTGCTTTGTCTAACCTGTTGGTTCTAACCACCAGCCTTACCACTTCCCAGTCCAGTTTGAAATAATTAAATGTGCGATGGGACCAGATCTTCTAGTAGACATACTCCTTTGCAGGTGATCACAGAGCTTAGAAGGCTAATACTTACTAGCAGAGAAATAGGAGACAAGAGAGGTCTTTTTGATCTCTCTTGAAACCTTAAGGACCTGAGTGTCGGTAGTCCAGGATGATTCAGAAAGCTATTCTCCTGCACAAAAAGAGATGGTGTTGAATGGGGGAGAGAGGGGAAAAAGAGGTGTTAACAGGTTCTGCACTTGCTTTCCATTTGATTCTCTGATGGAACAAATTCTTCCTCCCTCTTCTCCATAGCATATGAACATTTTAAATATATCCTTTTGTTCTTTAGACAAAAGTTATATCATATTATGCTACATGAATATATTTTGGCTGCTAATTTTATAACGACAGAATGACATGCATATAGGCTAAAAAAGGCTATAGAAAGGAAGGGTGGCTGGTAAGGAGCAAGGAGATGGTGAAACAAAGAACCTGCTTGAAAAGAGGTATCAAAAGGGAGCTAGGAATAAAGAAAAGGTTGAGAAAGTTTGAGGTCAAAGACACTGCCTTGGGCAAGTAGACCCAGGGAAATGGTTTAAAGAGGTGCTAGTTAAAACATTCTGGGGAGCAGACAACTAGCTCAATGTTCAGATAGCTTGAAAATAGCAGAATAAATATTGGTGCTTGGGGTCCTGGTAGAGAAGACATAGCTTCACCAGAACAAGTTTGAAATGAAAAAGCCAGATTTCCTTATTAAGCCACATCACAGTGTCTGTGACTAAGCCAAAGAGGACTGTTAACTTGCTTTTTTGCAGTGTTTGTGTCACTTTCACTTAGACCAAGCTCCCCAATTTCTCACCCTCCAGTATGGTTTATACTCCATACAACTGATTGGAGACCTGCAGCACCATGTGCAGAGGGAGAGGCTCCAAGTGTAAATTTAAAAACTAAAGAAAAGACAGAATAGGGACTGGCCATGTGATTTTATTGACATAAGGAATTTGAAGATGAGAAAATCCACTCTACCAACACAGGTCCATTTTAAGAGGGCTCAGAAGCCCAGCCAACTCATTTTCCACTTGGATCCAACTCTACCATCATGCTTCCACCCTGGGTACCTTCTCCCTCTCCTCTTCTACCCTTCCCAGCTTCCTTTTCTCCACTGTCTTTCTCCATTCAAATGTAAGTTCCTTGAAGGCCCAGACAAACCAGCAGGAGAGGGCTGCTCCCTTCCCCCTCTCCATATACACCTGAGGACATTTCTCACATGATCCACCCCTCTGCCTAGTAGCCCAATAGGAGTGCTCCCTTCCTCCCCTGTCTGGAGTAAGGAGGGGAGGAGGGGGAATGGTTCACAAGCAGTATGAGGGTTAGTTTGGGCACTCTGTCTCTAAAAGGTTCTCCATCACTGGCCTAGATTATCTTTCTTTTTCTTACCGTATAACCACAGCTTAGCACAGCATCTAGCACTGTAGTTGCCTAATTAATGTTTATTGTATTGTATCATATTAAAGAGTTGTCTTGAGCACTATTAAGTGGCTTGCTCAGAGGCACATAGCCAGTATGTGTCAAGAGGCAGGACACAAGGAACATTCCTTATGCTTTCTCAGCTGAAAGCAGAAAAGATTAGTAGCAAAGAGTACTCTCTATTTGGTAGTATCATCACAGAAGGTCCATCTCCAATTGATATGGAGAACAGGGATGGTATACTTAGCCAGGCACCTCTCCATTCACTGACTTGAGTAGCAACATATTTACCTGGATATGAATGGGTTTTTTCACTGAAGGGAAAGTGATTAGTGGTTCTCTCCTTCCCAAAAATGCTTGGAAAAAGCAGATTGAGAAAAAAAACCCAAACCATCCAGTTTGTGAGTTTGTATAGGCCTGACCCCATACAAGTAGAACACTTACATTTTCTTTGTCTGAAGAAGCGCTACCTGTTGCATCTGTCTTTTGGCAGATGGAATATAGAGAGCTGGGAGTGCTACACAGCAACTGTTCCTGGAAGAGATCCAAAGGGCAGCTTTCTAAGGATGCTCACCCACGTTCAGCATCCTAGAGCCATTAACTTGTTCGAGTTCCCAGCCCACAGATGAGAAACAAAAGCCAAACATTATAAAAAGCCATTACTCACAGGGATGCATTTCTTAACATGCTGATGGTAACCTCTGCAAAGAACAAACTAGACATCAATGAATCCTTCCAAACAAATCTTCTCTTCTTTTATCATTTGGTAAATTCCAAAATGCTTCCTTTCCCCTTCTATCATAGGTACTCTGGACCTTATCTATTAACTTCTTTGATCATCACTTGACATGGCAATATTATAGGTAATATCTTAGTACTGTTTTTAGATACTATCCTCAAGTATTCTTTTCCCTCCTCATTTCATTTGTGGAACTAATATGCATAGAAGTCTCAATGATAAATCAGTCTGAACTCATCTTTTTTTCTTTTTTAACCAGACAGACCTGTGGTTTCATTGGTATAGGAAATGCTCAGTGAGGAAACATTCTACCAATTCAGATCACAAATTGCTCACCAGTTTATAACCTTAAGGAGTTCTCTGGGTCAGGATTAGGTTCAGTGACTTGCTCGAGGTCACACGTGCATTCTATGCCAGAAGTTGATCTTGAATCTAGGTCCTCCTGACCAACTTTACCTGCTATGTCATGTTATCTCTTATGTACTCATCTTATGCAAATAGAATTTGGCTATTCCTAAATGTTCAAATATTGACTTTCTTGTCTCCCTACTATTACCATTTATTACAATCTTATACTTGCTCTTTGCCTGAATTTTTTACATTTTAAGCCAAACTTGTCTATGCTACATGGGTTGGATATGGAAAACAAATGAGAGAAAAACCAAAATTTTCATATATGCTGAAAAAAACTCAGTGTGCTGAAAGAGAGTATACAATTCACTTAAAAGATTAAGTGTCAAGCTCTGAAGGGATCTGAACATATTGGTGTTTTTGCCTACTACCTATTTGAGGAACATCCAGATGAAATTTAGAGGGTCATAGGACCAAAAGCGGTAAGAGACCTTAGAAATAAACTGGTTTGGGGAGCAGCTAGGTGGCTCAGTGGATTTAGAGGTAGGCCTAGAGACAGGAGGTCTTTGGTTCAAATCTGACTTCAGATACTTCCTAGCTATGTGACCCTGGTCAAGTTACCTAATCCCATTTGTCTAGCCCTTACCACTCTCTTCTATCTTGGAACCAATATACAGTATCAGATAAAAGTTTAAGGAGAAAAAAAGAGGAAGAATTTGGTCCAACCCCCCCCCCCAATTTTGCAATTGAGAAAAAAACAAGGTTCAGACAAGTTGTATAAACCACCACCCCCCAATTTTGCAATTGAGAAAAAAACAAGGTTCAGACAAGTTGTATAAATTGTTCACAGTTATACAGAGAATAAATAGCAAACAGCAAACAGATTCTAAACTCAGGTCCTTCTGAATTCAACTCCCATGCCTTTTCAGTGTAATTACTTCAAATTTGTTGAATGTACACATGCTATAGTAAAGGGAGGTCACCTATAGTGTGCTGGGTAGCAAGAAGAAGGAAACTGATTTGATATTAAAATTTATAACAGATATTCACATGCAAATAAGAGTATAACACTGTCTCTCATAAAGATATTATGACCCCAATGGCTATTTGTATCTATTTATTAAACGATCTGCAGTCTTTTCCACACTGCAAATAGGCACTGCACATATCTTTCATTTTATAGCATTCCTTTTGACAGTAACATTTTAATTATGTCCTATGCTAATAGACATGTGTCAGGAGTGGGAAAACTTGAAAAGAGAGAAGGATTTAGGCCATAAAGGCCACCTGCAATCTAAAGCGAACATTTCTTCATTTTACAAAGCACCTGCAAAAGAAAAGATCTTAGGAGGCAGCTGGATAGCTCAGTGGATTGAGAGCCAGGCCTAAAGATGGGAGGTCCTAGGTTAAAATCTGGCCTCAGGCACTTCCTGGCTGTATGACCTTGGGCAAGTCACTTAACCCCCACTGCCTAGTCCTTACTACTCTTCTGCCTTGGAACCAACACAAAAAAGAAAAAAGAAAGAAGATCCTCCTAGTTGTTTCATCTATAACTTGAAGTGACAGAAAAGCTTGAAGGTGGAGGTATTTAATAAGTCCCAGAACTAGTAACTTACATTCCAGCTAACTGAACTTCCTTTAGTCCTGAGGAATCCAAGCTACCTGTAAGCAGATAAGACAAGCCAACAACAGGATGAAAAAATCTCCTGATTTGGTGCTTTCTAACTACAGTATTAGGATAAATCAGTATATCACAAAGATATCAGTTGCATATTACAGCAAGCTAATTTTCTTCATAACCCAAACTTCAGTTCCTCCTTTCTTTGCCTATGTGTTACTCCTCTCTCATTATTAATCTATATCACCAATAATTCACCTCTTGAATGGAGACTAAATTAAAAATAAGCCAAATACAAGTAGCCTGTAACTGTTCAGAGGCATACTAATTGAAAATAGTCAAATGATCACTTTTGCTAGGTTCTATATATACAGGTCTCACCATCTTAATCAGTATACCCTCTTTTCAAAGACTGAGTTCCCCACCCTCCTTAAACAAAGCCCTACTCACAACACAAAATGGTGAGCTCCTTAACAGTATGGAATTTCCTTTATATACCAATTTCCCCAGCACCTAGTAGGCATTTGACAAAAACTTAATGAATGACCAATATTCATCATTAGGTATGAAATACATTTCTTCTCCCAATTTGGTGTTCCACGGTAAACATGGAAATTTCTAAGTGTATCATCAAATGAAAAATTCTTATAAGAACCCATAGCTATTTTCTATGGGAAGAAAAGGAAGCTATAGAATTCTAAAAATCTAATTCTAGATCAAATACTGAGAAGAATGCTGAAGAAAATCAACTTCGGTCTAAAGGACAAAGGGCTTCCACAAACACCAGGTTTTAGAGGGGAAAAAAAGAGGAAAAAAAGGTCTCTTTGCTGTTGATCTCCTTGGTCCTTCAGAAACTAAAACATAAAACCAAATTTCACCTTGATTACTTGCTTCCAATCAACAAATCAGGATTCTTTCTCTTGAGTTAAAACCACCCAGTACTAATTAACTGACACTGTATTGCTTTCCTACACACTGCATTGATCATTTCATAATATTTCAGAGGGTCTCCCTAATTACCCTGGCATAAAATTTCTAATTCTTCTTCAAGGTTCTTTACCAACCTTTTCCATCTTAGTTTTCCTCTTCTATCTTTAGAGATAATTAAACTATCCTTCCCATAGAAGACTTTTTGTCTCTCTTTTTCTTACCAGTTTCATCAGGGTCTGGTGATGTGGTAGGTTGGGTGGCAGCTGTCTCCTCAATGCTAATATTTGATAAGTCAAGGCAACGCTTTGGGGTTGCTCTAAAGTCATAAGAAAACATCAAAATCCTTGTTAGAATAAAAGCTCCTCACAGGCAGGGCCTGTATCAATGTCTTAATTTGTAACACTCCCTAGTCCAAAGTACTTTTGTGTACAGTGGATGGACAGATGCTATATGAGAATCAGTTTTGGTAAAATCAAAGAAAGAAGAGGATTTATTTATATAAAAATATTTAAAATCAAAAATGAAACTAAGGGGCTGTCCTATAGTGAGGAATCACTAAACCGAATTCTAGGATGTAAATATAACAGAATATTATTGTGCCATGAGAAACACTATGAATAAATGCTGAGCAAAGTGAGCAGAACTAGAACAATTTATATGTTGATAACATTATAGGCAAAAATTTTAAATGATGTTAGAACTCTGATCAATGCAATGAAAATGAAATATGCCACTTACCTCCTGACAGAGAAGTGATTAACTTAAAATGCAGAGAGAAAGAGAGATAATTTTGGACATAGAAAATACACATATTTTGTTTTTAGTTTGCTCAATGGGGAGTAGAGGGAGAGATAAGATTAAAAAAAGCTAAGTGTCCAAAATCAGATCATACATTCCCAGCTCTCCACATTTCACAGAATTACCTGACTAGGAACAGAAAAACTGAATTGAATGATGAGATTAAGAAAAACTCTCTTCTCAACTATTAGAATAGTTAGTACCTACTACTTAATTAAAACTCCTCATCATCATGGTGCACCAGGATTCAATTCAACAAACATTAGCCTTCTGCTGTGTACAAAGCATTAGGTTAAACACTGAGGATACAAAGTAAAAAAAAAAAAAAAAAAAGTGAAAAAGTTCCTCAAGAAGCTTACATTCTATCAAGGAGATACAACATATACAAGGATAAGTAAATAAAATATATGTAAAAATAATTCCAAGATGGAGAGAACATTAACCACTGAGATCAGAAAAGGCGGGAAGTGGTACCTAAGCTCAATCTTAAAGAAATTTAGGGATTCCAAAAAGGAATGGAAAGGGAAAGCATTCCAGAGAAGGAAGATCTCTGCAAGGAGGTAGGATGTGTAATGTTGTAAATGAAAAATGCCCAGCTTTGACTGAAATGGAAAGAGGGGGGCAAAAAGGGAAGTGAAATTAAATAAGATTGGAAAATTTCTCTATTATAGAAGGCCTTAGTTGCAAAGTTGAGGATTTTATATTTTATCTTAGAAGATATAGGGTTGGAGATTTTTGAAAAGAGGAATGACAAGATCAGATCTATATTTTAGGAATCCCAGTCTAGCAGATATGAAGAGAATGGAATGGAGTGATGGACTATAATGAATTAGGGTACTATTACACTTGATTTGTCCATTCCAGATAGCTATAATCTTCCTTTTCATAGCCTCCATCACCTCACACCTAGACTGTTGCCATAGCTTTCTGATTGGTCTTCCGTGATAATTAGATTAAATCTACCCTGCCCATCTTTAGATTTAATCACCAAAGGTGAAAATATTTCCATTTAACTCACAAGTTGGGTGGTCTGTAACCAATGTGTACTAGAGTAACAAATCAGAATTTACTGACTGCCTTCTGGGCAGTCCTTAGAAAAGCGTCTGTTGTGATTGGACACATAGACTAAGAGGAGGCCACAGGAAGTGACATAAAAGAGGCCCCTTTAAAAAGAGCCCTCAGTGAGCTGGGCCCTCTCTTCTGGTTTGTGAATGGGACTTGAAGGAGCTCTGAAGCTGGTGAGACTGTTCTTAAATCTTTCCTTTGGAATTCAACATGGTGAGTGTAAAGACTGAATCTTCCTGAACTTCTCTTAAGGAACTTCCCTTTCAAAGAGACTCTGTGACTGAAGCTTTTGCTTCATTCTCCTCCAGGCCTCTGAGTTTCTGGTCTTGGGATCAAGGCCAGATTTCCCTCTGCTGAGGGTTAATTAGATCTACCTGGATTAAACTAGGGAATAGGAGCAAATTACCTACTGTGTTAGATTACTTATCCTATCTTATCCTCTCTTCTTATTATTTCTTCTTCTCATTTGTAAATAAATTTTCCATAAAAGGCATTTTAACTTGAGGTTATTCTTTAATTGGGGATCGATAATTGTTCAATCCTCTGTCGACTAAACCTTTTAATCATTACCAATAAAAATCCCTTTTTATCCATTACACTTCCTAATGTCAAATCTCTCCCCATTCCCGTCCATCTTCCACTCAGTTGTCAGTGTCTAAGGTACAGGTCTGACCATGTCATCCTCTTATTCAGTAGGCTATAATGACTCCTTATTCCTGTTAACTTGGAAATAACACAGAACTACTAAAGTAGTCAGCAAAAACCAAGTCTTTGTCAACATGGAATCTAGAATCCCCAAACTTGTAGCCAAGTAAGATCTGATAAACCCCAAGTTTTAGGACTAGCTGATAAGCTGGTGACTACAAAGCTTGTACTGGTTTCCTGTTCCCAAGAGAATCCACCCTGAAGGGAATCTCAGGCTAGCAGTTTCAGACTGAATAATGGACCCAAAGATAAATGACAATCCCAGTTAGGTGGGGCTAAGCAAAAGTTGAGTGAGTGTCTTCTTGTGCAATAGGCAACACTTCAGCCTCATAAGCGGAAGGTCCTGATTTCAATCCTGGAAGGCGGCTGTGGTACAGTGGGAGAAGCTTCTGGAGGCAAAAAGAGGTACTCAGCTTTTGTTTAGCCCCACCTAACTGGGTATTCATCAGATCTTACTAGGCTACAAATTTGGGGCTTGTAGATTCCATGTTGATACATCTTTAATCAGGAGATAGGTCTAATAATCAGCCGCTATCACAGAGCCAGGGGCCAAGATACTACAGAGTCAGAACCCTGGGGCTCTGGGGACAGTATCTTTGGGACGATCACCCCACTAGATGATTTTCCAAAGAATAATAGAATTTGGGAATCTTACTTTTGGGGAACTTGGTACAGGAAATATACATTGACAGGTTGCTAGCAGGCTTGGGAAAGAGGTGGAAGCCAGCAACTAGGGTATCAGGAAGTAGTCTACTACAATGAATATAAAAGGAAAGGGTCAAACCAAAAGCTGGGCTTCAGGGGAGAGGACTTTGATACAATGGGAGAAGCTACTAAGACAAAAAAACAGTACTTAACATTTGACTATATTCATAGTCCCACCCAAACTGGGGTCTAACCAAGGTCTATAGTCTGAAACTGGTGAGTCTGGAACTTACCTTGGGGTGAGTTTTCAGGGAGCAGGGGCAAACTGGAAACTTGCAAAAAACGTAGTTTATATTCCATTCAGAATCAAATATAAAACTGCCTATTTGGCTTTTAAAGTCATTTTTAACCTAGCCCCTTCTTGCCTTTCCAGTCTTATTATACTTTACTCCACTCCATGTACTTTGTACAGTGATAGTGGTCTCCTTGCCATTTCTCCCACATGACACTCCATGCATTTTCAATGATGCATCTCTAATGCCTAGGATTCTAGTCCCCTTCATCTGTCTCTGGGCTTCTCTCTGAAATTATCAACAATTTCCCCGCCATATATCTTGTTCATAGATAGTTGTTGTATGTTGTCTCCCCATTAGTCTGTGAGCTCCTAGACAGTAGAGATAATTTTCACTTTTCTTTGTATCTCCATCGATTAATACAGTGCATGCCACTACAAGAACATACTAAATGTTTGTTGATTTAATTTGAATGTTTCAATAATCCACGGCAGAAGCAATGAGATTCTGAACTAGAATTGAGCTGGTTTGCTTGGAAAGAAAGGAGCAAACAAAGAGTTGCTGCACAGATAGGATCAACAGAAGTTGGCACCTGGTTGAATACAGGGGAGACTCCAAATATAACCTATCTGGACCAGTGAACAAATATAAGAAACAGTGAAGGGCAGTGGTAAAAATGGATTTACCCTGTCAAAGGACTGAGGTTTTCAGGATCTGCAAGGAACTTGCTAGATGGGGTCTTGGGAAGTTCTGAATAATATGAAAAGGAAGCATCTTTCTCTAGAAGCAAGTTCAACTTCTCTCTGCAGCTCAACCTGAAGCAGGATCTGAATGGAGTCCCAGACATGGCCTCAAAAGACTCTTATCCTGGGAAAGAATGAGTCCCTGAAAATCAAAGTGAAAACATATTTCAACTTGATGTCTGTATCACGAGTCATAACCCCCTTCTTTCATTTTTCTCTTCACTCAAATTACCAATTTAGAAAATAGTAACCAGTAGGATTAAAAGTGGAATCAAAAAGAAAAGTAGAATGATAGTCCCCAGTTACCAAAAGGAATAGATAGCATGCCGGTGGAGTGGAAAGATCTTTGGATTTAATTTTGGAATACCTAAGTTTTTGTCAGAGATAACGGTCACTCTCTATTTGTGGGATTTCTGGTCAAGTCCCTTCCCTTCTCTGAAGCTCAGTTTCCATATTGGTAAAATGAAAATAATAATGCCTGCCTTATTAATTTCACAAGAGTCTTGTGAAGAAAGAGACTCTGTAAACTGTAAATTGTTACAGAATGGGAGCGACTAGAAAGAGCCTAGAACAAAAGTAAATTCTCTGCTGCCCAAAGAGACTAAACTTTCTTCTCTCTAGGGTCCACTCCAAAAAAATCAGCCTGGATATCATGTGAGGATATCAGCATAGTATAGTATAAAAAGCATTTGAATTTGGAATCAAAGGACCTACTATTTACTACCTGCTATTTACTATCCTTGTGACCTTGGGTATGTCATATCTCTTCAATGAGCTTCACATTTCCCTCTGTAAAATGAACTTGTTGGGAAACTGAAGATTGTGTAATTATAATAATCAAGTTTGGTCAAAAGATGAGAAAAAATACACCTCTCTCCTTCCTTAGAAGAGGTTGATATTCTGGGCCAGCCTAGTGATTCAGAGTTAGGGTTAGAAAACACTATTGCAATATAAAATTCATTAAAAATGACCAATGACAAAAGTTTAAAAAGTACCATTCTTAAGGTTTAAAAAAAGATAGTAAGTCAGATTAAAGACTAATAATCCCCTTCATCTCACAGCCTGCCACAAAGGGGAAAGTTTAGGCCCTGAAGAATAGGAATGCCACTAAAACTTCCCACACCAGTTTCCCATTGGCTGGGCCTCAGGTGGCAAAGAAGCCAATTAGTGATAATCTCCAGATCCACTTCACTACCTCCTTAATAGGAAATTAGCTCAGTTTACATAAAAACAGGTGTTGCTCATACCATAATGGGGAACTGTGGGCATAAGAATATTGAATACATATGTTGTCAGGCTTGGCTGATACATTAGTTATGTTGAACTGCTTCTCCCTCCCTGACTTGTGTTTCTACCTTCACTTTCTATATGTAAGGAAGAAAGTTACCATTTTTACTACTAAAGACAAATGGCTACATAAAACAAATACAATGATTACACATTGCAACAACAAACACAGCTACTTATTTTGAAAGGTTGGGAAAAAAGTGGATGGTGTGAAGTAACATCCATTAGGTTTTCTGAACAAATTTATCAAAATTACATAATAAAAAGTTTTACAGTTGGCATTTATTCTTCTATACCTTCTTTGCTGAGATGCTATGTTCTTTTATTATTTAGCTCTATAAGCTGCTACTGGCCAAGAAAACCACCAACTTTCCTTGGGAAAATCTCTTTCCCACTGCTTCTTAGAAGTTAATTTAAGTAGTACTTTCGTACATGAATTACATGTATTTGTTTGCATGCATTTAATCCTAAAAACAGTTATGGGATGGGCATGTGATCTCTATTTAATAGATGAGGCCATAAAAGGTTTCCAACTGTAAAATGAGAGGCCTGGACTGATGCAGGCCTGGCTAAACCAAAAGAAGTACATGAATATATTACTGCACCATAAGAAAAAATGAATTATGAAGAATTCAGAGAAGCATGAGCAGATTTATGTGAATCGATGTAGAATGAAATAAGAACCAGGAAAACAATATACCCACAATGACTATAACAATAAAAACTTAAAGAAATAAAAATAGAAAATTAATAATGACCAAGCTTGGTCCTACTGAAAGATTGAGAAAATGCAACTCCTCTTACAGAGGTGAGGAAACAAGAGGGAAGAATACTGTGCATACTATCAAAACATATGATGAATTTATGTATATATTATCAGGAATTTGGGTGTGTTACGTTTGTTAAGAGGATGGCTCCCGGGGAAGAGGGGAATATATTCGTAAATGAAGATAACGCATAAACCAATGAGTCAAAAGTCAAAATGTGAGACTAGATATCGACAAAAGCAGCTCCGTACCTAAATAGACAGCGCTTTACGTAATGCGGTGGGGGGGAGGGGGAGAAGGGGCCGAGTATCGTTCCCATTTTACAGATGGGGACACTGAGGTCTCCGGTAAAACGAGGACTTGGATCAGGGAATCTTAGAGACCTCTTTCAGTTCCAAAGCAAGGATCGAGCCTGGGCAAACATACCTGCTTCCGCCAGGGAATGGGAGAGCCTGTAGGGGTGATTTGGACGCAAAAAGAGGGACAATTTCTGCGGGAAGTAGCTGACAAGAGCGAGTGTGGGACCCGTGCCCCTTCTCTTCAAGGCCCTCTAAGGAAGCACTGAAGTCTGCGAAGGGACACAGTCAACCTAACAGCTCGCGACATAAAGTTCAAACCTTCAGCCCGCCCACCTCCGGGCCAATCCTCGCGCGCCTCCGGTCAACCCCCTACGTCGCTCGCACCTCAGCCAATCTTCTATCCCATAGACCCGCTTGCTATGACGTCACCTGCCGCTGGGCAGAACCCAAACCCAATCCACGGGCAGGACACAGAATTGGGCGCGTCTTCCAAGCAAGAGCGAAGCGGCAGCGGATAGGCTTCCACGTAGCGGGCCCCGTGACCGGAGCTAAGCTCCGCCTACTTGGGAACTCAGATACATGATTGGCTCATGCTTTGGCTTTTCACCGGGTCAGCCTGGCCTTGGCCCTTCCCACACCTCCCACCCCGGGAGATTTAAATTCTCCCTCACCCCACCTAGAGTTCACGTCTTTTGAACCGTACCTGGGGAAAAAAAAATCAGGTAAGTACCTGTGAGGCGTCCTGGGTTTTTTTTTTTTTTCCTCCTCTTTTCGCCTTCCCATCTAATGCACGAACGTCTCACTTTTGTGCTCTGCGAGGTGATACAATGAAATGGAGAATCTACCTTTGGAACCCCAGGTGGGGAGGAGAGGTGCGCATTTAAGTTTGAGGGTTTCCCATCCTTTCCTTGGAGAGGAGCTGGGGAACGAAGTGCTTTTCCTGTCCTCTATCCAAGTTCAACTACATACCCTGATCTTTCGATTTTGCTCTGTGAATCACGTATGGTATTGTGTATGATTATCTTTGTGTTTGCGTCCCCCTACTAGACTGGTTTAAAACTTCCTGAAGGCAGAGATTGTGTCTTATCTGAACTCGATCTCCCCCAAGACCAAGCATTGAATTCTACATATAGTAGGTACTTAATAAAAAATTTAAATGTAAATCCATTTGTTACTTATTGAACCTTTTTTTGATTGTAGAAGGTGTGTTAGAGATAAAGACACTCAATCTGGCTGTCTGGGATCTAAGTGAGGATGCCTGGCTTTGGAAAAGGCAGAGCAGCTCCCTAGGCATTCTCCTACCTTCTTTACTTATATAGAACCCTTGTCTCCAGAAAGAAGATGCTTGAGTTTGGGAATTCTTCTGGAGTGAAGATGGTGAGTGTGGGAGTGAGCACAGAATCCAGCTACAGAAGATCCAAGTGAGTTAGCCTCCAGTGTAATGAAATGTGTTTTAAAATATTTTACATTTGTCATAGCCTATAGGACATTTATTTCTCCACAGGCAGGAGGTAGAAACGGATGAGATTGTTCTTCGAAGGAGGCAAAAACAGATAGACTATGGGAAACGAACAGCTGGTTACCAGTGCTTCTTACAGCAAGTCCCTAAGTAAGAGCAGAGGGTTTGGGGATGGGTAGCATTTATCATTTGAAGAATGGGAGTCGACGTCTCTAAACATGAATAGTTATCAGTTAATACCAAGTTATCAATTTGTATTAGAATGCTTTAAAAAACATTAGCCTATCATTTAATTTTTTTTTTATTTTTTTATTTTTATACCCTTAACTTCTATGTATTGACTTATAGGTGGAAGAGTGGTAAGGGTAGGCAATGGGGGTCAAGTGACTTGCCCAGGGTCACACAGCTGGGAAGTGTCTGAGGCCGGATTTGAACCTAGGACCTCCAGTCTCTAGGCCTGGCTCTCAATCCACTGAGCTACCCAGCTGCCCCATTTAATATTATTTAAGCATTCTACTTGGCCTATAATTTTTTTTTTTCTGATCCTGTCAATGGCTACCTTTTCTTCCTGGACATTCTTACCACTTGCCTTTCTGCATCCATATGAGCAGTCTTCCATTTAAAAATGTTTTTTAGCACTTCCCAGCTTGTGACCCTGGGCAAGTCACTTGACCCCCATTGCCCACCCTTACCACTCTTCCACCTAGGAGCCAATACTCAGAAGTTGAGGGTTTAAAAAAAATTTAAAAAAATGTTTTTTAGGAGAAAACTTTACAAGATTCATCTGTCTCTTCTCTCAGACTTTGAATGAGTCATTCCATTATTATTCCTCAGTAAGGGAAGGCATTTTGGAGGGGTTCAACCTTGCAAGCAAGATGATATTTAGAAAGATATATTTTGACCTGGGTTCACATTCTGGCTGTTTACTATAACCTGTGTGATCTTGTTCATAAATCAGTTAACTAATCAGCAAGTGTTTAGTGCCTGCTATGTATTAGAAACAAAACAGTACCTTCTTCCCTCAAGAGCCTTATGTTCTGAAGAAGACATATGCATACAAATATACAAGGTAAGATTTTTTTTTAGTGGGGGAAATTGAGGGGATGAAAACCTCATTTAAAGATGATCTTTGAACTTTGCTTTGAAGGAAATTAGGGAGTCTAAGAAGCAGTGATGAGATGGGAATATATTCTAGGTATGAGATATGGGATATTCATCAATGGGAGAATGAGGGATTTGGTCTAAAAGGTCTCTTTCAGCTTTTCAATCTGTTTTTTTTTTTTTAAGAATACTGTTCTAAAGTCAGTCCTGCAAACAATTATTAATGATGTCTAACAATCCTAAAGAATTCTTTCTTTTTCTGTTAGCTAAGTCTCAACCATGTCAATGATACAGGAATACTGAGCCGTATCCAGCTGTTTCTAGGGCATAGTTTAAGATCTTCATTTTATCTCTAGGTCAGAACGGCAGCCAGGACTTCACCCTCAAACACCTAACAAGAACCGAAGGTACAGCCGCCGTTCCTGGGATGCCCAGATTAGGCAGTGGAGACGAGCCCTACATGCTTGGGACCCCCCCAGTCAGCCTTGTTGTACAGGGAGAGTAATGTATGTTTTTCTTGTACCTGGGTACAATGAGTTGTGGGATTTGAGTTCTAAATCTTCTCTTCCCTTGGCAGGGGCCTAGGATATAAGGTGAAAGAAAGGACTAGAGCAAAGGTCTCTCTTTTTTCACTTCCAGTTCTGACAATAGCTAGTCTACATAGAAAATGTATCTGAGTTGGTCTTGGTATATCCTGCTTCCACCTCTTCTGATAAAATACTCCTTTGCTAGGCAAGGAGTAGAGAATCTTTCAGGGACCATGGATTCAGACTCTTCGGATGGCTTCTTGAAAGACTTAGCTCAGTGTTCTGAGTCCCCTGTGGAATCTAGATCAACACCAAATGAGAACTTGGGTAGGTGCCTCTGATGAGGCCTGTGGGAATAGTATCAAATGACTTCTCTTTCAGATGTAGGTATATTTCATAATGAATATAGATGAATTAAGGCTAGGTTCAAAGCAGGTCTATAAATATTAGGATGAAAACCTGGGGTGGGGTCAAGGTGGTAAACTAGGAACTAGAGTTTTCTTTTTTTTTTTTTTGGAAACAAGCTAATGGTGCACTCATAGGAAGGTTTAACTATAAAGTTAAGCAAGGCAGGTGGGAGAGAGGGGGAAGTCTCAATTAGAGCCCTAATTTTAGCTTCTGTTTCATAAAGTTACATGATCTACAAGCCTACTCTCTTAAGCTTTAGGTAGAATTGTTTATTTAAAATTTTACGGTCTGATCTCTACTGTGATTTACTTTCTGTTATAAAGCATTTGTGGTTATCTTTTTTTTTTCCCCAGGAGTGGGGAAGAGGGCAAAATAAAGACCCTAATGAGTGCTATCTTACTTCCAAGCTAGCCTACCTCTTGAGAAAAACAGGAACAACATAGCTGTTGCCTACCTTCCTCTTGAAAATGGCCCCAATCTCCCTCCCCTCTCTCTTTTCAGTTTGACTTGTTGGCTCTTACCACCTTGCTTCCTTGGCTCCAGCTGGAAGCTTCCTGTCACTGACTGTAGTACTTGTGGGATCAAAGCTACCTACCACTTCCAATGTTGGGGGGTGCTGAGTGTGCAGAGACTATAAAGGCTTTAGGAAGTTGGTTCCTAAAGCCCAGAAGTGCTACTCAGCTCTCTGTGGCAAGACCACCATTGCCCCTTAATGAAGAAAATGCTCCCTACTTAGCTTAGCATCCTACCTTACTCCCCCATTCCCCCCTTAATTCTCTTTTACAGACTTACTAACCTGCAATGGAAAACTATTTCTGGTCAGCTCAGACTTGAGTATTTTTAAAATCTGCTGCCCTCCTTTGCTTTACCTCTCTGATGAAATGGCTATGGATTCATTTCTTATTTGCCTTGGCAGTCTCAAATCCCATCTCTTGTCCTTTTCCTCTATTTTAACTCCTTTCATTCTAGGCCTTTCTTAGTTAACCTGTTATTTCTAAGCCAGAAATCTTGTATCTTTGGTGAAAGAATACCCCTTCCCTTTCCCTGACTACTGCAGATATATGGACAAAGAAGGTCTTCCTTAGGACTGATCCCTACTACACAAAGAATTTTAAAAGGGCTTGATAGAGACTCGAGTCCGAAGGGCGGCTCTTTTCGAATGTGGGGGGAAAGGGTGGGGGGCCGTTGGAAAGGAAGAGCTGAGCTTATTATGATGTCATAATCACAACCCAATTACCTCATCCTGCTGTGACTGGAAGGCGGGGGGAGGAAGGGGGAGGCCCAGGCTCACTGACTGTAATGAACATGCAGACGCGACGTCAGGAGATAAGAGAACCAGCTAGAATGGGTGTAAGGTCCTGGTATACAGAAATTTACACCACCATTCCCATCCCAACCCCAAGCTTCTCTCCTACTGCCCAGGGCTCCGGAGTCCTTTCAAGCAGGCCCCAAGTGTGGCCAGGATTGGACTACATCTCCCATCTGCCCCTGGATCGCAGACGAGTCCTCTGTGACAGGGAACAGGGGTTTCTTTCAGAGCAGCGACGATATAGGAGGAGAGAGAAAAACAAACGCAGAGGTACCAGGCTTGTGCTACTAGGGACCAGGGACAGAGAAGAAAGCACAGGTCAGCCAGAGCGAGAACAGTCGAGAGCGGAAATGAGTTTGTTTACCTCTGTCTGTTCCCCCTACTGGTCCGATGTTAGTTTAGCCTAGAGCTGGGCTTTTCTACTTTCCACAATTCGACGGGGGAACTCGGCGGGAAACAAGACACCCACCACCACCACCCCTTTAAGGCGAGTTCCGTCCGGGAGTGTAAGCGAAGCACCTTCTCCGTCACGGACGCTACTGCTTACCCTACAGTTTCTTGGGGAGGGAGAGAAAACCTCGGGGACCCTGAACCTCTCACGGGGCTTCGTGGTGGGTCCTGGGAGTGGGCAAGTTACCCCCCCTCTCTGACAGGGGGATGATTGGTTCACTCCGGCGTTATTTAAGGGCGCCGTGGGGCGAGTGGCGAGCTCAGAGCTGCTCCGGCTGCAGCCCTGGGAAGGGGACCGAGCTGCGGTAGGTAGCGGGCGGGCGGGCCCTGGGGGCAGGTGGCGCTGGGCCCCGGGGCGGGGATCTCCGCTGCCCCTCCCTCCCTCCTTCCCTTCCCAGCAAGCCCCTCCCCGCGGCCTGGCTTCATAGGCCGCCCCATTGCGGGGAGCCTGGGGCCGGTGGGGGAGGGGGCCGCCAGAGCGCTGTGTCTCCAGACCTCCCCCCCAACTCCTTCGCGGCCCGGGCCCCAGGTCCAGAAGGCAGGCGTTGGGGGTCGGGTAGCGGCTCCTCTGACGTCATCCGCCCCCACCCCACGGGGTCATAGGTCACACCATGCCCCGCCCGTGGGTAAAGGCAGTGGCAACCCAGGCCTGAGGGGTGGTATATAATCTTATTGTGGGTGGAGGAGGGGTGGTGGGCAGCACTTTTATCAACCATCCCTGGCTCCACTAGGGCCATGGAGAATGAAAGACTATCATCGCCACCTCCGCCGTTGTTTTTATTCACTCTTATCCTCTTGGGGGGGGGGGGAGGTAGGTTTAGGGTCCCCAGAAAATATTCTGCCAGTCTGCCCCACTGAATTGAGTAGATCTACCCCGAGGGAGACTGCTGCTCCTTAGCTTCTGACACAATATTTCTTAGACCCAAGTATCAATCTGTGATCACTTAGGTCTTTGATAAGTAGGGGAATATCCATACTCCATTTCGGGAGAGGACAGGAAAGTGGGGGTGGGGGGGGAGAATAAGTGAGAGGGTTGGGCTTATAGGTACCTGAGAGGCCAAGCTAGCTGCCTCCTCCCAGAAGGGCTGTGCTCCTTTGCTAGTTTACTGAGAAGTTTTAACTTGTTTAGTGTGGGTTCGGGAATTTCTTTACAGTTAGATAAGAAGGGGAAATGAAGGAGCCAAGAGTAAGCCTTCTAATGCTTTCGGTTTGACTGCCTAGCTTAGAAAGGCAGGCCCTCTTGAAGCCCAATTACTTTCTTTTGTGTCTTGGTTCAATTGTTTCAGTCTACCCCTCACTCACATACTCTGTTTTAAGAAATCCAGAGCCCAGAATATCAGTTAATATATGGTAGCAGCTGAATTGTTCCACTTGTTGTGTATGACCATATCCCACCAATTAAAATGCAGAAAATATGAAATCATCCTCTTCATTTGATTTGAAAGAGAAGTAGTAGGAACTTACTCTTTGGCCCAAATCTTAAGAGTGTGGAAATAAGTTTGTCAGTCCCTAGTATCTGAATGCAACCAGGTACACTTTTCCATTAGCGTTGCTTTAAATGGGTAGCTTTAAGAAATTAAAAGCATGAAGTGTGATATAGCTTAAGCCTTAATTTCTATAACAAGGGCATACATAGGGGAGCAGCTGAGAAGAAATCTTAGTTTATAGAATTTCTGTAGTACTTTTCCCCCCTGAAGAACCTAGAGTACTTTCCCAGTGATACTCATTGTCTTTCCATGAGAGAGGGATGGGATTAGGGAGTATTCTTCCCATTTTACAGAAGGAAAAAGTCATAGAATAACTTAATAATTTGCCCTCAAGGTCACATACAAAGCAGAGTTTGTCATATACAAACACTGCCCTTTTAGACTTCTGTGAGTACACAGGCACAAATGAATGAATGAGTGAATGGTGTCCAGCCAGAAAGGTAGAACAGATTGCCTTCTGCATCCTAATGATGTCATCACTCCCAGCATCCCTAGGCTTTATGGTGCATTGAACAGGAAGAGTGAGAGATGATACCCTGCTGGACTCCTCTGAAATAATTCCTTGGATTTATGTAGTGTGGTTATTCCAAAAAGCTCAAATTGCTTTTATAACCATTATCTTAGTTATTAGTATGCTATTATTTCTCCTTCATTTTAATTATAAAGAAACTGAGGCCCATAAAGAGACTGATGCTATTTGCCCAAGATTCATAAAACAGAAAGCAAGTCAGGTTGGAATTAGTATTAGAACCTAGGTACTCCTTAAGTAATACTCTAGAGGATTATATTGCAGTCTAGGTCATTCCTAAAGATGAATAACAGGAGCCATTGAAAAACCACTTTAATATATACCCTTTAATCCAGCAAAGGTCTCACACCTGTTGTGAGTTTGAATGCTGCTATTAAATACTTGTAGTAATGTTCCTTAGAACTCTTTATCAGGAAGTCACTTCACTATTGATGTGTATATATAGTATAGCCTTTCAGCCAGAGCAACCCTGAAATTTGGCAGAATGAGGTCACATAGATCCGAAGAATATAAAGATGATTAGAATTGTTCTGTTTGCCAGTTTGAGTTTTTTTTTTTCCATTCAAAAACTTTTAGGAGGCACTTGACAAACATGATCATTCTGTTAGAAAACCAGTAATTTCTTAGCTTAAGTTGAATACAGTACAAAATTCAGTTCTTCAAAAATAAATTATATCCTACTTGAAAAACACTTGTTGGTCACTGGTTTCATTGTCCTTGAAAAAAAACCTTCAACTTCCTATCTGACTGAGCAAACTTGAATTTTAGGCACAGGTTTAACTACACTATACCCTGAGCAGCTGGCACCCCCTTCAGGTCTCATATCACTTGAATATTATTTTGTATCATTCATTAAATCCTTCTTATAAGACTGGAAGTTCTTTGAGGGTAGGAAATTGTCTTATCTAAACTGTGTATTTTCCCCAGCCACCTCTAGGGTGATACATAATTTATTGAATTGAAAGTTGAAGATTGTATTAGCAGGTGACCGACCTGGATGGGAATGACCACAGGGGTGTTCAGTTCTCTTGCAGAGTTGACAGCTGTTAAAATGACTTTTGGCTCTGTTTAGGCCACAATGTAGTCAGATAATATTAAAAGACTAATTCAGATGGGAATATAAATAGGCCAAAATACACATCCTCTAATATTGGTGGTAGGGAGTTTGGTCCTTGTATATACCTTGCAGATTTCAGCAGGCATGAATCAAGTGGGAAGTCCCAGCGATGCTAGAATGGTGATGGAGTGGCAAATGACCCAGAAGTAAGGTGGTTAAAGGTCACAAAAGAAGACAAAGGAGACGTTCAACTTCTCCACTCAAGTTCTGCCTCTTGGGGAGAATCATGATAACTTTGATTACTGAGCAACTACAGAAGCAGAGTTTGGAGGAATTGAAATGCACATGTTTCAGGATCAGTCTGGTAAAAAAATAAAGTTTCCCTTCACATTCCCCATTGTCCCCCACACTTGCTTTGAGTTTCATAGGACTAGGTTTTTACTATTTTTGTGTCTTGTTCAATTACTTCATGCTGCATGCTTCCAGGTCCTGGGTTGAAAGAGCCCATAGAAGGTTATCTAGATGGAAACTGACCTAGGAAGAAAAGAGTTGAGGGAGAAAATGCTATAACCATGTACTCGAGGGTGAGAATTTGACTGAGATAGATTGTGGGGAAGACCTTGCTTGTTTTGACTGAGTTGAGGGAAGGAGGAAATTACTTTGTGGGGAAGAGTGGTCTGGTTCAATAATCAGGCCTCTTCTGTAACAGCACATGAAAAGTTTTTGAGACCTGTAATCTAAGCTGAGTGGGGTCTTAGCTAGAGACTTCTTAGCTTGTCTTGACTTCTTGTTCCACTTTCTTAATTAAAGCCTTTGCCGGATCATTCTGATGTCTCTACCTGTGGGGACTCTTTCCAGCTTGTTTCAGGTAAGATCCAGATTAATTTGTGGTGTCCTAAACTGTGTTTGTATGGTTTTCTGCATTTGAATAATGAATGCCTTAATATAGGCTCCTTTCTGACATTAGCTGAGTCTGCCTAAACACTTGGAAGAGGCTCCAGGGGCAGTTCAACTTTTGGTTTAGGGCAGTGATGTGCAAACTATGGCCAGCAGGCCAGATGCAGCCCCCTGAAATGTTCTATCGGGACACTCTACATTATTCCTAATCTGACAAATACAATGAATAGGATACAATACAATGAAACTTCAAAAGAGTTGCCTTAGAGACAGACTGACAGATGAGCATTTCCTTTCCTTTGGCACCCTCTTTAAAAAGTTTGCCCATCACTGGTTTAGGGATTTCAACTGAATTTGTTTTCCATTTGTTTTGCTAGTGGAGTACATAGAATGATATGAGGAATTTTGCCTTATTCTGTAGAGATGGTTTGTCTAGGTTTAGAATTCTCCCACTTTTGTTGTTCTTTTTTCTGGATATATGACTAGAGGAACAAAATATTACCTGGAGGGCATTCTCAGAGAATTTATGCTCCTTGAGGTCAGGGACTGTTTGTATTCCTGGTACAGCAGTGTGCCTTGTTACTAGTATTTACTCAATGCTTGTCTTCAATGGAATCCTGTTCCTGCTGGCAGTGACCCTATAAAGATAGATTCTCTATAGGAAAAAAAAACAGCTCATGGGTTGGCACCATGTTAAAGGTGATTAGTCTGACTTGGCATATGAAGTACATACTTCCCTAAAAGAAGTGCTTAATGGGGGAAGGTCTTAATACAACTTAGTCCCAGCTTTGTAGCCAGTGTCGTTGGAACAGATAGAGAAAAGTATAAAGAAAGTATGTTATATATACATCTATATCTATCTATCTATATCTATATATATATATTTACATATATAGATAGATAGATATAACAATTGCTAGAAGAAGAGGTGAGGTTAAGGGAGAAATTTAAAATGTTTGTATCGAGTGCTGAATTTCTTAGGGATTTGTTTTGTCAAGTCATGTGGGATTCCTTGGTTTGGCAGAATAGGAAGAATGATTTAAAATTTGGCTTTTCTTAATGTCTTTCAGAAGGTGCTTCCTGGAGGGGCCTGCCTCCCTGCCCCTGTGCCGGGCTCAAGGACAGCCTTAGTCTCAGCTACCACCACTCTAGTCTGAGCTTGCACTTCAAATCTCCAAGCCGAGGAAACTCCCCACAGGAGAAACCCCTCTGCCAGGGCCTTTCCCCAGAGTCTCCAGGCTCAGAGAAAGTTCCTGTCCCTCCTGCCCCTCCATCTAAGAGGCATTGTCGCTCTCTCTCAGTACCTGTGGACCTGTCTCGATGGCAGCCTGTGTGGCGGCCTGTTCCTTCCAAGTTGTGGACTCCTATCAAGCGTCAAGGCAGTAATGGAGGAGTGGGTGGGCCACTGGTACCGCATCAGAGTTCTTCCCCCAAGCGGGTCTCCAGCCTCAGGTTCCTCCAAGCCCCGAGTGCCTCTCTTCAGTGTGTCAAGGCCAACAGATCCTGCAGCCCACCTTTCTTCAGTTTGGCCCTGACCCATCATGATTCCCCAAGACCCTGTGCTGCATCCCCTCCCAGTGGATCATGGGAGAGTGATCATGAGCCCCTGTCCCCCTTCCCTCCACAGCGCCGCTTCTCCTTGTCCCCCATCCTCATCCCACAGGCAGGCCGGTTCCTGCCCTCTGCCCGGAGCTCCCCCTCATCCTCCCCAGAGCTGACCTGGCGACCCCATGGTCTTCCCCGAAGCCGCTCGCAGCCTTGTGACCTGGATGCACGAAAGGGTGGGGTTAAACGGCGCCATGATGATGACCCCAGGCGTCTTCGGCCCTCTCTGGACTTCGATAAGATGAATCAGGTGGGGCTGACAAGGGATATAAGGGAGCTTGGGGGAATCTGCTCTGCTCCCTCCCTTGCATCAGCCCCCCCAAAAGCAACAAAAGAGCTCTCTGAGGCAGGGGCTCCCTAACAATATTTCTCTTTAAGTTTTTCTGTCCCAGGGGTTTGATGAACTCCAGGGCAAATTAAACCATTAAGATAAGTACCCATAGTGAATCTTCTGGTATGCTTTCCTTCCAGTTCCCTTTGCCTCTTTCCACCAACCCTCTCCATCCCCATTTCTCAGCTTCCACCAATAATATTGGTGGCAAGAGAACCAAAATCTAATTATTCCCAAGGCTGGTTTTTTTTTAACCACTTTTCACTTCATATCTTTTCTCTCAAGTGAAAAAAAAAGTAAGAAAGCTCTCCCTAGGGCTTCTCATAGCAGCAGTTGAAACAAGACTGAGCACTAGGATACCTGAAATAAGTTCGTGAGCAAGCACTTTGGGATAAGACAGGCTTGATACATATATTGTATGTGTTTCTTTTAAAGGTCTGAAACTTAGAACCTTTGATCATTCCAGTTGTTGGGAGTGGGTGGCTCCCAAATAGCTCAGCTGTTTGCCCATTAGAGCAGCAGACTTATGATTTGGGATTATGCTCTGGGATACCCTAGCTTTGGGAGGTAGGGACAGAGCATGCCTTTGTATTTTTAACTATTGTTGTTTGTTTGACAGAAACCGTATTCAGGAGGTCTCTGTCTCATAGATACAGCCCAGGAAGGCAACAGCATCTCCCCACCGTGGTTCATGGCCTGTAGCCCTGCACCCCTCTCTGCCTCCTGCAGCCCCCTCGGCGGCTATTCCCAGGTTCTGAGTGAAAGCGAAGAGGAAGAAGAGGGGACCCAGAGGTGGGGCCGATCCCTTTTTACCAAGCGGACACTGTGCCAGCAGGACTTTGGTGACCTGGACTTGAATCTGATTGAGGAGAACTAGAGCTGAGAAGCTGCTTCTTGGGGGGAAAGCAAACTTCATGTCTACTAACAAGTGATGAGGCCTCCAGGCCAGAGACTAAACCTGGGAACTGGGGTGAGTTGAGGGCTCCAGTTCTGGGCAGCTGGGAACCAGCACGCACCAGGAAGTTCCACAGTACAGACCGAACAGCTCAATGAGAAGAGCTGAGTTTGGTTATGGGAGGGCAAGGGGTCAGATGGTATAGAGCTCACCTTCTATTGAAAGTTTCAGCTAAAATCTGAGAAGGGCTATTATCTGTGTTATCAAGAGAGCTGTGGGATGAAGTCTAGAGGAGGAGGGCTTTGTAATCCTGTTGTGTGTCTGTATGGGGATGTTCACAAGTTTCTTTGACCCGAGGGATCTATCAGGTCTTAGAATTTGGCCAAGATGTCAGATATGAGAGAGAGAGAGTGAGTGAGTGAGTGAGAGAGAGAGAGAGAGAGAGAGAGAGAGAGAGAGAGAGAGAGTGTGTGTGTGTG
>NC_058131.1:405194193-405316969 GCF_016433145.1 Gracilinanus agilis | reverse complement strand
CAGGCCCCGCCTCCTGGGCGACCCCTTTCCCGACGCCCCCCTCTCCCCAAACACGCCTTCCTAACAGTCCCCCAGAATCCTTCCCCCCAACCCCGGGGCCCTACTGGGCCTCCGGGTCTCGGCCGGCAGCGGGCGCCCCGAACCTGCATCCCTTTCCCTGCCTCCCATTCTGCCGGCAACTACCCCCGGGAGGGCTTGGAGCTCGGGCTCCTCTCTCCCGTTCCCCCTTCCGGGAGTCCCGCACCCCATCCGCCGCCTTCAGCCAGCCCCGGAGCTCGGGAAGCAGGGGCCGGCGCGGGGCGTGGGACTGGGCTTGTCCTAGCGGCTGGGCCGGACTCGGAGGGAGGCCCCGCAGCCCCGGACCAGCCGGGCTCTCGTACCCGCCCTGCTTCTTGGAGGGTGACAGCAGCCTCGGCCCGGTGGCCTCCTGGGGCTTCCGCTTCTCCCTTGCCCGTTGGGTCGCCGGGTCTTTCTGTTTCCTGCTCCTGGACCCAGCTCCCATCCGCCCCGGGAGAGGTTCTGGGTTTTGTGTTTTTGTTTTGGCTTAAACTTTGGTTTGGCCTCTGCCGTTTGGAGAGAAATCCTGAGGGACTGGGGTGGGGGTGGGAGGGAATTAGTGATCCAAGTTAGGAGCGTACGAGCTCGGCCGCCTGGGAACTGGAGGGGGTGAGGGTTTTGTCCAGGGGCGGCCAGATCTTGTACTGGAGCTGCTGCAGGCCTCCCAGTTTCTCCCCCTGGCTGGTCAGAGTTGCTTCTCTTGTAGGGTTAACATGTGAAATGGGGGATGGGGGGGATGCCTCTGGAGGTATGTGACAGTTAACGTCATGCTTTGAAAGTTTAGTTTTCTGGAGTAGTTTGAACCTTGGATATATTTATCTGCACTTGACTTTAGAACAATTATTTGTGATTTTTTTAAGTTTGGGAGTAGTATAACTTAATAAATGTTATAGTTAATTGATCTTTTATGAGTTTTGTTTTGAGGGGAAATGTAGAATATTTGTAGTTCTGGAGTATTATTTGTTGTGTAGCTTTTTTAAAAGCTTGGCTTTTAAAAACTCAGCCTTGTGGTACTGTCGGAACAAGATTGTGAATTGCTATTAGATTACTAGACCCTGAGATTCTGGAGGGATTTTTTTTTTTTAATATAAGATATAGGTTATGTATATGGTTAAGGAGATCAAGGGGAAGGGAATTTGGAGGGAGATCTCCTGTGATCATGTTTCATACTTTGACAGGGAAATAGTGTCAAGTATTCCCCTCACATCCAATTCCCAAAGTGGAGGTGGGTATTCCCTTCACTCAGCACTTGGACATGAGGTTGACATCATGATTTAAAGCCTTTTAAGATCCTTAGGAACAGATTGGTCCTCATCTCTTCATTTTAACTCTTATTTACTAGTGCTGTTACCAGTGTAAAAGATGAATTAGGGTTAGCCATGTTCATTTTGCTTCTGAGGGAGTTGGATATTTGATGCAAGTTGAGTAAGCTTAGCACCTATTAATTAAAAGGACCATAGACTTGGTTCCTTACAGTAGGTTAAGTTGCAGTAATTAGAGAAACTGGAGTGTACACTTTGAAACTTCATTGTGACCTAGCAGTGAAGCGCCACATGAAGCTAAAACAGGTTTTAGTGTTTTTAAAAACTCATAAAAATGAACTGGAAATTTTGACTAGCTTGCAAAATATTTCTGGCTCTTCCACACTTTACCATTGTCATGGTAATAATTTTGATGATAAGAGGCATATCTGTAATTTGAAGATGTATAGAATTTAAACTGTATGCTGTATCTTACATTTTGATAAAATTTTTTTTTTTTATATACCATTCTTTTTCTTTTAGGCCTTAGGCTTGGGGCCCTTTCTAATTTGCATGTCCGTTGTACAACACAGTGTAGTATAAACATCACACTGTAGTAAACATATCCATCCACCAATCATAAGTGCTCTTCCTGTACTCATGGGTGGAGTTTGTAGAGAGCAGACCAATGATTGGGCACATGTTCTTTCTGTTATTTTTAAGATGTTTTCTAGGCTTCTTAGTTTTGAGTAATGCTTAGCAGGACTCCCCTATTTGGTATGAATAATTGAGAGTTGACTGAAACAAGCTTCTTGGAATGATTGAAAACATTCTTCTCAAGTTTAGGCACAAATGATAGTGTAAATTTCCAAATACACTTTGATACTGAGATTATTCAGAAGGTAAGGCTCTTCTTTCAGTAGGAGCAAAACAACATGGAAGTTTATATTCTTCCCTGAGATGAAAAATACATCTATAAAAACCTGTGTCTTTTAGTTTTATACATTTAAATCTAAGTTGAGTTGGAGTCACTTTTGAGTTTTTAGGCACTCTACCTTGTAAGGGTTGTTTATTTAATGCCAATTTCTGTCAGCTCAGCTTCTGCTCTTGAATAGCTACTTAGTAATTTTAAAAATAGTATTTGGACTTTCCTTTTTTTTTTCTTCTACTTATTTAGAAGGATTGTTCAGTATCTCCCTCATTCCTACTTTTTCATGTAATAGGTACTCAATAAATGGTTGTTAAATGAGTGAATGAATTATTGTAACTTCCTCGTTTTCCCTAGAATATTCTCTATTAACTGACCTTCTCTGGCATCTCTCAGGTTCCAAGTGAGAGACACTCATTCCTCAAGAACCACTCATAGATCAGGCCTAATAATTTTCTTCTACTAGAAGGTTATATGTCAGTTTCATTTGTCAGTAGCACTCTAAACAACAGCTGGGGTGGGCTCCTTTAGGCTTTTCTGCCAGAAGGGCTGGGGGACCATAACACCTGCTGCAGCTTCTCAGTTTTCTTTTGCCTTTGACAGGTTGGTGTTTTTCAAGACTCCAAAATGCCTTTACTTTTTGTATAGATAAATGACGATTACTGTCCAGTGGTTCCAAGAAGGTTTTCATGTAGTAATAACCTTTTAGGAGGGTGCAAGGGGAGTCACTTTGTCCATAGAATTTCAGATTTAGCTCACTTTATCTCCACCTAGAAACAATCACGCTCAGACTCATAAAATCTAAATTCCTAAGAGACTGGTTTATAAACCCAAATGTTATTTATTAATTTACGGTGTAAGCAATGCTTAGCCTGTGAACTTGGTTGTGTATAGTCTACCCAGACCAGACACTCCTTACCCTTTACCTGGAGATTAAGCCAACTTCAGAGACCAGATTTAAAAATTAAAAGGTTGAATATGTAGCAAAAAAAGAAAAAAAGGAAAGTCAATAAACATTGATTAAGGGGCATTATGTTCCTGGATATGCCAGCCATAGGAATATGAAAAAGACAGTCCCTTCCCTCAAGGAGTTTACCTTCTAGTGGAGAAAAGACCACCCACACAAAAAGGAGCTGGAAAGTAGGGGGAGGAGAAGGAAAAGGAAAGGAAAGTAATAAAGAGTCTGGTACTGACTTGTGGGAAATGAGGAGATGGCTCGACTGGGAGCCCTCTTTAAATGTTAGCTTTGAGAGGAGGGTTTTTGTTTTGTTTTGTTTTTTTACTACTAACTGCCCTTTGATCAGAAGGGTACTGATGTGAGGACTTAGACTGAAGCTGTCTAGTAAGATGATTAGTTTCCTGTTGATGAGTTTCCTGGGGGAATAAGTCAAGTCCATACCAATATAGCTGGATAGAAAATGAAGACAAAAAAGGATGTCGCCAAAAATATGTTGATATCAAACTAATTTATAGCCCGTTGTGTTATCTTGTTCAACTTAAACAGAATTTCTGCCTAAAAAGTAACTATAACATTCATTTGGCATTTATTCTAGCCGCTTTCTAAAGTGGCCAGGTATACAAATGCAAAGCAAAACTGTCGCTACCCTCCGGGACCTTACTTTGTTTTGCGGGAAAACTACTTAAGAGGGAAGCTGTAAAGAGTTGGAGGGGGGGAGGAGGTTTTAGCTATTCTTTGGAGGTTGTAACCTGGTTGTGAGGTGGAGGCAAAAGGTCGCCTATTGGAGTCTCAGGTGTTTTCGAGGGTGGAGCCCTGTGGGGAGGAGGTGGGGATGATGTCCTGGGAGGAGACTTTGTGGTTTGAAGCTGTTGGCAGGAAGTAAACCAGGAACAGCTTTCTTCTGTCAGAGCATGGACAATATTAAAGACCCCATTCTTAGGTGATGATTTTTTCATTCAGACTCTTCCATCCACTATCAACACATTCTGTTACTTGATATCACTTGCTTCTTGTCATTTATATATTAGTTTCCCAAATTAAAGCCTAAAATATTACCCTAATTATATTTGCAATATATTTAAACATGTTTAAAAAAAATTTTTTTTAAGTACAGGTTGCCACTGGGGAGATTTGTTTTGTTTGTTTTGTTTTAACCTTTACCTTCCATCTTGGAGTCAATACTGTGTATTGGCTCCGAGGCAGAAAAGTGGTAAGGGTGGGCAATGGGGGTCAAGTGACTTGCCCAGGGTCACACAGTTGGGAAGTGTCTGAGGTCAGATTTGAACCTGGGACCTCCCATCTCTAGGGCTGACTCAATCCACTGAGCTACCCAGCTGCCGATTTCCTACTGGGAAGATTTCCAGAGAAGGCTTATTTAGGTAGATTTTTGTTATCTAAAGCTTGTAGAGTTTATCTTTTCTGTACTTTATCTCTAACCTCTAACCTTTGGGCCTAGGTTGATTCCATTTTTAATAATCATTCACTTTCTATACCTCTTATCAGTTGGGAGAAATATACTATATAGGTGCCTCTAAGCTAGATTCCCTTCTCACTTGCATTTACAGATCATATTTCTATCAAGTTTTTACAACTTTATTTCCTCACCAAAAAAGTGGAGTTGGGGGGGAGCAGTTGAATTATCTTCCCTATCTCATTTGACATGTTGTATGTCAAATAAATATAAACTTAATTTTGCATATTTAGTGGAGGAAGGACTAAGAAAAGGGAAATACATATACCATACCAACACCAATATAAAAGTTATTTCCTCTACCTCCTATAATTTTCGTTTTTTTTTTTAGGACAACATCATTCTTCTGATCATCCATTTTCATAATAGTGAGGTATTCTTAATTAACTCTTTCTTCTCCTTTTCCCCCAACATCTAATCATTTGCACAGCCACATCAATGCTTCCTCCAACAATATAACTTTACCATTCTCTTCCAACTCAAATCATCCTTCAGGCTCTCATCATCTCTTACCTGGACTATTGTAATAGCTTGATTTGATAACTGTTCTCTCTGTTTTTCCAATCTCCAATATATTCTCTGTAAAATTTCCAAAATAATCTTCCCCAAAGCATAGTAATGATCATGTTACTGCTTCCTTGTCCAAAAATCTTCAGGGGCTTTTTTTTGCCTCCAAGATAAAATGTACTCATTACTTTGGCACTTACAGCCCTTTGTAATCTGGCTCCAGCCTGCCTCCCAGACTTTCAAGTTATTCCTCTTCATTCTAGCAAATTGGCCTACTCTTGTTTCCTGAACATGGGTCTCCTCCCTCTGTATTTTTGCACAGCCTATCATTCTCTTGTGTTTAAGATGTACTATGTTTTCAATTCTGCCCCTTGGAATCTTTAGCTTCATTCATGGTTCAGTTCAGGTGGGAAGCTCTGCTTCCACATCCTCAAATTTCATAGTATCTACCCATTGGTATATGTTTGGGTTCCCTCCAGTTACAAACTTCATAGGGGCAGGGCCAGTATTGATATATATGTGTCTATTTATTTATTATGTTCGGGGCAGCTGGGTAGCTCAGTGGATTGAGAGCCAGACCTAGAGATGGGAAGTCCTAGGTTCAAATCCGGCCTCAGACATTTCCCAGCTGTGTGGCCCTGGGCAAGTCACTTAACCCCCATTGCCCACCCTCACCACTCTTCCACCTAGGAGCCAATACACAGAAGTTAAGGGTTTAAAAAAAAAATATTTATTGTGTTCCCTGCTCCTATCCTGACTCCAGGTTAGTAGTAGGCACTTAACTGCTAATTGATTGAAATTCTAATGCCTTCTTGGTTTCTTAAAAAAAAAAAAATCCACATATATGGTTTTGTGGTCTCATCCCTGGGAGTCAACTCTCATCTTTCTAGAGGAAAATGTGTTCTGGATTTCAAGTGAGACTGACTTAGAATTTTTAGAGAACAACCCATTAAAAATTTGGGTTAACCTGTAGAGGTAAGTCCAATTTGGATTTCCAAAGACATTTCCATTCTGCAGCTTAAATTTCAGTGATGTACTTCACAGAGTTTACAATCAGTGTTACTTCTGGATTTATCTGGTGATGGTAGGATCATGCCAGAAGAGACTACTACAATCATTCTATATAGATCCTTTTAAACCATTTTTCTGGATCAGGGTTGCTAAGTGAATTATTTTTCTGAGCTAGCAAAAGCTGCTTATTTATTTAAAATAAATTACTTTCTTGTGTGTTCTCCATTTCCATTCTGAGATTATATAACCCTGTTTCAAGACCATAAAGTGGCTGTTGCTACCATATAAGAATCTACTTCTTGAACTATCCTGGGATATGATCTTCATTAGCCTTTGGATAGCTAAGATCATCTGTACTTCTGCCTCCTAATTGGTACATTTAAAGTCTTGAGTGGAAAGTGTTGAGAGTCCTCCAGGGTGTTTGTCACTGGCAGGGACCAGCATCAGAAGGCTTTCCCTTTGGAAATTTCCTCCATCATTTTCCTTTGGGATATTATTTTTAAATTAATTAGACTAGGATGTAAAATTGCCATAGTGTATAAGTACAGTTTTCACACTTTTTTGGAAACATTGAAGATTTGCCTTTAAAATACCTCCTCATAATATTGTCAGATACTCAAATGGATTTGTGATTAAACAGATTTGGTAATGCCTCCAGGTAACTGCAATCCACCCATAATTATACATTTTGTGTGATTCATAAACTTGCCATGGAGATAACTTAAAAGTCCTGGGAATTTTCTTACATTCTCTTGACTTTGTAAGAATACCAGTATAGTATAGGAGTATTCATCTATCAGTGTCAATTATACTTAACTCAGTTGATAGATGGCTATCCCATCTTGGTTTTTTCTTTATACTTTTTTTTATAATGTCCTTTAAACCATTGGAATTCCTGATTCTCAAACCACAAAAGTTTATTTTAATCTCCTGTATTAAGCTAATATTTATTTTGGTGAGTCAAGAAAAGGGAAAGATTTTACAATTCTAGTTACTAATCTCAAGTGAGCTAGTGGTTTGGTATTTGAAGTTGGGCTATGGTAGCCTTTTAATAGTGGGGGAAGAAAGGAAGAAAACGGAAGAATCCATCTTATGCCTTCTATAAGCTGAGTAAAAAACATACAAACTAGAATAATCCATGGGAAGTCTTTGGAGTACTTTGGAAGAAGAGGATTAAGTTCAAGAGAGTTTATTTTGAATATGTACAAATAATTTTAGAGCTTATCCCTGAGGTACCTACAGGACAGTGTTGAGGAATGTTTGAGCTAAGTTTTGTTGAAGAGTGAAAGAGAAGAAGCATGTCTAAGAAAGTAAAGGTTCTTCCAGAGGTTCCTTCCAGCTCCAAATATATGATGCTTTGAAAGAATTGCTTTTCCTCCATCCTTGTCTCAGTTTGCTACAGTTTTTTAGGGTAGGTATTTTGAAAGATTCCCTTTTGTTGTGAAATGTAGAGAAGATTGGGAAGGAAAGCATTGCTATCAGTTGTATTTCAATGACAAGCCTTGTGAAAATTAGAACCAAAAATTGCTCAGACTATGTCATTTTGGAAGACCTGTGCTTCCCCCCTCAATTCCCCCCCACGCACACACACACACTTTTTTTCCCCCTTAGGAAACTGCAGTGTTTCAAAACTATTTTTTTTTCTCATTTGATTTTAAAATTCTTAAGCCATTATCAGTCTGGAAGGGGATCTCATAAATAAAAGCAAAAAAGTTGCACTACTACATCTCTGTTCTCTTCCGATAACTTGACTTCTGGTCTTCAAGTCCCAGTTCTAGTATACTGTTGCCTTTTCTCCTCTTTGAGAAACAGTGCTATTTTTTTACTTATGTCAGACCGTTTATTTTGATCATATCCACACCAGAATTTTTCATTTTGCTTTCAATGTTTTATAAGTTGATCCATATACAATTGACTGCTTTTATCTTTATTTTTACTTATGGCTAAACTATGATCCTACTACCACTACCATTTATCTTCATTATAAAAGTTTTCTGACTTTAACCTAAGACCTTTATTTCCAGATGTGAATTAAACTTGGCATTAAATGCATATTCCACAAATATTTATTAACTCATCAAAAACTCAGCATTTTTATTCTAATCATTAATCTTTTAAAAAATTGATGCTTTTTGCTTTTATATCAAACCTTACAGATACTAAATAAGCATTTCCATATGCATGAACAGGAAAGAATTGTTAATATAAATAAAATAAATCTTATTAAAATGTGTAGGGGCAGCTGGGTAGCTCAGTGGAGTGAGAGTCAGGCCTAGAGACAGGAGGTCCTAGGTTCAGACCCGGCCTCAGCCACTTCCCAGCTGTGTGACCCTGGGCAAGTCACTTGACCCCCATTGCCCACCCTTACCAATCTTCCACCTATGAGACAATACACCGAAGTACAAGGGTTTAAAAAAAATGTGTAATAATTAGCATATAGTTTTCAAAACCATCTTTCTTGTGATGTTTCCTAGTGTCTTCATATTTCGATGACTTCTACCCATTTTTTGGTTGCCTTACCCCCTTATCCCCACTTTTGGGGAGAAGGAAACTGTATAACAAATATGCTTAGTTAAGCAAAACAAATTCCCACATTTACTCTATTTGAAAATGTATGTGTTATATTTTGCTTTGGCTTCATTTCTCTGGGATTATGATTGACCATTGCATTAAGGTCTTTTAAATCTTTCAAAATTTTTTTCTTTGTAATTTATAGTTGTTGCTGTTGTATAATTTCCTGGTTCTATTCATTTCATTGTATCAGTTCATGGAGATCTTCCTAGTTTTTTCTGAAATTGTTCCTCTTGTCATTTCTTACAACATAGTAATAGTCCATTATATTTATTTGCCGTAATTTGTTCAGCCATTCCCCAGTTGATGGGCACTCTTTCAAATTTCTAGTTCTTTGCCCCTACTAAAAGCTGCTATAATATTTGTGTGTATATTGGTTCTTTTCCTCTTTCTTTGATCTTAATGGAGAATATAGTGCTGTTAGTAATGGTTTCTCTGGATTAAAGGGGCAAACAGGTTAGTGATTTGTGGGGTTGAAAGACTGATGGTAATAGTTCCAAAATGACTAGACCAGTTCACAACTCTGTCAATAAATAGTACATTAGCATGCCCATTTTCCCACAGTGCAGTTCTCATTTTCCTTTTGTCTTTGCCAATCTGATGGATATAAGATAGAAATTTAGAATTGCTTTTATTTGTGTTTCTGCTATTATCAGTGATTTGGACTATTTTCATCTGTTGATAGCTTGAATTTATTATTTTTTTTAAACTGTTCATATCCTTTATCCATTTCTTTAAATACTTCTAATACATTTCAATCAATTCCTTATATGTCTTAGGTATGAGACAATTATCTGATCACTTTAATCTTGAGTCAGTGCCTAATTTCAAAAATGAGCCTGCCAAAAGGCTTACATACTCAATTTTCAGGGAAGTTAGGAAGTAATTGACTTTACATCAAATTAGGTGACTTCTTTCAATGTATCCTAGCTGTTCTTTAGAAATTAAAGTAGAAACTGCCTAAAAGTTTATTTTTTAGATTATTGTTTTCAATTCCAAGAATAACTATAATAGACTATTATGTGCCAACAAATGGAGAAGGTTTTGATTTATTGTTACTTAAATTTTAGTATGAGTTTTAGATTGATATATTAGTGTTAGAGAGGGATGAAGCATGGTCTAGTGCAGTGAATAGTGAACCTTTTAATGGTAGAGTGCTGGGCACCCTCCCCCCCAAACTATGTACATTTGGCTGCTGGACAGTGGTGCAGGGGATGTGAGAAAATGTCATCAGGCTCGGTGGAGATGGGGAGGGGAACAGCTCCACCCAAGTCCCTCTGCCTTTCTAGTAAGGGGGGGGCACAGCCATGTGCCCACAGAGAGTGCTCTGCATAACATCTTTGGCACCCGTGTCCTAGGTCACCATCACTGATCTAGTGGTTTAGAGAGAATGAGTTAATCAACAATCGTCACAGGCTTCCTATGAGGCTGCATGGTCACATGAGATGGTATTTGATACATGTTTAGTACATCGCCTACTGCATGTAATAAATGATTATTCCTTTCCCTATCCCTAGTGCTGGTAATGTAAAGAAAAAAGAAAAAAACAGTTCCTGCCTTAAACAAACTTCCATTCTAATATGGGGAAACAACATAAGTATATAAATCAGAAAATACAAATAAATACAAAGAAGATAGAAGAAAACCTCACAGGGCATATTACTAGCAACTTGGGGAATCAGGAAAAGCTTCCTAGAGTAATTGGTGTTTGAGATAAGTGTTAAAGGAAGTCAGGAATTCTAAGAGTTAGATTGGGAGGAAAAGAGCATTCCAGGTAATAGCTAATGGAAAGACATTAAGGAAAAATGGAACATCTTATGTGGGGAATAGCCAGTAGGTCAGGACTGCCATTTCTTAGAGTGTCTATAGGGAAGTAGAATGAAGTAGAAGACTGGAAAGGTAGGAAGATGCCAAGTGTTGAGAATATCTAAATGTCAAAGGACTTTCTATTGAATACTGCAGGCAATAGGGAACCACATGAGTTTATTGATTGGGGTAACATGATCCGACCTACACAAAGGAAAATCAACTTTGACACCTGCGTGGAAGATGGATTGAAGTAGGGAGATACATGAGGCATGGAGACCATCAGAGAAGGCTATTGGAATAGGCCAAGTAAAAGGAGATGAAACTAAACAGGGAGGTGGAGAGTGGGGGACGTTAGTAATTGTATAACTATAGAGAAATGATAGTATTCTAAAGATGATTTAGAGAAAGTTTACATGTCTTGACAGCTGATTGGATAAAGGAGTCAAGAATGACAGTTACAAATGTAGTAAAAAGGTGCCCGGTGCCTTTGACAGTCCACAAAGGAAGTTCAGAAAATGGGAGAGTTGGAAAGAGGGGGGAACTTGTATTAGGAATGCATGATTCTGTCTTGACTTTCAAGAAAATTCTTTGGCAGCAAGGTCTACCAAGGGTGGATAGATTTTTTTATTTTTAAATATATCAAAAGATTGTTTTAATGATGTGCTAATCTTGCCAAAAAATAAACACATACAACCCTTCCCTACCTTGTCAGTTATAGTTGATCAGTCAACTCATACATTCTAACCTCCAGCCCACCATTCCTCTCCTTCCCATGGATATATGCTTCATTCAATGTGTACTTGTTGTTAAAACCAAGAGTTTTAGCTGCCAAGAGTCCTAGTGGTTCCCTCTGCTTTTACTCTGTGATTCCTCATGTTAAATGGATGGGGAAGAGAGTGGTCAAAAAACTCAACCATCAGGGGCAGCTGGGTAGCTCAGTGGATTTAGAGACAGGAAGTCCTAGGTTCAAATCTGGCCTCAGACACTTCCTAGCTGTGTGTTCCTGGGCAAGTTGCTTGACCCCCATTGCCTACCCTTACCACTCTTCCACCTAGGAGCCAGCCAATACACAGTATTGACTCCAAGACGGAAGGTAAGGGTTTAAAAAAAAAAAAACACAAAACCTCAACCACTACCACAAGCTGAAATAAAAGATGGCCAGCCATCAAAATGAACTTTTTTTGTTCTAATTTCTTTCTGTGCAAAGGAGCTCTGTACTTTTAACCATACTTTCCAACTTGCTCTGCCTCTCTGGTGTCTACTATAATGGCCACAAATATTTAATCCTTTTCAAGAAGTTCTAGATACACAACCACCCCAGGATCCATGTACACATACCCTATATAGTTTTCTTGCTTTTAAATTTACTCTGCTTTGGTTGAAGAGAGTACCAGAAGTTTCTTTTTCTCTTTTCTAAAGTTGAGCAAGTTTCCATTGGTTCACACAGTTTACAAATTATATTCTCTGACTAAACTTCCCCTCTCTAAGCTAGTGAAGCTATAAAGCTGTATATATACAGCTGGAAGACAAAGAGTTTGTTTTCCTGTCTACCTAATCTAAGACCACTACCCCATACTAATTCTTACCTTTTAAAAAAAAGAAAATTACAATCTCATGAGTTTAACATTCCTCTCCCCCCCCCCCCCAAAAAAAAATCCTTAGTAAATCCTTCCCTCTACCCAGCCTGCCCCCAGTCTCAAATACTTATTCTTTTTTTCCTCCTGGAAGCCATAATTCTCTGCTAATGATTAGATGAAGCAATGGTTATATTCCTCATCCCATTTCCCCACTAACATTCTGTTTCTCAAGCCTTCAGAAAATCATCAATGATGGGGAAAGAAAGATTAGAAACATCCCCCAACCTTATTCCCTTCACAAAAAAGCACAAAAAAACATGGTATTTTGTTCCCCAAGTTATATCTAGTAAGAAAACTCAGAAGAGGGGGAGAGGCAGGATGGAAGGAGGGACATGAGATTATGGGATGGGGGCTATAGAAGATATCTGAACCTTGAGAGAAGATAAAAGGTTAAAATATTTGGAGTATGAAATGGAGAATCAAAAAGGACTGCCATGCCATGGGGCCCCAGTAGAAAAAGTTTGAGGAGATTGGAAGTTGTGATAAGGATGAAGACTTAGGTTTCAGAAGGGTAAAGCATGGAGATAGATGGAATGTGAAAGGAGATTTTGGTCATATAGAAGAATGTCAGAGTTTTTGATTAAGGAAGTGAAACAGTTGTAAATAAGATGAGATCTTGGCTGTGGTGTGTGAGTAAGGTGTCCTGAAGGATTGAGTCGTGGGATTTAAGGAAACTGAAGAAGTGAGAGATTAGGAAGTTTGAGGGAAAATCAGTCAACATGGAAGTTGAAGTCTTTTGGCAAAAAGGTTCAAGTTGAAGATGTAAGGACAACAGTGAGCCAGCCAAGTGCCTCAGTTCCTTGAGAAAGAAGGGAGAATAAACAGGGTAGAATATTTAATTGGCTAAATTTAAAAGGAAGACAGGTTACTGAATTGTGGTGGCAAAAAGGGAGTCTCAGAATGGTAGCAGGAAGTAAAAAATATTTCATCAACCCCAGAATCATTGTATAGGAGGATTTAAGTGAAGGTACAGCCAGTGTTAGAGAGGATAGCCTGGTATGTACTGTCTTTAGGGGGAAAAGCAAATAGTTGGAATTGAGAGAAAGAGATCCAGAATTAAGGAAAGTTTATATATTCTGGAATGGGAATCCCAGGGAGTACAGGAAAGGGCAGGGTTGGAGTTGAGCCATAGATGGAATAGGGTGGGGAAGATAAGAATGAGAGAGCAGGAACTTTTGGTTAGGAGTAGTTTGCTCCAATGTGGCCTGTGATGAATAATAGTGGAGATGGGCAGAAGAATAGGTAGAGAAGTAGATTGTTCACCTTGGCAGGTTAGGGGTCAGGGGGCGGGGTAGAAGTGAGTAGACTTCTTGAGAACAATGACCATATATCATTTTTCTTTTGTTCCTTTTGGATGGCTTGGTAAATATTTGTTGAATGAATCTAACTGCTATTCTTCCCACCCCCTACATTTGGATTTTTTGTTTGGCCCCTGAAAAATTACATGGAGTGAAAATAAGAATCCTGGCCCATAGTATGCAGCATACTTTATAGAATATCAGGAAATGAGAACTTTGCATATAGCACTTCGTTGTTTAGACAACTTTTCAATAACATTGATCAATAAGTATTTACTAGGAATTTTCTAGGTGCTTAGCTACTCTGTACTATGTACTGAATAGATTGTTATCTATATTAATTCCATATCTACACAGGTACATCTTGGGCATTTTGTGACTTGTGTGATTGGGAGCCCAAACCAGAAGCCAATGGGATATGGGGAGCATCTTGTTAAACTGCTTTAGTATGAACTATTTTCATGTAGTAATTTCCAGTTAACTACATCTTAAGAAACCAAAAGAATCTCTTCAGGGAAGAAGCAAAAGCCTTGTTGTGACTACAGCATCCCCTGGCCAACAGATTATAATCACTCCTGGCAACAGTAATTATTTATTATTATTAATTATTATAATTTCACATGTCCCTCTTGTAAATCATTTTCAGTATAGGCACACACAAAGTTTTGATTCACCCTGTAATCTTGTCAAGAAATCCAGAAAGGGATTTAGAAGCTAAAACTCAAACTTGGTTTTTATATAACTCTCCTGAGACTATATTATGCTTACATTAAAAACTGTTCGTTGACTTTAAGACATGATGAAAGAAAGAGGAAGACCAGAAATTCTTGTGCAGGCCCTGCCAAGAGTTATTATCACTGTTGTTGTCAGGGTCTGTGTTTGTTTCTTAAGTGATAAAATGGGCCTGAAAATCATCGTTCTGTCTCATTTAACGGTGCTCAGTAATTCTTTAAAATGATTTCTAAAGTGACTTTAAAAGAACTTAATTTTTTTTCTTTAACCATTTGCAGAGCACAAGAGATTTGTATGAGTATGTTGTGAGATGAAGAAATTCTAAAACAGAACTTTTAAATCCTTTTTTGGATTCTATGGCAGATATTTGTGGAATTCGATGGCTGCAACTGGAAGCAACACTCCTGGGTGAAAGTCCATGCTGAAGAGGTTATTGTGCTGCTGCTAGAAGGCTCCCTAGTCTGGGCTCCTCGAAAGGATCCATTCCTCCTCCAGGGGACCAGGGTCTCAATCGCACAGTGGCCAGCCCTGGTGAGTATAGTGGGCAGCAACTGATTTAATCTTCTGCCTTTTGAGTTTGATGTGGTGTTACATTTGTAGCAGGTGTCTGATGGGATGACCAAATCTATAATGTTTGTGTGAGGTTTTTATTAACTGCCATTTTTTTTGAGAATTAGTTCTACGTAATTAGAAATTTGACTTCATTGTCAAATAATTTTCCAAAGGACAAAGACAAACACAAATAGGAAATGTTTTCTCAAGTATACTCAGTTTTTATATTTAGTACTTCTTAACTATAGGGAATTTTTTCATTTTCAATACACTTGGAGAAAATTTTTGAAATGAGTATATTATCTTTGAAGGAGATTTTTTTTTTAATGATTCAAGATTTGCCCTTTTAAAGCATCAGTAGAGAGCTAGCCTCAGAGGCAGGACAAACCTGAGTTCAAGGGCTTCCCTTGACACACTCGACTCTGTGACCCTGGTCAGGGCCTCAGACAATTCTCTAGTCCAAGGAAGTTTGGGAAACTGGGACAGTGCAGATATACCTTGGTAGCGAATTACTCTCCTGGGAGTTACCTTTATCAGTTAAATGACCAGTCTAAGCCCTTTTCCTAACTCTAAGGTAGGATATAAATAAACAAAATTTAATTGTAAAGGCAAGTATTTTTTTTCTTACTCTGTTTTGAAAATATTAGATAAAAAGTAGCAACAACTAAAAATAATTTGTTTTATGGTCTAAATTTAAATTCATGAACAAACTTAAAACCTAGACATTAAACTTTTGATGATCTATTGTCAGTGTGAGAAATATTCTCTTACTAGAACAAGTTCTTTTTTTCCTTTTTATTTGTTCTGGGAATGCAATTAAATGTATTTTTCCTCTTATGATAGTTTATTTTTAATTTTATTTTTAATTCTACTAATAATTATAAGCAAATAGATTGAGAAGAAAAACACAAATGAAAAGAAAAACTTGTTATTCCTAGATTTAAAAAAATTTTTTTAACAAGATAGAAATAAAATTGTCCAGTTGGTTTCTAAGATCCCTTCTGCATCTCTTTTCTGTATGTTTTCTGGGTTGTTTCTGTCAATAGTAGTCATCTTTATTTCCATAGTTTTCATGACTATGTATGTTGGTGGGGATTTTCTTAGTTTCTGCTTTCTTCATTTTGCATTACTTCCATTTTCTCATATTTTTGTGTATTCCTAGTCAATATTTCTTATGACTCAGTAATATTCCATTACATTCAACTCATTAATATTCCATTACATTCTTATACCTTAATTTGTTCAGTTTACCTCTTTCAATAGAGCTTTGTATGACATTTATAGTCAGTTTATATTTGAAAAGTTATTGTAGGTGGGGACAGGTAGAATTAGAATTAGCAGAACTTCAAATGCTTTAAATCACCTTAATTTTCTATAAGATGGTGACAAAAGAATTTTATGAACAAATGAAAGCTTCAGAGTCTGTCCAGGTAAGCATTTGATTTGTTTCCAAAACCTTAATCCACTTCTCCACTTCACAGACCTTCACTCCGTTAGTGGATAAATTGGGTTTGGGGTCTGTGGTTCCAGTGGAGTTTCTTCTGGATCGAGATCTCCGATTCTTGTCAGATGCTACTGGATTACGCCTATTCCAGGTAATTGAACTGTACTCTAAACCTAGAACTAAGACCATTTCTTTGACTGACATATATGCATTTAATCAATAAACATTTCCATAAGCATTTACTAACTGTCAGCTAAAGACCCTGAGAAAGTATTATGGAGAAAAACTGAAGAAAAAATATACTACTTGCCTTCATGGAGCTTAAATTAAGAATATAAGTGAACAGGTAGGTGGCTGAGTGGATTGAGAGCCAGACCTAGAGATGGAAGGTTCTGAGTTCAAATTGGGCCTCTGATACTTCTAGCTGTGTGACACTGGACAAATCACTTAATCCCAGTCGCCTAGCCCTTGCCCTTCTGTCTTAAGAGGTTTTTTTTTGTTGTTTTTTTTTTACTAAGACAGAAAGTAAGGGTTTAAGAAAAAAAAAGGAGAAGAAGAATGTATGGAGATTTTTCCACTTACCTTAAGCTTTATACTTTGTCCTTCCTGGACCTGTATGTATCAAAAAATATTTTGGCCAGCTGTGTTACTCTGTAATGTAGGCTTTGGTGATCACACCTTTCCCCTTTGTGCATTCTCTTGTTTTGAAGCCTAAAGGCCTTCCAATGAAAAAAAGCACTATGGCTATTATCAATAAGAAGATAATATTAGAAGTCTGTCTAATAGGGATAAAGGGGATGGGTAGCTAGGTGGCAGCTAGGAGGTGTCCTGGGTTTAAATCTGGCCTCAGACACTTCCTAGTTGTGTCTTTTTAGCCCATTACCTAGCCCTTACAATTCTTCTGCCTCAGAACTGATAAGATTCTAATAGAGAAAGCAATGATTTGAAGGGGAAAAAAAATCTTATCTAATGGAAAAGATGGTAAGAAAAAAAGAAAGATGGTGGAAAGAGATAAGCAGTGTTTAGAGACTGGTAATTAACTGAATTATGTTTGAGAACCCTAAGCAGTGGTTAAAAGCTTCTGTTTTCATTTTGGGTATAGGCAAGAATTGGCAAATTGCCAAAACAAAGTAGCATCATGTACCCTAATTCTGCTATAACTAAATGAAGCCTAGTTTAGGAGGTCCTATCAGCTAAACCCCTAGTGCTGTGACATTTAATAGATGCAGCAATCTGGCACTTTGCTACAGCTTTGCCCCAAGAAAGCTGCCAATAAGAAGGGCAAAAGAAGGCTCTTGCTTCCATCAAGTTCAAGGACAAGGGGAATTTTTGCCATGGCATACAGAGGGTACAATATATTCATGTTTTTGATACATAGGTATGAAAATAGGCTGCTCTCCCTGCTAGAAGAGAAAGTGACAGGTTAAGAGGAGTGTCTCCCTGTTCTCTAGCCTATCAGGGAGACAAAAGTATTTCTGAAAAGAATGGCTGAAGTGCTTTGAAGAGGAAAAAAAAAATTATACAGAAGCAGAGAAATTCTTTTTTCAGAGGGCTGAGGAATGGAGGAATGTGCTATAGAGGAGGTTGGGAAGAAGTGCCACTGAACTTTTGAGATTATGGAAAAGGTAGAAAAGTTGTGGCAGGGCAAGTAGACAGGGAGCTTGATCACCTCAGAAGGCAAAAAAAAAAACAATGGATTTGGAGTCAGAAGAACTGGTGAATATCAGCTTTGCAATTATCACCTGTCTGATTTTTTTAAAGTATCTATTATGTGCTATGTGACTAGGATGTAAAAAGAGGTAAGACAGTTTCTGCCCTCAAGGAGCTCACAATCTAGTGTTGGAGACAGACAAATATGTACAAACAAGGTATATATAGGATAAATAGGAAATAATTAAGAGAAGGAAGGCAGTAGAATTCAGAAGAGTTGGGATAGGCATCCTGTGGATTATAGGATTTAATGGGAACTTAAAGGAAGTCAGCAGGCAAATATGAGGAGGAAAAACATATCATAAGCATGGGGGGGGGATAGCTAGGTTATGAGAGACTGGGAGGATGTTGTTACCCTTTATAGTAATAAGTAAGGTAGGAAGGTAGGGGATGATTAAGGGGAAAGACAATTTTATTATGTTCATGTTGAGTGTAAGATATTTACTGGAAATCCAGTTTGAGGTGTGAAAAGAAATAGTTGGAAATGCAAGATAGGTCACTTAACCGTTCTGAGTCTCTGTTTCTTCATTTGTAAAATGAGGGGATTTGGACTAGCTGGCCTTATTCTACAATGCCGGAAACACTTCAAAGCAGTTTTGAGAACCAAGTTAGCTAAGTAAGAAGAGGCTCATCACTCATAGGCTAGCCAATGAGAGACAGAGAGAGAGAGAGAAAGAGAGACAGAGAAAGAGACAGAGAGAGAGAGATTGATTGGAAAAAAATTTTTTTTTACCATGACAACCTATATGAAACAAAAATACAAAATGACCCTAAGTCCTATTAAGATTCCTTCCATTTCTGCAGTGATTCTGGCAGAGAATGCCAAAAATAATGTAATAATTTTTGGACTATAACAAAACTTTAATTTTACTACTGCCATTCTAAGTTTGAGATACTTGCCCAGTAAACATATGCTGTCTAATAAACTAGAGGCACTATAAATCTTGACATTCTCAACATTAATGAAACAAGAAGAAAGGCAAGTACAGCTAAATGAAAAACTGACTCACAGATACTTCTTATACTTTTTTTCTTTGAAGAACCATAGAAGATAATTGGAAGGTGGATTTTATTGTACACCTAAAAATAATAAAAAACAGTATTTTCATGGAATGTGGTCATCATATTAATATTACAACACCAATGATGAATGTTTGTATAAAGACCTCTAATGGGAAAAAATGGAATTCATGCACTGATATAAGTTGCTGAAGGTAAAGAAGTAGATAAAATACCATGAAGAACTTGATAAGATAAGGATTAAATCCATCTGTACTCTTATATTTGGAATATTAGAGTGAACAGGTGGGATATATGTGGGAAAACATAGTTCAAGAAGTAGGAATAAAAGGGACCAAAGATTTAAATTTCACAGAGAAGTTTCTCACCTTCATATAATGAATATTTTTCTTGGAATAAAAAATTATTAAGTGCTGGACAAGATGAATACCAAATAATGCCACAAAAGAAAGGAAATAGATTAGATTTTAATAAATAAGAAAATAAATGTTACTGAAGTGAGCTCTATCCCTTAATTCTTGGGAAAATTTTCACACATGGCAGCACTAAGATAAGATAAAATTTAGTTTTAAAGAAAAGAAAGAATAATTAGGGGGAAAAATGTACAATAGAAACAATTTAATACTAGACTCTTTAAACAAATATTTGATCATTAAAATTGGAAATCAGTAGCAGATTAATATTATATCATCCCTATTATAATAATTTTATACAAAAGTTTAACACAAGTTAATTGGCCACAACAAAGAGATCGAAAGAAAAAGCCCAGAAAGTGCCTTAGTCAGTCACCATTTAAGTTAGCAAATGAATAGAAATGACTGGCAAGGGGACAACACCAGGTTAGAGTATAAACTCATTTGTAAAATTTTATGAAGAAGGATGATGGATGATTATGAGTAATATCTTATAAAGATGTAGAGAGATGCAGTGGAAGACAAAACTAGCTTTAAAAAGGCTTGGCAAGACATCCATATAAGTAAAATTATTCCAGAAACATTTAAGAATAAAAGTGGGAGAAATTCAAAACAGATGGAAAAGGCTGGTAAAAATTGTAACGAATACTCCCATCAGTGATAGTGGAGCTACGACTGTTTTTGGACCCTGTCATTAGAGTCCCAGATGTGCTTATGTGGAAGTATAAATGGCACTACTCAGAGAAGACTCAGGCAGAGCTGCCTGACTGGATCAAGTATATAAAGAAAATGGCTTTGCTGGAGTTAACCTAATTGTGAGAGTGTTTGTTGATGGATCAATGAAGATATCTGAAGGGGAGGAAGTCTATCAAAGGCATCGGGTGGAAAGGTATCTCTGACTTTATTAATACTGAAAAAAAAGATGATCAAGAGAATATCAATGTGATCAACCTACGTACCTTCTTCCTGTCTCTGCAAAATCTTTATGATAGCCACCTACATTGTAGGCATTGTTGTTGAGGACATTAGTAAAGAACAAACAGGCTTTCATGAGCACTATTCAATAATAGAACGTATCCTTACTATTTCACAATTAGCTGAAAGTTATAGAATATGAGATTTCACTTTGCTTATTTGCTGATTATTATAAAGCACTTGATCTAGTATAATGGTTGTTTGATTTTTTTTTTTAAACCTTACCTTTCTGTCTTAATATCAATTCAAGATTTGAACCCAGGTCTTCTTGACACCAAGCCTAGTGCTCTACCCATTGTGCTATTCAGCTACCCTGTAAAATGTTAAATAGGCTCTTTTTCAGCAAGTTGTTTCCAATCCATATATCAGAATCATTTAAGATTGCTTCAAAGAAGTAACAGAAATGTTACTCTGTTAAGTGACCCTCTTATCTTAAACATCAAAAGAGGCATTAAGAATGGGCAGTTCAAATCTAAACTCAGACACTGCCTAACTGTGTGACCCTGGGAAAGTCAATTGCCTAGCCCTTACAACTCTTCTGCCTTGGAATCAATTCTAAGATGAAAGGTAAAGGGTTTTGTTTATCTGTTGTTGGTTTTTTTAAGAGAGAAATATTTGCTCGCCAAAGGTATTCATTGTGGTTGTAGGAGATTCAGCCCAGAGTCCAAGCCAAAGGATTTCTTGTAGATGATGCAGTTATTTGGACTATCTGGTTTGCATATGACATTATAATTATTGCATCAAGCTCCAAAATGTTTCAGAATGTCCTGGAAAGTAACAGTAATTACTTCCAAAGAATTTGACCTGACCATACAGGAAAAACCAAGTGGATTAAGAATTGCCTAGATAACAATATGTATTTGCATAGGCAAGTGGGTGCAGAGTAGAACAAGAGAAGGAGAGTGGACTGGATTGTTGCCTTTAAAAAATTTTTTTAATTAAATTTTAATATTTACCCAATTATATGTAAAAACAGTTTCTAACATTTTTCAAAAAATATTGAGTCTTGAATTTTCTCACCCCCATCCCAGTTGAAATGGTAAACAATCTCATATAGATTTTACATGTGCAATCATGTAAAACATTTTTCCATATTCTTTTGTGGAAGAAAAAAAATTAAGAAATAAAGTAAAAATAATTTGCTTTGGTCTGGATTCATACTCGGTTCTTTTTCTCTAGAAGCAGATGGCACTTTTTATCACAAGTCCTTTGGTATAGTTTTGGATCATTGTGTTGTCTGAGAATATCTGTTATTCACAGTTGTTCATTGTACAGGATTGCTGACACTGTTGAACAATGTTCTCCTGGTTCTGCTTATTTCACTTGGCTTCTTTCAAGCCTCTTTCCAGGTTTTTCTGAATTCCTCCTGTTTGTCATTTCTTACAGCACAATAGTATTCCATTACAATCATATACTATAACTTACTCAGCCATTCCCCAATTGATGGGTATCCACTCACTTTCTAAATCTTTATCCCCTCAAAAAAGAGCTGCTTTAAATATTTCTGTACATATAGGTCATTTCCCCTTTTAGTTTTTTATCTCTGGGATACAAATTTAATAATGGTATTGCTGGGAAATAGGTCCAAATTGCTCTCCTGAATGAATGAGACAGTGCATTTATGTCTCAACTTTCCCACAGCCCCTCCCAAGTTTTGTCATTTTCCTTTTCTGTCATAATAGCTCATCTGAAAGGTGTGGGATGGTACCTCAAAGTTATTTTAATTTGTATTTCTCTAATAATGCTTTAGAGCATTTTTTGCATGTCTATAGAGAACTTTAATTACTTTGTCTAAGAACTACCTGTTCATATGCTTTGTCCATTTATCTATTGGGGAATGACCTGTATTCTTATATATTCAACTTAATTCCCTATGTATTTGAGAAATGAGACCTTTTATTAGAAAGACTTGTAAAAAAAAAAATTGGACCATTATGATTACTGTGTATTACTCTCCATCCCATTTCCCCCTGTTTAGTTTCTGACCTCCACCTCCCTCCCCACCAAATTTGTCCTCTTTTCTATCAGCCCCACCCCCATTCTTTTATCTCCTTCCCTTCCTACTTGCTTATAGGGTAAGATAGCTTTCTATACCCAGTTGATTGTGTGTGCTTTTCCCTCATTGAACCAATTCTGATGAGAATAAGGTTCTCATGCCCTCTTCCCCACCTGCCCCATCTTCCTGAACTCCACTATAAATGTTCTCTCATACCTATTTTATGTGTTATAATTTACCCCATTCTGTTTTTCTCTTCCCTCGCTTCCTCATACATTCCTCTTTCTCATGCTTTCATTTTTTATATTATCCTATCGTATTCAATTTATACCCTTGCCCTCTGTCTATTTATACTCTTTTATAACTGCCCTAATAATAACATAGTTCTTTGGAGTTAAAAGAATAATTTCCCCATGTTGGGGATTTTTTTTTTTTGAATGCTTTTTGATTCTTCTTTCTTCTTTCTCTTTTTTTATGATTCTCTTGAGACATATTTTGAGAGTCAGATTTTCCATTTAGCTCTGGTCTTTTCATCAGGAATGTTTGAAAGTCCTCAATTTCACTGAATACCTACTTTTTCCTCTGGAAAATTATGCTCAGTTTTATTGGTAAGTGATTCTTGGTTGAAGTCTTAGCTCCTTTGCCTTATGGAATATCATATTCCAGGCTCTCTGATCCTTTAATGTAGAAGCTGCTAAGTCTTATGTTATCCTGATTGTGGCTCCATGATGTTTGAATTATTTCTTTATGACTGCTTGCAATATTTTCTCCTTGACCTGAGAGTTTGGGGATTTGGCTGTAATATTCCTAGGAGTTATCCTTCTGGGATCTCTTTTAGGAGGTGATCAGTGGATCTCTCTTTCAATCTGTGTTGCCCTCTGGGTCTAGAATATCAGGCAGTTTTCCTTGATTTCTTGCAAGATGATGTTTAAGCTCTTTTTTTTTTTTATCGTGGCATTCAGGTAGTCCAATAATTCTTAAATTATCTTTCTTATATTTATTTTCCATGCCAGTTGTTTTTCTCATAACATATTTCACATTTTCTTTATTTTTTTCATTCTTTTGAATTTTGATTTTATTGTTTCTTGATGTCTCATGGAGTCATTTGCTTCTACTTGCCCGATTCTAATTTTTAAGGCATATTTTCTTGAGTGAGCTTTTGTATCTCCTTTCCTTTTGGCCAGCTCTACTTTGTAAAGAATTCTTTTCCTCAGTGAATTTTTGTACCTCTTTTTCCATAAGGCTAATTCTGTCTTTCAAGAAGTTCTTCTCTTCATTGACTTTTGCATCTCTTTTCCCAAGCTGTTGACTTTTTTCACTATTTTCCTGAATCTCATCTCTTTTTCCCAATTTTTCTTCTGTCTCTTTTTAAAATTTTTTTTAAAAACCCTTATCTTTTACATTAGATTCAATATTACGTATTGGTTCCAAGGCAAAAAAAATGGTAAGGGCTAGGCATTAGGGGTTAAGTGACTTGCCCAGGATCACACAGCTAGGAAGTGTCTGAAGCCAAATTTGAACCTAGGACCTCCCATCTAGGCATGGCTTTCAATCCACTGAGCTACCCAGCTGCCCCCTCTTCTTTGATTTTTAAAATCCTTTTTGGGCTTCAGAGCATTTACTATTTTTCTTGGAGGTTGTGTATGCAGCAGCATTGTCTTTGTTGTCTTCATCTGAGTTGACTCTTCCCTATCACCAAAATGACTTTCTGTGTTGAGTTTCTTTTTGTTGTTGTTGTTTGCTTATTTTTCCTGCCTTTTTCTTTTCTTTTAATTTAAAATACTGTTAAAAGTTGGGATCTAAATGTGAAGGGACCATTATTCCAAGCTTCAGATCCTTTGTGTAGCTGCCTTCAGAAGTAGCTCTGGGAATCTATCTGTTTTCAGTTCTTTCAAGGTAGAATGATATATAAGGATAGGTGTGTTTAATATTCTACTAGCCTGTGCACTGGTCTGTGAGTAACACCAAGCACTCTTCTACCTTGGAACTATGACCAGGGTCCTCTGCTCCCCTGTGGCCACAAGCACTAATATCTGGTGGTGCTCCTCCTTAGCCTGAGATCTTGCCTCTGGACTGCTACCTAGTTCTTGCACTCAGAGCCAGCAGAAGGACCCCTCTAATCTTCTTCTGGGCAGTTGTTCAACCTCCCTTACCTAAGTCTGTGGCTGAAAGTTCCAAAAGCCTTTGCTACTGATTCCCAAGGTCTGTTGCCACTGTGGGGCCTATCCTGGTGCACTGCTCTCCACCTTGGTGCACTGAATCCCTCATGCTGGCCTTCTAAGTTGTTTTAGGCATAAAAATTACTTCATTTTGTCTTTTTGTGGGTTATGCTGCTCCAGAATTTGTTTTAAGGCATCATATCATAGCTTTTTGGAGAGTAATTTGGTAGAGATCAGATGGGTTCCTGTACCTTTTCCGCATCTTGGCTCTGCCAGGCCCTCTGAAAATTACAAATATTCCACTAACACAAAGGAGGTCTTTCTTTTTAATGCCAGTATTAAAGATGTTGTATGGGCAAAGGAGAGGTGCATTTAACCAATGAAGAATTTCCAAAGAAGAAAAGGAGCAAAAGGTGTCATCAGGGAATTTTATGGTAGGAAGAAAGACATTCTGGTCCCATGCTGAAGGAGAACGATGGCAGGGGGACAGCCAGAGTGCTCTACTGATATCCTGGAGATTGTGAGAGGCAGCAGGGATGGTCTGTGAAATCCCTATGACTAACTCATGGAAAGATGTGAAGAAGAATTATATAGGATGGTCAGACATGAATAAGTTGTAGTTTCTATCATTAGAGGAAATATCCAAATAAGTCAGATCACAGGTTCATTTGCATGTTGCCAGCCCATGGCAGAGGTATAGTAGAAACTTAATGAGTGAATTTTGGATTGTATCCTGTGATCTTATAGATTTCTTATGTTCCATGAAATGATGTGGATCTACAGGTGCTAATTAGGAGAGGGATGATTTGATTCTGATCAGAGGGAAATGAAACAAAAGTTAATTGATGATTCCTTCCTTGGGGTATTAACATTAGGTAGTCATGACATGAACAGTTGAGAGGTCTGCTGTCTTCTGGAGGCATGTACTGGAAACCTGACAGAGAGCTTCATGAGACTTGTCAAACCTGGGAACCCCTAGCCACTCCTTCTGAATTGTGTACAAATGAAAGCAACATAATGGAGTGGAAAGAGAACTGGCCTTGCATCTGGGGGAGCTGTTCATCTGTCTTCTACTAATGTCTCCGTGACCTTTTGGGAATTAGTGTCTCCTAATATATAAGATGAGAGGATTGGACTATATGATCTAGAAAGTCTCTTGTTCTTAAGTCCTCTGATACCACCAGGAAGAATCTAGAAAAGTTTTGCATGGGATAATGAAGGTCTCAGGCAGGAAATTCAGGACCTTAGAGGAATGCTGTTAATGTTTCATCACTGCTACCAACTGAAAGCAAAGGTTTCAAAAGAGAAAGACAGATTTGGGAAATAAATAGATAAATATCCTAAAATATAATTTGGATTCTGTACCACAGCTTAAAATAGAGGAATAATGGACTTTTGACTAAGAACACATATGTATTCAGTTAGGACTGTTAAAAATATATTTGTCTGGAATCTTGCAAATCTTATGAAAAGGGTTTTTTTAAACTGAGAGTGGAGGGAAAAGAGAAAGAAACTGCCTATATATTTTGAAGAGTCGCAGTTACATCTTAGGAGAGATAACTATCAGTAGATTTTCTTTATTAAAATCAGAAATTACTATATCTTATTGGTGCTAGTTCCAGTATTCAAAAATGTTCCACTATTTAGAAAGGAAGAGGGTGGAGTTTTCAAACTATAGACTGTGACTTCCACTTCAGTTCTTGGCAAAGTTTTAAGACATTGTCTTTGTTCTAAAGGTATAGTTTATGAGCATTTGGATTCCGGGCCATGATCACTACAAGTCAATGTTGTTTCATCTAAAGCAAGTAATGTCATTAATCTCATTTCCTTTTTTAGTCAAGATCATTAGTATTGTAATGTGGTAGACAATCTTATCTAGATTTCAGCAAGGTATTTGACATGGTCTCATATCTTTGTGGACTAGATGAACAACAATATCATTCCTCTACACAGAATTCTCTAGGGGTTTTTGTTGCCCTTATGACCAAATATAGGTTCTTCTATTTGTTTTTGTATCCCCAGTTCTGAAAATATAATTGGCACTTTATAAAGTTTGGTTGACCAGGTATAGTCTGAACAGGTTAAATGACTAGGCTCAGAGTAGTAAGGAGTCAGTAATGTCAACTTGGAGAGAAACTTCTGGTGGAGTGTTTGTGTGCTTATCAACATCTTCATTAATGATTTGGATAAAGTCACCTCTGTGATACTTATCAGATATATAAATTTCTCTAAGCTAGGATGATGAGCTTATGGATAGGGTAACAGGATTCAAACAGATATTGACAATCTAGGATGATAGACCAAATGAGTTCAGAAAATCAACAGAAATATAAAATGAAGGAAATGTGTGCTAGATAGCAGTTTCTTGTGAAAAAGATTTGGGAATTAAATATACAGCAAAGTTGAAATGAGTGTGATATGGCAACCAAAAAAAATTAATGTGATCTTTGGCTACATTAAGAGGAAAACAAGAAATTTTCCTAGGCCAGATATACTCTGCCGTGGGCAGAATATGTTCAGTTTTGGAGATCACATTTTAGGAAGGGTATTTTCAAGCTAAGAAGATAATGTGAGGAGAGGAGACCGTGCATTACAAAGGTCATTCAGAAAAGCTAAACTTTTTTAACTTGGAAAAGAGATTTATGGGCAGATATAATGGCTGTCTTCAAGTATTTGAAGGGTTGACATAGGAAAAAATATTAGACTTATTCAGCTTGGTCTCAGAGGGCAAAACTCCCTCTGGATGTTGCAGAGGTAAATTTAGGCTGGATAATAATAGAAACAACTGATAATTAGCTGTCCAGACATGCAATGGGATGCCTGAGAAAGTAGTGACTCCCCACACACACTATAGACACCATTTGGAAGCTAAATGATTTTTTTATTGGGAATGATGTAGAAGAGATTTCTCTTCAGATACATGTTGGACCAGATGTCCTTTGAGGTCCTTTCTAGTTATTGAGATTTTGTGATTTGTGATTCTTTGTCTTTGAGCCACAGATACTATGGTGAATTTCAGTGACTGTTAGACCTTGTGGTTCATGCCACACCCCTCCCTCTTATTAAAATTTCAGGGAACCTGTCTCTGCTGCAGTGGCAAGACTATTAAGGAAAAGGTTCAAATAGTTTTATTGGAGAAAAAAAATCTAAGAAGAGTTAAATGCTTGGGATTATATTCTGGCTAGTGCAGTTTTATTTATTATTTTATCTCTTTGGGACAAAGCTTTCTGAAAGTTAAGAGATGAGAGCCTCCCTATAGAGATTCTCTACTTATTCTAAAACTTTGTTTAAGGGTTGCACAATGGAAAAAGAATAAGGTCTAGTGTGAAAAAAGATCTGGGTTTAAATTCTACTAGTGTTGCTTACTGTCAGCTGGATAAGTCATTTAACTTCCCTGGTCCTCAGTTTCTTCATTTGAAATATAAGGAAGTTGGAATAGATGAGGGTTCTTAATATAAGGCCCAATCATAGAACTGCCACCAAGGACTCAGCAGCCTACCCCTCGATTCCCCACATTCCCCCCACCCTCAATCCTTCTGTAGGCTGTTTCCACCAAGGAAAAGGAATTATTTAGTGTGTCCAATATCCAGTACCTCTACTCTTTTGACCCCTTTGCTGATGCAAGAAAAGGTGATGACCTGCTTCCTGCTGGGGCTGAGGATTATATCCATATTAGAATTTAACAAAGAAATGGGAGGAAGACCCTCACTACTGTCAAGGTAATCACCAATGATTACAATAAAAAGAAACCAGTGAAGGCCTTCAAGTAGAATTTTGCCTGCAGTGGTAATATAATTGGGCACCCAGAATATGGAGAAGTAATTCAGCTACAGGATAATTAGCACTTATATGCCAATTTCTTTCTGAGACTGGACTAACTAAGGACGACCAGGTTCATGGGTTTTAGGTGTTTGTGGCTCACTAAAGCTTAAGTGAGGATTTCCCTTCAATGAGTAGAAAAATTCCCTTCTGTCCTTTGTCACAACTTTAAAAATGTCAACTAATGTAAGCATTTGGTTCTGCTGTTGAACTTAGACTACTATAACTCATTCATGTAATAAACTGAAACGTCTACACACACACACTCACTCACTCACCCACTCTGTAAAGCACACATACCCACTATGGACATATTTCAGAGAGTCCATGAACTTGATTGGAGAAAAAAACAGCTTTATTTCAATATAATTGATTTTCTCTTTAATCTTTTTTTTTTTTTAATCCTTACTTTCTCTCCTATTAACAACTCTGAGGCAGAAGGGCAAGGGCTAGGCCCTATGTGCCAAGGTCACAAAGCTAGGAAATGTCTGAGGCCAGATTAGAATCCAGGTCTTCTTGGCTCCAGGTAGGGCTATAGCTATCCACTATATCACTTAGCTGCTCCATTTCCTCTGTAATGCTAATCCTAGGTATTTTAAAAACATTTTTCTAAGAAGATCATGGGTTTCACCAGACTTCCAAAGGCCTCCAATTCACACAAAAAAGTTAAAAACCTCTGGGCCAAGTGGTCCTGAAGTCCCTTTTGGCACTAACACTACAAACCTAAATCTAGAAACATGGCTCCTCAGGAGGCTAATTCTTTTTTCTCATTAACTAGAATATCTTGTTTTTAACTCTTAATATTTGGTGTCTTTTTAATTTATTTTTGTCAGATGGGAACAGAGAGCCAGAACCAGATTCTTCTAGAACATGCTGCATTGAGAGATACAGTTAATGCTTTGATCAGTGACCAAAAGCTCCAGGAGATATTCAGCCGAGGTAAGAGCAGGTAGTTTCCTATGCCTTAAGCTCTTTAGAGCAAGCCTATGGTCAATGTGGAAGATGGTGTAATTATGGGCCATATTCTTTTTTGTGACCAGAATAACCCATGTTATTTGTAGTAGAGTTTAGTAGCCACTGCTTGACAGTAAAGCTGTGTCATCATGGAGTTACATAAAATTTCCCTTAGGGACATTATCTTACAAAAGGTTTAAAAAAAAAGCCAGTTTCCTTCCCCTGGTACTGTGATATCCTCCTATTTCCTCTAGTGACCCGGGTTGGGGTTGGATGTTGCTTTGCTTATTTTCCCTCCTTGGGTACCTCCTCTTCCTTACTGAACCTTGCAGACATTTAGACTCAGTAGCATAGGGTGCACAAATTGTGTTGTGACTGACCCCAGTAGAAGTCTAAGCATGTTTAGGTCGGAAAATCAACTTGCTGGTAGAAAGTTGTGGAAGGTGAGCACTAGTGTAGCCAAATCTGCATTTATCTGGGAGGAGTTGTGGAAGGGGAGGGAGGGAAAGAGGCCAGAGGGGAGAGAAGGGTATAGAGGAGGCAGGCTGAGTGAGTTGTGACAGAGTGTAAAGGGTTGGAGGATGAGTATGGTATTTGAGTAGTTGGTGCTCATACATGTGCAGTGTGGGGGAAGAGAATGTGAAACAGCCAGCTGGGTTCATCAGGATAATCTATATATCAGAGGCAATTGCAAGGTAGCAAGGGCCCTGTCCATCAAGTTGAACCAGGAGAATCACTATTACCTGCTAATGGAATAGCCTGGCAAAGTGCTATACTCTCCTAGGCAGATAGATGTTAAATTTGATCAGACAATTAGTGGTGTAGAAACTGCAGCTTTTTTGCCTATATTGAGCTTTCTTCTCACTGTTTTTGAAAGCTGAACATGTGAGGGATACCAGGTGATACAGGTCATTCCTAAGTACATTGTTTTATTCAATTTATCAAGTTTCTTTTTTTTTTTTTTAAGCCCCATGTACAAGTCAGGCATCTCATCAAATATTAGAGTAACTTAATTTTTTTTTTAATAATTTTTCCTTGCCCCATAAAGGAAAGGAAACAGACAAAGTAAAACCCAAAGATTTGGAGGATCTTAGGAGTTCTGAAATAAATGACAGAATTATGGGAGATTTGGGGAGAAGCAAAATAAGGGAACTGAACAAAACCATCAACTTTTTCTTTTGAAATGGTCTTTTACTTTTGGCACTTCATATTTTTTAGATGGTTGAATATGGCAGATCTAGGTTTCTTATTTTATTCACTTATGCATGGAAACTGACATCACAAATATTAATGCCTTAGACTGTCCTTCTGCTTTTAGTACCGTGAGTTAAATGGAACTAAATGTTGGGGTTTTTATCATTGATGCTAACTGATTTCACCTTTAGGTCCCTATAGTGTACAAGGCCAGAGGGTAAAAATATACCAACCAGAAGGTGAAGAAGGTTGGATCTGTGGTGTTGTAAGCCGTCAAGACTCCATCACTCGTCTTATGGAGGTGTCTTTATCAGAGGTGAGAACCTTGGGGCCTTTACTTTGCATCATCTTATATGAGTTACTGTCATGGGCAACTAGGTAGCACAATGAATAGAACACCAGGTTTGGAGTCAGAAGGACCTGGGTTCAAATTTGGCCCCAAGCATGCCCTAGCTGTGTGACACTGAGCTAAATTCTTGACCCCAGCTGCCTAGCCCTTGCTGTTCTTCTCTCTTAGAATTGATACTAAGACAGACAAACAGGGTTTAAAAAGAAAAAAAGATATTATCAAGTCACAAATTCATAGAAATGGTTTAAAAATAGTAAGCAAGTTACTGTGTATTTTTGAAACTTTTTTGTAACAAGAGTTTGTTTTTCTTTTGAATTAGGAATGGGTGTGGAAAAGAGAAAATAACTTATTTGGTTAACTAAAAAAAAAATCAAAAAATGGGGGGGAAAAGAATAGTAGGCAAATATAGGTTTCTGAGGTTCCTGAAATGTACTCTGCCCATAGAACTCAGGAAATGATTTCTAGCAAAATAAATGAACCTAGAAACAGTCTCAATTCATTAATAAAGTGGTTTATGGTTAAGAAGTAGAGGAAAATATTTCTTAGAAAATAAATGCATTCAAGGGGCAGCTGGGTAGCTCAGTGGATTGAAAGTCAGGCCTAGAGACAGAAAGTCCTACTTTCAAATCTGACCTCAGATACTTCCTAGCTGTGTGACCCTAGGCAAGTCACTTAAACCCCCATTGCCTAGCCTTTACTGCTCTTCTGCCTTGGAACCAATACACAGTATTGATTCTAAGACAGAAGGGAAAGGAAGGAAGGAAGGTGCATTCACAGTATCATCTCTGAATTAGCCTCATACCTTTATTTTCATGACACATTTAATGCATGTATATGTTGTTGAATATGTTGTATGTGATTGGTTTCAGAAGCTTTTCTACTCTTCTAGTCTCAGTAATGTATAAGATGAGGAAGAGTTTGATAGTATAGAAATAGAAAATGTCATTTCTTAATACATGTATAACCCAGTGGGATCACTTGTCAACTGTCGGAGGGGGCAGGGAAGAGGGGAGGGAGACAACATGAACCATGTAACCTCGGGGAAAAAATAAAAAATATATTTTAAAAAAAGAAAGAAAATGTCCTTTCTAAGAAAGGAACATGGATGTTGAATTGATTGGTATATGTCATGTATTTCTTTTGACTGATATGTTTAATAACTTTCTTTTATTCTCATGTTCCTTTCCATCCTACTCCAACCTCTCATCAAATCTAAATTATCAAGAGTGGCGAAATCAAGTCAGTGGATCCCAGACTGATACATGTGATGTTGATGGACAACTCAGCTTCTCAGAATGAGGTACAGTAATGCACTGAGTCTCTGAGAGTTAAGGCAAGTAAGGTTTTGGCTTCATTATTTAATCCCTATTTACTCTTGCCCTCTAAAAAAAATGTTAGGTATATCTGTTTCCCTGACTCTACCCCCACACATTTTTTCCCCCCCGGGCACTATTAGCATTAGTTTCATTTGCTGGTTCTGTTCAGTTAAGAGTGAATAAGAGAGGATGTTGTCATTTAATATATTCCTTAGTGAGCCTTTCCAATCATAGTCTTATTATCAGTTACTCTCAAATTCAAAACCAAAAGACCAAACTCTTACCTTCCTAGATAATCTGCCTAGATTTGGATTTTTGAAAGATGTGTTGGACTGTGGGGCCAGCTAGATGGCTCAGTGGATGGAGCCAGGCCAAGAATTGGTAGATCCTGGGTTTAAATTTGGCCTCGCACAAAATTGGGACACTAATGCATTGCTGGTAAAACTGTGAATTGATCCAACCATTCTGGAAGGCAATTTGAAATTATATCCAAAGGGCTTTAAAAGACTGCCTGCCCTTTGATCCAGCCATACTACTGCTGAGTTTGTACTCCAAAGAGATAATAAGGAAAAATTGTACAAAAATATTTACAGCTGTGCTCTTTGTGGTGACAAAAAATTGGAAAATGAGGGGCTGCCCTTCGATTGGGGAATGGCTGAACAAATTGTGGTATATGCTGGTGATGGAATACTATTGTGCTCAAAGGAATAATAAACTGGAGGAATTCCATGTGAAAGGAGCAGAACCAGGAGAACATTGTACACAAGAAACTGATACACTGGTACAATCGAATGTAATGGACTTCTCTACTAGCAGCAATGTAAGGATCCAGGACAATTCTGAGGGATGAGAAAGAATGCTATCCACATCCAGAGAAAGAACTGTGGGAGTAGAAACAAAGAAGAAAAACATGATTAATCACATGGTTTGATGGGGATATGATTGGGATTTTGACTTTTAAGTGATCAGTCTATTGCAAATATAGATAATATGAAAATAGGTTTTGAACAGTGATACATATATAACCCAGTGGAATTGCTTATCAGCTCAGGAAGGAGAGAGAGAAAGAACATGAATCATATAACCATGGGAAAATATTGCAAATAAATTAATTAATGATCAGTAAGCAATATATAAATTAATTTGGCTTCACACACTTCTTAGCGGTATAACCCTGGGCAACTCACTTAACACCAGTTGCTTGGCACTGATACTTTGTGTCGGTTGTAAGACACAAGATTGTAAGGGTTTAATTTTGACTCCTGTTATTTTGAGTTTTTGTTTTTGTTTTTGAACCCTTACCGTCTGTCTTCGAATCAATGCTGTGTATTGGTTCTAAGGCAGAAGAGCAATAAGGGGCTAGGCAGTGGGAGTCAAGTGACTTGCCCAGGGTCACACAGCTAGGAAGTGTCTGGTACCAGATTTGAACCCAGGACCTCCTGTCTCTAGGCCTGGCTCTCAATCCACTAAGCCACCCAGCTGCCCTCTGAGGTGCTTTTTGAAGATTGGTTTAGAAGGATTGTCAGAGCAGTTTCAGCTTTCACTGCTACCAAGTCACCATCTTGACTCCACCCTGATAAGAGTTTAATTAAAAAAATAATAACAACAAAGACATGCTAGGCCAAATTATTGTGTTAAACTTTAGTAGAAGTATAACAGAATCATAAAGAAATTAAAGAGAAACTGCATCTTATTCATTGATTCATTGATGGTCTCTAAAGGGTGTGTGAAATCTTATGGTAATATTTTGTTAGTACCTCTACAATGCACAGCACTCCATTAGCTGTTGCCACTAATACAGTGCTTGTATTATATAGATCAGGCTTGTATTGGTTAAGTTGAATGTGAAACTCTTGCAAGTTAAAACCATCTATCAGTGTCTTCTTAGGATCATTTCCACAGCTCTTTATTGATGTTTCTGCCTGAGCCCATTCTGCAATGAAAGACAACTCTTCAAGAGGCTTTCTAGGCATCATCCTCATCTTAATGGACTACTTACTATCAGGCAGGGTTGGGTCAAAAGAACAAGGGGAAAACCCAGCGGTGTTCACACCTGAAATATTTGTTATACTTTAATATGAAGCTTCTGAGAGTGATGATGCCTTTTGATGCATTGGTGTGATAAGAATAATGAAGATGATAAAGTAGAGAATGTCTGAAACTGGCAATAAGGATCAAAACAAATGGGGAGGGGAGACAGAGATTACCAGTGTTTCATCAGTTAAATAGCATAGGAATAAAAATAAGGAAATAGATCAAAGACCAGTATCTAAATTAATTCAAATAAAATAAAGTCTTCAGTCTAAGAAAAGAGTTAGGGTGAATTACTGTCATATTTAACAATTAAAGAAATGTTTGGGCCCAGCTTATTACAGAGCCTCATCTTAGCAGGGCCCCTCAGTATGTCCTCCAGACAATCCTGGAATGGTTAAAATGGGCTGCCCAGGCCAAGAAAATCACAAGTTGTAAAAAAAGTCCATAAAGACTGTCCTTGGCAATTTAGAAGCTGACATAAATCACCAAAAACCAGCTGGACCTCTGCACACCCTTTAAAGAAAATGTCTTTCAGAGTTAGTTGTCAATGGTCCCTTCTAGCCTCTTACAATCCAGCCTTACCAATGACACTTAACTTAATTGTATGGGCTCTGACATTATAACTACTAAAGTATAATTATAGATCTGCCTGTGAAAACTATGGTAGGAACAGCTACATAGCTTTGTGGATTAAGAGCCAGGCTTAGAGACAAAAGCATCAGATACTTCCTAGTTGTATGACCCTGGGCAAGTCACTTAACCTCCCCTTCCCTTACCACTCTTCTGCCTTGGAACCAATACACAATATTGATTCTAAGACAGAAGGTAAGGGTTTAAAAATTTTTAAAGAAAAGAGAACTATGGTAGATTATACTTCCTTTCCTCTCTTGAATCCTATTCTCTACTGAAATAGAAAATTTGAAGATTGTTAGAAAAGTCCCATAATTCATATTTAGCCAGGTATTCTAAATAATAATAACTGCAAACTTGAAATTTCAAAACTTCCTAGGTATGCTAGCCACATTTCCCCTAAACGGTACTTTTTTTGGTAGGGGTGGTATAATTAACTTTATGAAAATGTTTGTTTTTAAATTTTATTGTTCTTACTACTTATTACACATATTCGTGACTTAGGACTAGAGCCATTGGTAATATTTCTCTGAGGTATTTCTTATATATCAGAGATACATAATGAAATGCTTTTTTCTTTCAAAGGCTCATAAATCCCTTATCCTGGGATGACTGGGTACTGTCATTTTATGCTGGAACATTCTAATATGTGAGAGCCTGCATATTTTGAAGTCTAGTGGGCCTCCCATATGACCTGGGCATATAGTTTTTTCGAATGGCAACAATGAGCCAGTTTTAAGGCAGTATCTGTTTTACAGAGTTTATTTTATGATACTTGATATTTGAAGTCCCTCTGAGGTGAGAAGGCCCCTATTAAAGGAGGAAAGTACTTTAGAAGTATAAGATGGTAAATGTCTTAAATTTATTATATAGGAAATTCATAATAGGTTGAAATAGTTGACTAAAAGGGAATATATGTTAAAGCTGAACTTAAGCATTTTTCCTTCTTTGGTTTTTGCTTTGATTGTTTCTAGAAACATAAAAGAGCAAAATGGTTTATGGTTTTAACAAGATTTTTTTTTTTAATAAAACTTTTCTGAATTGTGTATTCTAGGGAGGTACATTAAAAGCAGTAAAGCCCTCCAAAGGAAAGAAGAAAAGAGAAAGCATAGAGGGGAAAGATGGACGGAGGAGGAAAAGTGCTTCAGACTCTGGGTGTGACCCTGCAACAAAGAAATTAAAAGGCGAGAGGAGTGAAGGAGACAACAATGGAAATGATGGAAGTGAGGCAAGCCGAGGGCCCTGGAAAGGGAGTGCAAGTGGAGAGCCAGGAGTGGATCAAAGAGCCAAGCAGTTGCCTCCCTTTGTTCCCCAGATCAATCGAAACATTCGGTTTGCCACATACACCAAAGAGAATGGCAGGACTCTGGTGGTTCAGGATGAGCCTCTAGGTGGGGATATACCTGTACCTTTCACTCCATATTCTTCAGCCACCGGTCAGTCACCTTTGGTCACAGAGGTGGGTGGAGCTGGAAACAAGGAGGCTGGAAAATCACTGGATCAAGGTGCTCAGAGTCTGGCAGTTTCGACAGCTGTGGTCACAGCCACCAGCTCAACACCAACCACAGTGAGGATCTCCGACACTGGCCTTTCAGCAATGACCCTGCAGGAGAAACAGAAAGTCAGTTGGTCTCAGACTCAGGGAGAGGTTAGTAACTGAAACTTGGGGCAAATGTTTTACATTCACTATTCACCTCTTTGATATTATCTTTGGTTTATACAATTAGAAAAGCCATCTCCATTGCCACAGGAAAATATAATTTCTAGGATACTCTTAAATTATACTCTATATAGACAGGGTTTTTAACTCTTCATGAGGTGTCATTTCCTTCCTTCAGCAAGGGCATCTTTTTTAATAACTTTACCAGTTCTTGATGGGTGCCTTAACAATTGAGCTAATCAAAAACTGATTTTGCAACCCAGTTTAATTAGATGCTAAGATGTTTCCATTGGAGAATCTTTTTAAATTCAGTTATCCATTTGGTTCACATACCAGTTGCATCCTTCACTTGGCCTATAAAAGGTAAGGTTAATGAATTATAGTATTTCTACTAGTGAACACTGTAATTAAGTCTTTATGTAGGCTACCATTACCATCTTCTGTTTTCAGTTCATAATTGTCTAATAAATTTTTCCTAAAGACTGAGTTTTCTCCATGATTGGGTTCAACAAAAATTCTTTCTCTGAAGTTTTTCATATTTCAGAAACTTCCATAGAAAAATTTGCAGGATTAGTCATAACAACCACCTCACATATTCTCAATCTACTTTTGATATGTTGTTGGTTGCTAAAATATAATTCAAATTCAAATTCAGTTTTATCTAGATTACATTAAGCAGATTTCCCAAACACAATTTTTAAAAACTATTTAAAACAGTGTAGTTTTATGATCAACACTATAATATATGCCATCTTTTTTAAAAAATAATCTTACTTTTCTATCTTAGCATTGATATGAAGTATGGGGGTTAACCCCCTTAAACAATTGAAGTTAAGTGACTTGCCCAGAGTCACATAGCCTGTGTCTGAGATTATATTTGAATCCAGCACCCTGACTTCAGGCCTGGCTTTCCATTGAGCCACCTAGCTGCCCTGCTGTTATCTTTTTTTTCCCCCACCAACTGGCCATTGACTCACAATTTAGAAGAAATATGCAAAAATTGAAGGTGTCAACTGTGTGCTAAGCATTGTTTCCAATAGATAGAGTAATGATCCGTACATTCAAGAATCTTGCAACCTTAGAGATATGAGATTATAAGATAACAGGTAAAACATAATAGACATCTTGGTTGATATTTGTCAAGTTTATAATTTTTAAAAAGGAAACTTTTAAAAATAAAAAATACATATCACCTGACTTCATCAGGATGAAGGCTTACCTCATCCCTGGTAATTTCTTGGTGTTCAAGGGATAAGTAAGGTTGGATATGTCTAGTAGAAGAGGAAAGGGGACTTCAAATGAAGATTTCTCACAGATCATTGTTCATTTTGAAGGGAAGATATATACTAGTGTAGTAATTCCTCTCTCATCTCCACTGTGAGATAAGGGAACCCCCCAGGTAAGGATTTTATGTTGGCACATCCATCCAGTCATTGTATAGTTTTAACTCTTTTAAAATAGATTTTGCCGTAGGTGGTAGGGATCTAAATAGGCCTTAAAGAAATATAATAGGTCAAACTTTGCATATTAAAAGTAAAGAACCAGAAAATGCTGCAGATTTACAAAATTCTTTGGAGGCTGAATAGGAAAAACTATATGTTAGAAAATATTTTTGTTATAAACTGTTGAAATTTCTGGGACTATTTCTGTCATTTTGCTGATATTTCAACCTGGGTCTCCTCTGGGGAAATAATTTAAAATACAAGATATGATAGCCTGCTTTATAATGCTAGATTCCAAAATGGGGACATCTGGCCACTGGGAAACTTCATGCCCTAAATACCAAGTCCAAAATGTAATTTGTTATCGCTTGTGAAAAGATTTGGAATTGAATTAATTGAAGGAAAGTAGTAAACTTTATGAATTATATTCACTTTTTTCTCATCTTGAACAAAAAGTATAATGTTTGAAACCTGTGCTGCTTGTACTTTTTTCTTTTAGTAATGTTGGTATCAAAGAGCATGGCCAAATCTATCCAATAAACCAGTGATTCCCAAAGTGGGTGCCACCGCCCCCTTGTGGGTGCTGCAGTGATGGGGGGGTTTAGTGATGGCCACAGGTGCATTTATCTTTCCTATTAATTGCTATTGAAATTTTTAAAAAAAAATTAATTTCAAGGGGGCTTAAGAAATATTTTTTCTGGAAAGGGGGCGGTAGGCCAAAAAAGTTTGGGAACCACTGCAATAAAACTAACAAGGAGTACTCAGTACTCAAAATAGGGTTAGCTTCTCCTCTGTAACACTTGTTCATATACAGGATTCATGTCAGTGATTACAGGTAAACAGGAAGAGAGAAGGAAAAAAAAATTAGTGTCATCAGTGGGGAGTGATTATTTTAACTTTTTAAATAGCTGGCATGATTCCTATAGAAGATGCAAATTATATACAAACAATATACAAATATCTAGCTAGCCCTCTGATTTATATCCATAGATGGCCTCTCTGCTCCTTTTTCCAGCTTTAAATCACATCCTATGGCCAGTTCTCAGATTGATAGAGAGAGATATTTGTAAAAAGTACTTAGTACAATACCTAGCACTTAGTAGGTACTATAGAAATATTTATTCCTTTCCCTTCCCCGCACCTCAGGAATGACATCGAGGAGATTTCTCTTCTGTTATGAGTTAGACTAAAAGGACTTTCAGGTGCTTTTCAACTTTGAAATTCTATGTTTTCCAATAAAATTGGGAGGAGAGTTTATATCTCCCCTCACTCCCACCTCTTTCTCCCCACTAAAAAAAGTCCTAAGATTTCTCCCCCAGCCCAAAAAAAATCCATTTGTTTCCTGGGATCAAAGCATTAGCAGATATTATAATTATTATTATTATCAAAATAAGTATAAAGCACATTTATAATTTTAAAAATTAACCCTTGCTCTGGATCAACTGACTTCCAGAAACGTCCTTTTGTTTGTTTTTGTCATTTTCACCTGTAAGGCATGGTTTCAAATATGTTTTGTGAATTGTATTTTCTCATCTCTTTCATATCATGATTAAAGTTTTTCATAGCATAGGGTTGTTTTCTTTATAAGCAAAATACCAGGGTTGGTTTGTGTGTTTCTGTATTAAATAGTGGTACATCTATAAACTATTTTTTTCCTTCAAAATAGATGAGAAAGCACTTTATCAAGCAGTTTTTGAAGTAGCTTAGAGTGTTTCTAGACTCAGGGTTAAAATATTTACTATAGGGTTGGGACTAGAATTAAAGAGAATTCACTAAATTCTAAAAAAGACTATCTGACAGTTTCCAGTTAATAAAATATACTACTTTTCCCCAGTGTAGAATTTCTTTGCAGAACTGAGCCCACCTCCCAAAAAGATGGTTTAGCAGTTTACAATAAACTCTTTCCCTTCTAACAATCTTATAATAATTGTATTGGGTTATTAATATTGCATGGATTATAGATATGCTTCAGAGTAATAGCTGATAATCATGGGATTAGTAAGGAAGAAGCCTCTTTCCTAAGAGACCTCGTAATAGAATTTACTCACTTTTGAATTCTAAGGAGTTTCTATCCTGGAGTCCCCAAAAGTCTTAGTTCAGTCTTAAGCTTTTTAATAGTTTAAAATTGTTTTTCAGTATTGTGATGACCACCTGGATCAGCTGTGGAAGGAATTCTATAGAATGAATAAGATCTTCCTTGTCAGTCTCTGTTTGTTTATTAAATAAACCATCCATATGGGTTGGTTTTTTTAATTTTAAAAATTTTGCTACCTATATTTCATAGTTCCCCAGGCTCTCTCCCAGAGAGCTATGACTTATAATAAAGATTTTTTTTGGGGGCAGGGGGTAACCCAGGAAAACTGATCAGCAAATCCAAAAAAAAAAATGTTTTACGCAGTGTTCTATACCCACAGACCCTGTCCTCTGCAAAGAAGCTGGCAGGGGTCAGGAGAGAAGATTTCTTCTTATATTTCTCAGACTTCATCTTTGAGGGACAAGCTTAAGTCATTATATTATCATGCCATTTATTTTAGATTGCCTCATTCTCTCCATTTGCTGTGTAGATGTTGTTTTCCTGTCACTGCTTACTTTGTATCAGTTCATGTAAGTTTTCTTATGCTTCTCTATAATCATATTCAATCAATCAATAAATATGTATTAAAATACTTACTGTGTACCAGGTACACAGCTAAGCACTGTGGACATAGGAAAAGGAAGAAATAACCCCAGTCTTTAAGTAGCTTACATTCTGATGGGGGAGAGAACATGTATATAAATAGGTACATACCTGATACATTTCTTAAAGCAGAGCAACATTCCATTATATTTATGTACCCAATTTGTTTAACCATTCCCCAGGGCATCTACTTTGTTTCCAGTTTTTTATGGCAAGAAGTTTTGCTATAAATATTTTGGTGTGTATCGGTCCTTTTTGTCAACATCCTTCTTCAGATATATGCCTTAGTAATGGAATCTGAATTAAAAAGTTGTATACATTTTAGTTTCTCTGAATAATTCCAAATTGCTTGGACCATTTCACAGATGTACCCACAAGACATTAATGTGTCTGTCTTTCTAGAACTCCTCTAGCATTGATTATTTCCATATTGTATCACCTTTGGCAATTGGCTAACATCTGCATACTTTCATTTATTTATTTATTCATTCATTCATTCATTTGTGTTTATTTATTTTGAGGTCTTACCTTCCGTCTTGGAGTCAATACTGTGTATTGGCTCCAAGGCAGAAGAGTGGTAAGGGTAGGCAACGGGGGGTCAAGTGACTTGCCCAGGGTCACACAGCTGGGAAGTGTCTGAGGCCAGATTTGAACCCAGAACCTCCTGTCTCTAGACCTGGCTCTCAATCCACTGAGCTACCCAGCTGCCCCCTCATCTGTATACTTTTAATTGGTTTCTCATGTGACCAAGACACCTTGGCTGCACACTCCATGGAGTTGTAGTAGTGGAGAGTAATAACTGTTTTGAGTCATGGGATTCACTGATGAAAAATACAAATGGTACTATCTCCCAGACCTGAGAAAAAAACTGTAAGATTTGGGTGAGTTATAATAAGCAACTCTGTGAAAAGTCACTAAATAATGGTTCCCTCCTATTTCAGAATTCCAGAAACACCCTCTTGGCTTCTTCTGGATTTGGAGCATCTCTCTCAAGTTCATCCCAATCCTTGACTTTTGGAAGTGTTAGAGCCCAATCCAATGGGGTCTTGGCTACAGAGAGCAAGCCTTTGGGGTTTTCTTTTGCCTCCAATTCTTCTGCAGAAACCCAGAAAGATTCTGATCTCTCAAAGAACTTGTTTTTTCAGTGCATGTCACAGACTTTGCCCTCCAGTAACTACTTCACAGCAATTTCAGAGAGTTTGTCAGATGAGTCCTCTGGTCGGGATTCATTCAAACAGAGCCTAGAGAGCTTGAGCTCTGGACTTTGCAAAGGGAAACCTATCCTGGCAGCAGACACGAAGGCCGGCAGCACTCTAGACCGGAAGGTGCCCACAGAGTCCATGCCTACCCTCACTCCAGCCTTCCCAAGGAGCCTCTTGAATACCCGAGCCCCAGAGAATCATGAAAATCTATTTTTGCAGCCCCCTAAGTTGTCCCGTGAAGAGCCATCCAACCCTTTCCTGGCATTTGCAGAGAAAGCTGATCTCAGCCCGTTCAGCAGTTTTACATCTCAGACGGCAGGTGGCTCCACTTCTGCTACCACTGGAGCACTCAAGGCAGCTTCTGGCTGGCCAGAGTCTCTTGCCTCTGCAGATTCAGCATCCTTAGCAAAGAAGAAATCTCTCTTCATCACAACTGATTCTTCCAAGCTAGCCTCCAGTGCACCCAGCTCAGCTGTGCCTCCCAGCGTCCCAAGCCTCTCTGCCATGGGAAATGGCCGTTCTAATTCACCCACCAGCAGTCTTTCACAACCTATTGAGATGCCCACCCTCTCCTCCAGCCCAACAGAGGAAAAGCCATCAGTTGGGCCTGGGCAACAGGACAATCCCCTTCTGAAAACCTTTACTAATGTCTTTGGCAGGCACTCAACTAGCTTTCTCTCCTCAACAGAGTTTTTACAGGAGAACAGAGCTCCTTTTGAAGCTGTAAAGAGGTTCTCATTGGATGAACGGAGCATGACATCCAAACAGGACTCAGATTCCAGCACCAACAGTGACCTGTCAGACCTGAGTGACTCTGAGGAGCAGCTGCAAGCCAAGGCTGGGTTGAAGGGAATTCCAGAGCACCTAATGGGGAAACTGGGCCCCAATGGAGAGCGAAATGCTGAACTGTTACTGGGAAAAGGAAGAGGGAAGCAGGCCCCTAAAGGCCGACCTCGAACAGCCCCTCTGAAAGGTGATGGTGCTGAGCCAAGCTGAGCTACCAGGGTATACACAGGATTGATTTTCTGTGCCCTGGCACATTCACATTCCTTGCATTATAAGCATCCTTAATTCAGAGTTTTATGCCCTGGTAGCACAGAAAACCTGAGGGGAAATGGTCTGTAGTCCTGAGCAAGACCTTGTCTAAGCTATAACAGTTAAACAGTTGTCTCTTCTTAACATCTAGAAAAGTAAATCCTGCAGTCCTTCTTGGCAGTGGTCCCTCTTAATGTTTGTTATTCCATTGATTTTTTTTTTCTTTTAAATCAGGAAATGTTTATATTTAGCTTCCATCACTCTTGCTTCAGGTTGAGCCCATCTTCTCTTGTTTTGTCTTTAGGAAAGGGGGAGAATAGCTGGTTACCATTCTCCATATAAAAGGGATATTGACTGTATGGACACTTTGTGTGTTGTACTGGGGCCTTTAATTACAGTGGTTTGGAGCTAATCCCAGTAATGTATACAGCAAGGTTATCGAATCAGAGTCTGAACATTATCACATTCATATTTGGATAAAAGGCAAGGTCACATTGAGGGTAGAAAGCCAGCCTTCAAGTCAGTCCTTTGTAAATAGATATGAAAGGAATTAAACTGCCCCTCATCTTTGCTTCCCTGGTCAAAATATTAGGACCCATGACTCTATAAAGAAAACATTCTTGTAATATGGAGTTCTGATCAAGAATAGCATCAAGGTTTTTTTAATGATGTAAATAGTTATGGTTCATCTGGGAAGAGTACATATTATAAATGGGAGAACAATATCCTATTAAATTTAGCTCATGGGGTTTAAAACATTGATAGCATGGATTCATTAAGGTCATTTAGCACAGCCACTTACTTAGGTGCCTAACAAAAGTGGCAGGTGCCACCAGGCTATTGGAGCTCCTAGTCTCTTGTATCCATCCCAACTTTGGGATGGAACAGAGTGACTGCGATGTAATCGTAACCCACACATTTCCTTTTCCAAGCTCCCTATTGTCCTCATCTAGCTGCTGTGTCCCTTTTCTCTCCCCTACCCCTGAATGAGCAAATTGGAGAAGAAGTAGACAAGTAAGTTAAGCTTTTTTTATTTTTAATAAGCCTAAGTAGTAAAAAGTCAGCAATAAGCCAGATAAGGTACCATGATATAGTAGCTATCTTTAGCAAAGAGAAAATTGAGTGATGTCCTTTGAGCTTAACATAGTTGCCTATCAAACCCTAACTTTTGTCTTAGACCATTTTTATCAGTGTGTTTCTGTTTTTTCCTCTCTTTTTCCTACCACAGTTGGCCAGTCTGTGCTGAAAGATATGAGCAAGGTGAGAAAGCTCAAGCAGTCTGGAGAGCCTTTCCTCCAAGATGGATCCTGCATTAATGTGGCCCCTCACTTGCATAAATGCCGGGAGTGCCGTCTAGAGCGCTACCGAAAGTTTAAGGAGCAAGAACAAGATGATTCCACTGTGGCCTGCCGATTCTTTCACTTCCGAAGGTGCTAACAATCACCCATTTTATCTTTATACCTTCCCTCACTGCCCAGGCTTCCTCTGCTTGTTAGTCTAACGCCCTGAGATTATAAACCCAAGTGACCTATCCTGATTTTACCACATGTACATTTTAACATTTACACATAACTCTCAATATTATACATAGTACTGTTTTGCAGGTAAAGAAATTAAGATTTATAAAAAGGAGATTTTCCAAGCACATTCAGTAAGTATGTGCCAGCAGGATGTTAAAAGACTGTTTGCTGTTCTTTCCATCACATATACCACCCCCCCAAAAAATCAGCCACTCCCAATGTTGAGTAGAGCTACAGAATCTTGGTTTTATCTTGGGTCTCAACAGTTTAAAAATCTCTAAGAAGTTATTAAGTCTGTAAACTGGAGGTTCCAGTAAAATGAATCAACCAAGATTCTATCCAGAGCTTGGCTCAGGTGTGTCCCTTCACAACAACAGCATTTTTGGGTTGTGGACCCCACTGGCTGTCTGGTGGAGCCTGTGAATTCCTCTGTAGGAATGATAGGTTTCTTTTACTAAATAATTGAAGGAAATGCTAGATTTCAATTTGATAGAGGTTAGTAAACATGAATGTTTGATTTCTTTTCCCCATCCGAGTCCACACAAGTTATGAGCCCCACTGCTCCAAGACCGTAAACTCCAGAGCAGGTGCCATTCTTTACTGGTAGAGAGAATTTCCTTAACTAAAACTTTGTTATGCCATTGAAATCACAGGTCCCAGGCCCATCCCATTGGATGCCTTTGTTTCTTTTTCTATAGTTTTATTAGTGACAGTTTTAGAAGTTTGAGAAGACAGATTCTCTTCTACTCTGAAGTATTCTGAATTTTTAACACAGGCCTACTGGAATGAGATATTGAATATCTTTGGCACTTTAATTCTCAAGTTGGTGGCACTGCATCATGTAATCATAACTTAGTTACTGGATTATTATAAGTTTACTCTTGGTGGATTGAAGCTCTAAAGTTCATCAGCTTTGGCCACCAACCTTCCAATTCAGTTTCCCCAACTTAGATTCCTTTTGAATTGATGAATCAAGGAGAATAAGTCTGTCCCATATTCTTGGTCTGCTACTATACTTCCTTTTTTCATTCTTCAGAGTAACTTGCCTTATGATTGAGAAAGGGAAACTCTGGACTATATTCAGCATGGATAAATATGCCCCTCAACCACAGAGAATTAACACTAGACCTTGGAAAGATCCCATACCTTTACCAAATAACTACAACTCTTGAGCCTGTAACCCGGTATAACATGCACCCCTCAGGAAACAGAAGTGGAAGAGTTGCTTGTTTCTTCCGACTCCCCTATTATGTCAACAGAAGGGCTGATGCACTCAGAATATTTGTTTTGAATAAAAGAGCTGGTAGGAATTATTGGAGTCAATTAAAAATTTTTTTATTTTACTTATTTTTCCATATTATAAATGAGTAATCTTATAAAAACAAACCCCCAAAACATAAATATAACTAAACAACTGAAAAATCATATGCTTTCATCTGCATTCTAACCCCCAAGAGTTCTTTCTCTAGAAATGGATAGCATTCCCTATCATAAGTCTTTTAGGAACATCCCAGATCAGTGATGGGCAAACTTTTTAAAGGGGGGGCCAAAGGAAAGGAAATGCTCATCTATCTGTCAGTCTGTTTCTAAGGCAACTCTTTCAAAGTTTCATTTTATTATATTCGTCAGATTAGGAATAATGTCTGGAGGCCAGATAGAACATTTCAGGCCCTCTCCCCACCCCCCTCACCCCCCCCCCAAAAAAAAATCTGGCCTGCAGGCTATAGTTTGGCCATCACTGTCCCAAATCATTGCATTGCTGAGAGTAGTCAAGTTTTCACTGATAGTCATCATATAATATTGCTGTTACTGTTAACAGTGTTTTTCTCATTCTTTTTATCTCATTCTGCATCAGTTCATGTAGGTCATTCCAACTCTTTCTGAAATCATCCTGTTCATCTTTCCTTATTACAGCATAATAGTATTCCATCACCATCATATAGTACAATTTGTTCAGCCATTCCTCAATTGATGGACATCCCTTCAATTTCCAATTCTTTGTCACCACAAAAAAAGCAGCTATAAATATTTTTGTACTAATAGATCTTCCCTCCCCCCCCCTTTTTTTGATGCAGTCAATTTCTCAAAAGCCCAAGATCCCTGAAAATTTTTCCCAACCTTGTTTTCAGAAGTAACACATGCTTAAGTGGGAAGCATCAGGAACCTAAAGGATAGGACTAGTTTTAGAGCAAATTTTCAAGTTCAGTGAGAATTTTTTTCCTTTCTTTTATTTTAATAACAAATTTCTATATAAGTTCTAGAGTTATATGATTCATATTGTCTCCTCCCTTCCTCCCTCCCTGGTCCTGGAATTGACAAGCAATTTAGTCTAGGTTATATGTGTATTATCAGACAAAACATTTCCATATTATTGATTTTTGTAAATGAATAATCTTATAAAACCAAAATCTCAGATCACATACCCAAATAATCAAGTGATAAATCATATTATCATCTGCATTCCTACTCCAACAGTTCTTTCTCTGGAGATGGATTTTCCTAGATCATTCACTGCTATTAGTAGCAAAGTCTTATCACATTTCATCATTCCACAGTATTTCAGTTACTGTGTATACTGTTCTCTTGATTCTACTCATTTCACTTTGCATTAGATCATGTAGGTCTTTCCAGTTCTTTTTAAAATTATCTTGTTTATCATTGTATGTAGCACAATGGTATTCCATCACCATCATATATCACATTTTGTTCGGCCATTCCCCAGTCAAGGGGCAACCTCTCAGTTTCCAAATTTTTGCCACCATAAAAAACACGGCTATCAATATTTTTGTACAAAATCTCTTTAGGATACAGCCATGGTAGTGGGATTGCTGGGTCAGAAGGTACGCGTTCTTTTAAAGCCCTCTGGGCATAATTCCAGATTGCCTTCTAGAATGGTTGGATCCATTCACAACCCCACCAGCAATGCGCTAGTGTCCCATTTTTTGCCATATCCTCTCCAACATTTATTATTTTCCTTTACTGTCATATTGGTCAATCTGCTAGATGTAAGGTTGTGGCTCATAATTGTTTTAATTTGCATTTCTCTAAACAAGAGAGATTTAGAAAATTTTTTCATATGATTATTGATAGCTTTGATTTCTTCATCTGAAAGCTGCCTATTCATAGCCTTTGACCATTTATCAATTGGGGAATGACTTGGATTCTTATAAATTTGACCTAGTTCTTTATATATTTGAGAAATGAGACCTTTATCAGAGAAATTTGTTATAAAATTTTTTTCCCAGTTTATTGCTTCCCTTCTAATCTTGGTTGTGTTTGTACAAAACCTTTTTAGTTTAATCAGAATTATTCATTTTACATCTTATAATGTTCTCTGTTTCTTGTTTGGTCACAAATTCTTCCCTTCTCTGTAGATCTGACAGGTAAACTACTCTACATTCCCCAAACTTACTTATAATATCACTCTTTATGTTTAAATCACATACCCATTTTGACCTTATCTTGGCACAGGGTATGAGATATTGATCTAGACCTAATTTTTCCCATACTGTTCTCTAATTTTCCCAGCGGTTTTTGTCAAACAGTGAGTTTTATCCCAAAAGCTGGGATCTTTGGGTTTATCAAACACTAGATTGTTGAGGTCATTTACCCATAATCTGTTCTGCGGATTCACCCTTCTATTTCTTAGCCAGTACCAGATTGTTTTCATGATTACTGCTTTACAGCACAATTTTAGATCTGGTACTGCTAGGCCACCATCCTTCACATTTTTTTCATTAGTTCCCTTGATATTCCTTTTTTTTTTTAATTCTTACCTTTCTTCTTAGAATCAATACTGTGTATTGGTTCCAAGGCAGAAGAGTGGAAAGGGCTAGGCCATGGGGGTTAAGTGACTTGGTCCAGGGTCACAGAGCTAGGAAGTGTCTGAATTCAGATTTGAACCCAGGACCTCCTGTCTCTAAGCCTGGCTCTCAATCCACTGAGCTATTCAGCTGCCCCCTTCCTTTGATGTTCTTGACCTTTTGTTCTTCCAGGTGAATTTTCAGTGAGAATTTTTATTTGCCCTCAACCTCATGTCTTTAAGCCAGAACCGATTTCAGACCTTAGATTGCATGTATTTGTTGATTTGCATGGTCACTATGCTTTTCGACCAGCTTTTGTTCCTTTACAGGCTTATCTTCACTCGGAAAGGCATTCTCCGTGTAGAAGGGTTTTTGAGTCCCCAGCAAAGTGACCCAGAAGCCATGAACCTGTGGATTCCCTCTTCCTCCCTTGCAGAAGGAATCGATCTGGAGACCTCCAAATACATACTGGCCAATGTTGGGGACCAGTTTTGCCAGCTTGTTATGTCAGAAAAAGAGGCAATGATGATGGTAGAGCCACACCGTAAGTCTTACCTTCTGTCATTCATACTGCCTGTTGAAGAAACTCTTGTTTCTTTAACTTAAAAGGCATTATATTTCATTTCCCTCTCTCTTTTGGACAGGAATAGTCAGTATTAGAATGTAGAAAATGTTCTCCCTTTATTGAGAAGACTTCCACTTATAACAATCTGTCTAACCAAGGAGTGAAGCTAAATTCAAAATTTTAGTTTTAGGGCCTCTGGAGACTAATAGACCCAAGTTCATTCTTTCCACCCAATTTGGATATTAATGAACTAATTTTACTCTCCAAATTTTGTTTTCTTTAAACAAGAAGATATTGCTTTGTTATTTTTCTTTATCTCAAGTGTTCCTAAACATCAAGTCATGTCAGTTAACTTGTATTCTTCCAAACTGAGAGAGAATTGGAAATTCACTGTTATGTATACAAGATGCCACATCTTTTTTTTTTAATAGTGTATTTTTCCCAATTACATATAAAAATAAATTTTAACATTTGGGGTTTTTTTTTGTTTTTTTAATTTTGAGTTCCAAATTTGGTTGCTCCTTCCTCCCCTCTCTCCTCTTTGAGAAGGCAAGCAATTGGGTATATGTTATGCATGGGCAGCAGTCATGCAAAACATACTTCCATATTAGTCATGTTGTAAAAGAAAACAGAAACCAAAAAAACTAACAAGAAAAATATGATTTTTTAACAAAATATGATTTGATCTGTGTTCAAATTCCATCAATTCTTACTCTAGCTGTAGGTAGTATTTTCCATCATAGAGTTCTTTGGGATTGTCTTCAATCATTGTATTGCTGAGAATAAGTCATTTTCAAATATCATTGTACAATATTACTGTTTCTGTTACAATATTACTGTTCTCTTGACTCTCCTTTGCATCAATTCATGTAAGTCCACATTTTCCTGAAAGCATCCTGCTCATCATTTCATGTATCACGATAATATTGCAACAGTCATATACCACAACTTGTTCAGCCATTCCCCAATTGATGGGCATCCCCACAATTTCCAATTCTTTGCCACCACAAAAAAAGCTACTAAATATTTGTATATGATTATTTTTCCTTTTTGTTTTTTAATTTCTTAGGTTACAGACCTAGTAGTGGTATTGCTAGGTACGCACAATTTTTTGGCCTTTTGAGTATAGTTCCAAATCGCTCTTGAGAATGGTTGAATCAGTTCACAATTCCACTAACAGTGAATTAGTATCTCAGTTTTCCCACATCCCTTCCAACATTTGTCATTTTCCTTTTCTGGCATATTAACCAATCTGAAAGGTGTCCAGTGGTACCTCAGAGTTATTTAAATTTCATTTCTCTAATCAGTAGTGATTTAGAGCATTTTTTCATATGACTGGAGATAGCTTTGATTATTTCATCTGAAAACTGCTGTTCATATTCCTCAACTATCAATTGGGGAATGAATTGTATTCTTAATTGTATTCTTAAATTTGACTCCATTCCCTATCTATATTTGAAAAATGAGGCCTTTGTCAAAGATACTTTTATAAAAAAATTCAGTTATGATTATTGTGTGTTTCCTTCCATCCTTTTCCCAGCTCTTTATCCTCCTTTGACCTTTCATCCTTTCCATCCTCAAAACTGTTTTGCTTCTGACTACTACCTCTCCCAGTCCGCCCTCCCTTCTATCAGTCCACCCCACCCTTACTCCCTCTTATCCCCTTTCCCTCTTACTTTCCTATAGGGTAAGATAGATTTCTATTCCCAGCTGAGTGTGTATGTCATACCCACTTTGAGCCAATTCCATTGAGAGCAAGGTTCAAGCATTCCTTCCCCCATCTTCCCATCCTTTATTAAAAATTCTTTCATTCCTCTTTTGTAAGTGAGATAATTTACCCCATTCCACCTTTCCCTTCTCCTTCCTTCCAGTACATTTCTTTCTTACCCCTTAATTTTATTTTTTTAGATAACATCCAGTCACATTAAACTCATACTATCTACACATACTCCTTCTAATTGCCTTAATAATAATAAAGTTCTTAGGAGTTAAAAGTATCATCTTCCCATGTAGTAATGTAAACAGTTTAACCTTAAAGAATCCCTTTGATTTCTCTTTCCTTTGGGGGCAGTTGGGTGGCGCAATGGATTGAGAGCCAGGCCTAGAGACAGAAGGTCCTAGATTCAAATCTGGCCTCGGACACTTCTTAGCCATGTGACCCTGGGCAAGTCACTTCACTCCCCCCTCCCCGCCTTGCCTAGCCCTTATTGCTCTTTTGCCTTGGCACCAATACACAGTATTGATCCTAAGAAGGAAAGTAAAACCGGTTTAAAAAAAAAAAAGCTACAGTGCTTTCATATCCCTTATTTTGGCATGATCATGAGCATTTGAAGCATATTCTATTATAGATTTTTTTAATGCAATCTGATTAGAATAATTTTTAAAAATTTATTCTGCATTTTGTATCTCCTAAAATACTAACTTTATGGATGAGTAGGATTTTAGCCTGAAAATATTAGATGGATTTGTCTGAAGAATTGCAGCTATTTATTGGGTTAGTAACTATAAATTGCCTTCCTCTTGCTTTTCTTCAGAAAAAGTGGCATGGAAGCGAGCAGTACGTGGTGTTAGAGAAATGTGTGATGTGTGTGAAACAACTCTCTTCAACATCCATTGGGTTTGTCGCAAATGTGGATTTGGAGTCTGTCTGGACTGTTATCGACTTAGGAAGAGCCGTCCACGCAGTGGTAAGTAAATTTTTCCCAGTCTTGTTCAAAAGGGAACATGGAGAAATTGTGCAGGAATCTGTTAGAGATGAGAGATGAGTTGATGGAGTTAAGGGTTAAGGAGTGGGAAGACAATAAGACTTATGTGCTTCAACCATTGACTAAACTTTCCAGCCTATTTACATCACAGAAACATAGAAGCAGGCCTAAAAAGGACCTTAAAAATCATTAATGCTAGCCTTTTCCTTTTATAGATGAGGAAACTATAGCAGAGTGAGGTGATTTGTCCAAAGTCAAAGAGGTGGTATGTTGCAAAGCTAAAATTGAGCTCATATCCACTTACTCTACCTCCATCATTCTTTCCAGAATAATTTGTCAATTTTCAGCCTATTGGGCAAATCTTTACCAAACCAAGAAAGTGTCTTTCTTATTCTCTTCAGTCTTGGTTGCCCAGGCCATATGCCAAGAATGTCTTCACACATGCTTCCCTGTTTTGCCTTCCCAATATTTCCTGATTGCACAAACTTGGAAGATCCAGTCTTCTTAGAGAAACTATGAAAACTGAAGGGCGTAACTATTGACTTAGAAGAGTTAGGGATATCATACATAGCTCCATGAAAGAAAACATGATCAGAGAAAAAGTAATAAAAGCTCTTCCTATTTCAGAGACAGAGGAGATGGGTGATGAAGAGGTTTTTTCTTGGTTAAAGTGTGCAAAGGGGCAATCACATGAACCAGAGAATCTCATGCCCACACAAATCATCCCTGGCACAGGTAAGTCTCAGACTGCAGTCTTCTTGGTGAAGGAGATGGCTCAGGTCTTGGGCAGATACTTCAGATTAGTGAAATTTATAGCACAAGTCTTAAAAAATTAAGCTTTAAAACAACCAAAGATATAGACCTGTACAGTGATACTGGCTTTAAGCCTTCTGTCTTAATTTTTTAAAACAAGAAAATCCATCCTTGTTTGTTTAGGGGAAATGTAACTGAAACTTAATATGTCATTGTATTATATGAGTGGTATTAATAGATACTTTTGATTGGGTCATGATATCAGTTTAATTTTTGTGTTTACTCTAGCAGATATTCTAAGCTTAGATTTTGAAATAAACATACTATACCACTGATGGGCAAACTACGGCCTGCAGGCCTGATGTGGCCCCCTGAAATGTTCTATCCAGCCGCGCAACATTATTCCTAATATGATGAATACAATGAGTAGGATACAATAGAATGAAATTTCAAAAGAATTGCCTTAGAAACAGACTGACAGATGAGCATTTCCTTTCCTTTGGCCCCCTCTTTAAAAAGTTTGCCCATCACTGATACTATACATAAAAGCGAATCCTGGGAACTATCACCTACATTTCCTTTTACTTAAGAACTGTTTACCATTTGGGTGACAATATCAATGTATTCAATAATATTTGTAGAGAAAGAAAACTTGTAAATAGTAGGAGGAGGAGGAAAAAGGAATAGTAATTCACTCTATTGTTGAGTTGGCATTAATTTTCTGAAGTTTTCAGGTTGACATATCTATCCTATGTCTAAAGAACTCAAGCATATGGAGAATTCCCTAAAGTTCCCATCCTTGACCTCCCTCTCAGATATTTTCCAGACAAATCATATTATATCTTTCTTTTTAGCTCTTTACAACATTGGAGATATGGTACATGCAGCCCGGGGCAAGTGGGGAATTAAAGCCAACTGCCCTTGCATCAGTCGTCAGAATAAATCTGTATTGAGGCCTGCTGTCACTAATGGGATTTCACAGGTAAGCAAGTCAGTAGGCTACTTAGAGATAGACTATAAACTATATGTGTTTTAAAACAACTATAGAATATAGCCCTTGTTGAAATAACCCGGTTTCATTTTTCTTATCCCAGGATCTACCATTGAGGTTAGAAAAGGCTCATCTAGAAACAGACCTAACAATTGTTCTAGCACTCCCACAAGGAGCCAATGAATGCTTTATAAATGTCCTAGTGACTTCCTGGTTTTCCTTTCTTCATTTGTCCTTGGTTTGGTTCAGTTTTATAAAATTACCTTCTGTCCTAGAACTGATACTTAATACTAATAGATCCTAAGGCAGAAGAGTGGCAAGGGCTAGGCAAGCAGGCTTAAGACTTACCCCCAGAGTCATACAGCTAGGAAGTATCTGAGGCAAGATTTGAACCCAGGTCCTTTTGATTCCTATCCTGAGCCCTCTATCCACTGTGCTACCTAGCTGCCCCTCTGTGCTCAGTTTTGATTCAGGAAGCGTATTAGAATACTTGACTTAGAGTCAAGATTGCTCTGGCAGGGTCCAAGTATTTGTGTGTACACAGGATGGAAAAGACTCCTGAGCCTCCACTGGTCCGTTCAGCTACATCTCACAGACAAAACAAACACAGTCATGATGTATGTAATCTTCAAGCTTAATGATAGAAAGTGATTCATTTGTTTGGGATTGGCTTTCTGCAAACTCCATTTCCAACAATCATAGTGTAACCAAAACAAAAAACATCCTAAAGTTGATTAGTTTTATCCCAAGATCCTTTTAGGATAAAAAATACAGTCAGTAGTTGTTGGGAGCTATTAAGAGAAATTAGAATCTCAAATAGATATTTTTATCTGGACCCCCTCAAAAGATCAATACAGACCGGCAGAGCCATGTATTGGCTTTTCTTCCTATCGGGTCAAGACAGAGTGGGATATCTAAGATAAAAATCTGAGATTCCTCTTTTGATTCTTTTCATAATTCTCACCTTCCTTCAAAATGCATTATAGTCTTATTGAAAAAGCTTTGGGCTCTCAGCACTCCAGCAGGAGGGGGGCTAACTCTGTTCCCCTTTGACCGAGAACACAGATGGCTGGTATGGCCAAGGTCGAACCCTTGGCAGGGCATTTTGCCCAGATTTAAAGTAAAATAATGAGGCTCAAAAAATTGTTTAATACCATCAAGGCTAAGAAATGCCGGGGCTTTCCGGCCTAAGGAGATGTCCCAGGCTTCACTTAAAGATAACACATATAGTTGATAGTTTAGCATAGGTTTTTTATCTACACCTGGAGGCTTCTAAGGCTTTTGATTATAGTAAAAATCCTGCTCTCTGTAACTGTGGGAAACTTTCTTGGGCATTTGGGGGAAGGGGATCTTTAATTTCCTATATAATAAAGGGGGGCTCCAGTTTATCTCGGAGTACTATGAGCTAACAAGCCGTGCTTCCAATCTTTTTCATTCTTTGCGTCCGACGACCACCCTAGGCCACTCAGATTAGTCTCTGGTTATAGAGCAGGTTCTCTATAAGTAGTAAAAGCTTAGGAACTGAAAATGCAGAAGAGTAGATAGGTGCAAAGAAAGTAAGGCATGAAGATGTTCATAGAAATGTATATGTGTTTATACTAAGGTTGAAGTGTCAGACCAAGCAATATGGAAAATGCAGGACATTTTAGAATTAATTTAAAGCAATTATGGCACAACAGCAACACTTTTTTAGGTATCCTTCTGTGTTACTATGTGCAATTCATCTATTTTTCCTTGCTGAGAACTTTATTTTAACTACAATTAACTATATATTTCAGCTTCCCAGTATAAATCCCAGTGCTTCCTCTTCTGGAAGTGAAACTCCCTTCTCCAGTGGAGGAGGGACAACAGGGGTTACACCACCAGAGACTGACCTTATTCCCAAGCCTGATACCGTGGACAGCAGGGGTGAGGAAGCTCTAAAAACAGACACATCCGCATCAAGTAGCAGTAGTGAGACAAAGACCAGCAGGCCACTCTGCCCTGAAACGACACCACCATCCTCTGCCCTACACTGGCTGGCAGATTTAGCAACACAGAAAGCAAAAGAAGAAACAAAAGGTAAGCAGATCAGATTCAATGAAAAGACAAGAAGCAGCGGTCATGGCAGTGGTCACCATTACTTGGAACATTTGTAGCAGCATTGGATGAGTGTAAAAGTCGACTTGCATGAGCCTGGTCAGACAGAACAATGGAATCTCCAGGAAGATGTCATGGCACAAGTAATCATCTGGAGGAGGGCAGAGGCCTCTACTTTTCTCATTGTGTTGTCACTGTTTAATAACAGTTCAGAAATTCACTTTCTCTCTGTTTCCTTCATGATAATGTTTTTCTCATCTCCTTCTTCTGACTTTTCTTACAGAAGCTGGGTCACTGAGATCTGTACTCAATAAGGAATCTCATTCCCCCTTTGGGCTGGATTCATTCAATTCTACAGCAAAAGTTTCTCCATTAACTCCAAAGCTCTTTAATAGCCTGCTACTGGGTCCTGCTGCTTCAAACAACAAAACAGAAGGCTCCAGCCTTCGAGACCTACTACACTCTGGACCCGGAAAGCTTCCTCAGGCCCCCTTGGACACCAGCATACCCTTCCCTCCAGTCTTCTCAGCATCTTCCACAGTGGGTGTCTTCTCCATAACTTCAGTCATCGAAATCTGGGTTTTTTAATTTTTGTTTGTTTTTATAGTTAACATTAAAGTGTTATCATTCACCATTTCTTGAACAAAAAAGAAGGAAGCATACTCCATTATCAGGCATCTGGAATCAATGTCGGCTTATTATATTCAACTTAATTCTATTGTCTTTTAGTGCAGTCTTCACTGACATCATCTTAGTCATTGGACATTGCTTTTTGGGGCCTGCTTTATTTCTCTCTGCATTAGTTCATACAAATCCTGTCGTTATTCTATGAATCTTTTGTATCCTTCATATACAGTTCAGTCATGTTCCTTTGCATCCATATATGACAATAATCTTTGGGATTCCACAAAAAGATCTTTCCTGAAAGGATGCAATGGCATCGTTTTTCTGCTGGTAGATTGAAAGCCATTGTGACAGACTCCTTCAGGGCTGCTGAAGCTTTGTGAAAATGCCAGATTCTGTTGAATAATCTCTGAAATACAACAAAACATCATCTCATTGGTTTTACTAGGGAGAAGTAAAGCACAAATTGGATTGTTCCCTTCTCAATAGTAAAATTACATAGCACTGGCCAAAAAAGGTAGGGCAGGGGCAGTTGTGTTTGATCCAGGTTATCTGTCAGTCTTTTGGCTAGATAGAGAACCTGTTCCTAAAGGAGAATTGGGTACAATATAGAGGTATTTTTTTTTAAACTCTTATCCTCCTTCTTAGAATCAATACTGTGTAGGACTAGTAAGGGCTAGGCCATGGGGGTTAAGTGACTTGCCCAGAGTCTCACAGCTAGGAAGTGTCTGAGGCTAGATTTGAACCCAGGTCCTCCCATCTCTAGGCCTGGCTCTGAATCCACTGAGCCACCCAACTCTGCCCCCTTAGGCCTTTTAATAGACTTACTATTCTTCTGGGTGAAAGGTAGAATGAGTAGAGAAATTATAATATTTTTTAATATTCCTCTGCCTTATGAAGGATGTTTTAAGAACCTACATAGAATAAGACTAGCTAGGTCAGTTGACTGTTTCTGTGTTAATGTGAGTCCTTTGTCTTTTTTGCTGATTGTAAAACTAAATATAGCTATTGGGCTTCTGTTTCTCAGGGGGTAAAGAACAAGGCTAGTCTTCCCAACTTCCTCGACCACATCATTGCCTCAGTGGTTGAAAATAAAAAAACCTCCGATGCTGCAAAGCGGGCCAGTAACCTGACTGACACCCAAAAAGAGGTGAAGGAGATGGTGATGGGGCTGAATGTGCTAGACCCGCACACCTCCCACTCATGGCTCTGTGATGGGAGGCTTCTGTGTCTCCATGACCCCAGCAACAAAAACAATTGGAAGATCTTTCGGGAGTGTTGGAAGCAAGGCCAGGTCAGTGTGATTAAGGAGTTTCTTTGAAGCCATGAGCTCTACTATTCTTTCACCATAGCTCAGGGAAATACTGGATAGGAGGACCTAGTCACAGAAGAACCAGATTCTTGTCACTGGAGAACCTTTGATGCTACTGGCTCACTGATATTGTTCATGTCCAGTTAATAATCGGGCTTGGATATTGTCTTTGGAAAAGAACACAACATTAGATGTGAATTGGTGGGAGGGGGAGGATCAATAATACTTTTTTCTAAAAACATAAACCATACCTTCTATCTTAGAATCTGTATTGATTCCAGGACAGAAGAGTGGTAAGGGCTAGACATTGGGGGTTAAGTGACTTGCCCAGGGTCACACAGCTAGGAAGTTTCTGGGGTCAGATTTGAACCAGGACCTTCCATCTCTAGGCCAGTAATAACACTTCATACATATTTCAGGTACATAAGGGAAAGGGTATGGAATTTCTGGAGTTAATCCATCCCAAATATGAAACATTGCCAAAAGTTGATTTTTGTCAGTTGTTGGCCTCCCACCTTTCTTTTATATAGCAGTAGGTATCCAGAGCAACAGAAGTGATTTTATCTGATTGGACCTGGAAGTTGATAATAATAGGGTGGAGGCAGTGCCTGTAGCCTCATCTGATGTTGAAATCAGAGATCACATAATAGAGATGTCAAGCTGAAGAACTAAGGAGAGGGAAGAGGAGGAGGAGATGTCATTGGGAAGAATCTTCATTCTTGTTCTTTTTCAGCCCTGGGGGCTTTTAGTGTCTTTCAGGACTCTGATGATCATGGTATTTCTTTCAACAGCCTGTCCTTGTTTCTGGGGTGCATAAAAAGCTCAAATCTGAACTTTGGAAGCCGGAAGCATTTAGCCAAGAATTTGGAGACCAGGATGTGGATCTAGTAAACTGTAGGAACTGTGCTATCATTTCTGATGTGAAAGTGCGTGACTTCTGGGATGGTTTCGAAATCATATGCAGTAAGTGGCTTTGAGGTTGCATCTACTAAGTGCAACCTGGGAAGAAAGCCAGCTCTCTGACTTCCCAATATTGCTTTTCAGCACAGAATGCCCCTGTAGAAATAGCCACAGAGGTCATCATAGCATACTGGGAAAATCTTGTCCTTGGACTGGCCACAACAAAAGTCCAGCTAATGGAATAAATTCCTAGCCTTCAGTTTGTGGTCTAGCAAGGTTTGTTGTCAATAGCAAATAGTGAAACCCCTTTAGCCAGACACGTATTGATCTCTGTAATTGTGGACAGGGGAGAAGTTGTCTATCAACTTCACAATGAGGGAAGAACTGAAAATAAAAAGCTGGTCCTCTGTGAGGTTGAGCATCAGCAGATTTTCCATCATTCAGTTCAGTGAGCCCAGGCTAGTAAATAAATACTTTGTCTCTCACAGAACGGCTAAGGTCAGAAGATGGGCAGCCAATGGTACTGAAGCTCAAAGACTGGCCTCCAGGGGAGGACTTCCGAGACATGATGCCTACCAGGTTAGTAAACAAAATCAAGCTACAGCATGTTTAGGGTTCGGTCACAAAAGAAGTACAGTTAATAAGGGATTAAGTTTTGAGCATTACCAGAAGACTGGCTACTAGGGAATGAATTGTTTCAACTAATGCAACTCAAAAATCTCTCCTAAGCAAGCAGGGAAAGCTTGTCATCTGTTTTGTTTGAGTAGATGCCCCCATCTGTGAAATCATAGATTCCTCAAGTGTCAAAGTAATTCAAGGGGACTTTAATTTTGTAGGCTTTTCTTCTGTAGCACAGTATGACCACTCTTCTCTCTTGCCTTTCTTTAGGTTTGAGGATCTGATGGAGAACCTCCCTCTGCCAGAGTACACCAAGCGAGATGGAAGGCTGAATTTGGCTTCTAGACTACCCAGCTATTTCGTAAGACCGGATCTGGGTCCCAAGATGTACAATGCCTATGGTAAGAGGGGGGATGCCTTCTCTGACTCCTCTCTTTTAACAGCCAAAGAATGACTTGTGGGCAATGAGGAACCAGAAGCCAGTTTTGCAAGTGATCCTTTTTATAACAGTAATCTGAATATTATACACAATTTTTCCCCCCATACTGACTTATGTACCTGTGTTTGTTCCCCTGGGTAGATGGAAAATACCCTTTAAAATTTTTCATATATATCAAATTCAAGAAACAGTATTTCCTTATCTGTAAAATTGAAATAGTCATACTTACAATACCTGTTTGTTATTGTAAGGAAAGTAGTTTAAACTGGAAAATACTACATAAGTGTGAGTTTAAAATGTCGTTAAAGAAATATGACTCGGTTCTAAAAAATATCAAAGACTAGCAGTAAAGAAGTTTGGCTGCCAAGATACCCAGTATTTCAGAAAGGCAGGTCTTTCACAGATGTCACTGAACCTCCCTCACCCCACACCCCCAACCCTTTTATCCCTAGCTTTGGATAGGAAAGATGAGGTAGGATTGTTTGTTTGTTTTTTAAATATTCCAAATTTTTGGAATGATTTGTTTGGTTTTGTTGGAAGCTAGCTGGTTGCTTAATCAAAGATTTGGCATGGAGCCAAATTTTGTTAGTTGTTATTTTGTTAGTGCTGTCTCTCCTGGATAGGAATAATTGCTGCAACAAGCTGGAAAAGTTTTCAAGACAATGATTTATTTAGAAACAAGTAATCTTAAAACAGATCCTCATCACCCACATAAAGCTGTCCTAAAGCATGTTCTAAAGCATGTTCTTGGTTGTAGGGCTTGTCTGGATTATTTAAAATAGTGGCTTTTCATCCAAATTTTTCTTTGGCCTTTAGGTTTGATCACTGCAGAAGATAGAAGAGTTGGCACGACAAACTTGCACTTAGATGTGTCTGATGCAGTTAATGTGATGGTGTATGTTGGGATCCCCATCGGGGAGGGAGCTCATGATGAAGGTAAGTTTCCCAAGACACATTGATTAATTGCTACCACTGCTTCAAGGTTATAGTGAGTAGGGAAAGCTAGGTGGCCCAGTGGATATAGGGCACTAGATCTGAAATATTTGGAAACTCTTTAAGTTCAAATCCAGCCTTGGGCATTTACTTAACTCTGTGACTGGGCAAGTCACTAAACTTCAGTTTGCTTCAATTTCCTCACTTGTAAAATAGCTCTTACCTCCTAGGTTTGTTGTGAGAATCAAATGAGATAATTATAAAGTACTTTGCACAGTGTCTGGCACAGATTAAACTATATATATATATATAATTTTTTTAAAGTTGATATTATCATTATTAACTATTACCAAGAGTATCTTGGTAGGAAATATCTGATTTCTGTTTTCTTATTCTAAGTTACTGTGCAATGTAGACCTCTTATCAAATGCAGCCCCTCTATGTCAGGATATGGATTACAGACTAAACAGAAGAAATAATTTCACAGTTTGGGAGACATTATAACACCTTCCCAATGGGGAATTGAAATTGCTTTTTTTTTTTTTTTCAGAAAGGTCTGTCATGGAAGGTTTGAATTGTACTTCCTGAAGACAGGGATGACAGACTCTACAGCATATTGATATTCAGATTTATCCTTGAAAGTTTTCCAGAAAGATTTGTCACAAGTCAATGGGCTTTCCTTTTTTTGAAAATTCTGTGGTAAACAGCAGACCAGGTACCTCTGGTGGAGATCTATTTATGATTTCTTTTGCCCTTTCAGAGGTGCTGAAGACTATTGATGAGGGTGATGCTGATGAGGTGACAAAACAGAGGATTCATGAAGGGAATGAGAAGCCTGGTGCATTGTGGCACATCTATGCAGCTAAGGATGCTGAGAAGATCCGGGAACTTCTCCGAAAGGTGGGATCGTGTCTACCAGTCCATTTTCACATTCACAGAAATTATTCTGGGTGCCAAAGAAAAAGCTGAGCTGAGCCTTTGGGACATGACCTAGATTAGCCTGGCCACTAACTAAAATTTCTCAGAACAGTAATCTTTTTGTGAACCTGACATTTTTATTGCTGGTTCTGCCCCCACCACCACCACCACCACACTTTAAAATGCTTGTACCCCAGGTAGGGGGCTACTTCTTTGTGCCTTGTATTAAATGTTTGCTTGACCTGACTCCCTGCCCACAAGATGTGGCAGTCAGAGCACTTTTTAGTTCAAGCTTGTTCCAGACCTTGCTTCAGGATGTCAGGTAGCACTGGAGGATGTGATTTTTTTTTCCCCTTCATGGCTCATCCACATTTTTCTTTGGTGTCTTTGACATTAGGTTGGAGAAGAGCAAGGTCAAGAAAATCCTCCAGATCATGACCCAATCCATGACCAAAGCTGGTACTTGGACCAGACCCTTCGTAAACGTCTCTATGAGGAGTATGGCGTACAAGGCTGGGCAATTGTGCAGTTTCTGGGAGATGCTGTCTTCATACCTGCAGGAGCTCCCCACCAAGTAGGTGTATAGTTTTCTAGGCAAGAAAATATTAGAATTTGAGATAGTTGAAACCAAACAGTCCTTCAACCATAGAAAATTTAAAGGGTTGAACTCTGTAGTATCTGTACTCAACTGATACTCTAGCAGTTTTATTCTCTCTAGAAACCAATTTCACACACTTCTGCTTGTACTTTTCTTTCAGTATATAGAATTGTCCCTGTACTTTGAGGCAAGAGGTAAAGTGACTAATGTTAGAACATTCCTTTTTTCACTGTATTTTCTAATGCCTATTAATTTCTCCATATCTTTCTCAGGTTCATAATCTATACAGTTGCATAAAAGTGGCAGAAGATTTTGTATCTCCAGAACATGTAAAGCACTGTTTCCGGTTGACCCAAGAGTTCAGACATCTGTCCAACACCCACACAAATCATGAGGATAAACTGCAGGTGATTGTTGCTCCCACAGACACACTTCCCAATTTCTAGGAGAAACCATAGAGGAATATTCCAGGAGAAACTCTGGATTTTCTAGAGATGTTTGTGTTCCAGTTCTGTCTAAATCATGTTACTCCCAAGATTTTGTTTTTAGAGTGCAGCGGTTTTTTCCAGCCTGGTATCTTGTCAGGTATAGTTAGCCTGTGTTCTTTGGGAGACATTATTTGTCCCATTCAGACATTATTTGTCTGAAATCTAACAGCACCAACCGCATGAAAAGAGCATTTTACCAACCTATATCTGCCGAGTAGAGTGGACAGGGATCTTGCTTTTTAAGTATAAGTACTCTAACCCCTAACTGGGGGGGAAAGGAGGGGGGCAAGAAGCACAATCTCAATGTCACCAGTCAGGTACCTCTTAAAGTACAACTATCCAAGAGATCCATCAAGAAATGGACTCTCAGGCACAAAAAGCTCCTGGTTCTCCCATTACAACTCCAGCTTCCTTGCTTAGCATTGGGTTAGCTATTGATTTGATTTGCTCTGTCATATTTCTTTTATCCTTCATATCCTCTTTAAACTCTGAAATTGAAGATCAGCATAAGGCTTTGTTAACATAGAAATAACTAAGAACATGGAAGTAAAATATTTCTGGCCAGAAATTCAGTAGAGTTCAAATAGAAGCACTTTCCTCATCTGCCATTTGCGTGTGACCTTCTAAATTCTGTGGATCACAGATGTTGTTTGTTTGGAAATTAAGTCACCTGATTCAACTCTGTGTTTTAAGTCTTCATTTTAATGCTGAGATCTCTTCTTTGAATTTAGCTCTAGATCATCTTTTTAACATATAAGTCGGGGAGTGGTGTGGTAGTTTGAGAGGTATCCCTGTGGTACGTGGGACACTGGGCTTTGCACTAGATGATTTTATAGTTAGAGCACAACACTCATTTGTCTTCACAAGGGTAGGCAGCAACTGATTCTGTCTTTTTGATCTCTCAGGTGAAGAATATCATTTACCACGCAGTGAAGGATGCTGTTGGCACACTGAAGGCTCATGAATCCAAACTAGCGAGGTCTTAGTTGTGGCTAGTTTCCAAATCATTGTGAAGCAGGCCTTTCACTCACAGTACTTACAGGGAATGGGCAAGGGTCTCTGCTGGAGCAGGGACCCCCTCACTGGGAGCCAGTGCGGTCAGTATTACAGACTCTCCAGCCACTGTTTTTCTACGCTGCCTCAAACACTGATGGTCGAAACGGGAAAGTCGCACTGTTACACACACAATTCCAGACTTCAAGCCGAGGGTGCCACATCCCCCATCCTGCGGCCTTTTGGGAATCCAGATCACCTGAACACCACTGGGTATTCCTGCATATTCTTGTGATTACAGAGTCGAAACCAAGAATGTGGGCACTTTTTCTCCTTTTTTTTTTTCTCCTTTTTTTTTTCCTCATGCCTAGTTAGTTGGGAATATGTTTGGAGGTGGGGGGTGGGGGTGGGATCTGATAGCAGGTACAGTAGGTGGCATTTGCCGAAGTGTGACCCATAGAAGCCTGACAGCATATCTCTGCATATGACCTTTTGTGTGACCCAGCCTGAGGAAGAGGGGTGAAACTGTCCCCATCCTCCTTCCCCTTGTACACCGTAGACTTGCAGAACCCAGGGAGAACCCACTGCTTTTCCCAGGAGGCACCAGGATTAGGAGAATTGTGTATTTAGTGAAAAACTAGGTTTGTAGTGAAACAGTTACTATTTCATGAAAGTAGATATTTTTAGAATTTTTGAAATACCACAACTGTTTTCCTGGATTATGAGGAAAGGCACATTACATTTAGTCTTCCTTTCAATAAAATCTTTGACAAGAAATGGTTTTTAGAAATTAAATGTCCATAATAGCACAAAATTAGCCAAAGCAGAGCTCAGAAGAATTGGCTTTTTAGGGTTTCCTTCCTTTCTCCCCCTCCCATCCCAGCAGTCTCTACAGAGAGGGAACAGTAAACCGAGAATGAACTTTTGTCATGTCTGTGAGCTGTGGTGTGTGTCCCTGCACTGGTGACTCCAGGAACCATTCTACCTGTTACCAGTGTTTTACTTGGGACTCAGAATACTTTCCAAACATGAAAGAAAATTTCATTTCCAACATCAGGTTTTTTGTCCAGAAATATTTTCAGCAAAACTTTACAGCTCAATGGAATTTTATTCAGATTTCAATGTCAGCATTTGAAAATGATGGATTTCATTGTCCCATAATAAGTACATTGGGAAGTGTATCTACCTTCTTTTCAGCTGTACTGTAGTGCCCCCTGCAGGCTTGTTTATATGTTCACAGTTACTTCATTTTTTTAAAAAATAAAAGTCATTTACTGTAGAATACTTTTAATTTCACTTTCTGTATTTTCATTTTGTGAAGGGCTGACTGGGGTTTCCATGTTCTTATTAAAATATAACAAATCTCTGTGGAGTGGACTAACTTCTTAACCCATAAATCGAGGCCAGACCCAGACCTTGGATGCCATCACAGATAAGTCCCCTTTGGTTCTCTGGGCCTAGAATGCACCAGAAAACTCACTGTGGTTCTGACACTCTCAGCTAGCACTTTTGCCAAGTTAATGCCAGAATACGACAGAGTGGGGTAGGTGCTGTTACTGAAGCGCAGTAAGAATTTTTAAGGGGTAGAAAATGGGAGAAGGGTTTTTGTGCAGTTGACCTGTGAATGAATATGAATTCTTCCCTTCTCAACTGAAGCAGAGGTCCCAGAACCTAAGAAGTAGGGTCCTAGTCCAAGTTTTAGACAGCAGTATCTTCTTTCCTACATCTAAGTCTGCACACATTCCCCAGGGAAGGGGAGTCGAGTAATATCTTTCCTGGTTCATCTTAGTGTAGTTTTCTAACATGTTTGAAATTAGTCCCATTGGCAGTGATAATTCCTCAGAACTAAAGTTCCTGACAAAAGCAGGAAATGCTGTTCTTCATGACTGCAAAGAAGGCTAGCAAGCCAACCTTGGGGAAGAGGACTCCAGTACAGACCTTGACATTTTGTATCTAGATATTTAGAATGGGTTTGCATGTTTTGGTGAGGAAGGGCTACAAACTAGGTGGGGAGAAAAGCTTTTTGAAGATGGAGCATCACCAAAATGAGAAGAACAGTGTTATCAGGGTCTACTGTGGAGGCCTCTCAGCTAGAATTTCTGGAGCATTTGAGACTCAAAATAGAATCACCCTCATGGAACTTCCATTTCTGAGTTCACAGAACTTGAACAGCACTTAAACCTGATGCTTTGAAATACACAGATGGTAAGCTTGGATGGTGATATTGAGGGTACCTCTTGACCTCTTGAGATGTACCACCTCTCTGTAAAGGCAATCTAGACTGCCAAAAAAAAAAAAAAAAAAAAGGCTTTGGAAATGTTAAACCAGTGGGATTAGAAAGGGAAACAGTGGTGCTAGCACTGTGTAGATCTGAAATACAATGGAAATTGGAATTCTGCTACTTCAGTGAAAGTTAACATGAGAGGTAGCCTACATTTTGGCTATAAATGTCTCAGTAATTAGGGCAGCTGTTGGAGCAGGTACTGCCTGATGGGAGCAGTGCCTAAGCTCCCTTGCCCAGCTCCTCTGCTGGCCTTATGGCTGCTTTTGACCAACTTCCTGGTTCATAGTTTTCCTCCTGTCATTGGATCAGCACTCCCCAACAACCACCTCAAAACCAAGTTTCATTGTTTATACCTCTAGAACAGCCCTGTTTCTTCTGGCTCAGAACATGCATTTTTAGTTCATCCGTGCCTGTTTCCTGGCATTATCAGCACTACACTCACCCACAACCCCACCGCCATCCCCCAAGAAAACCAAAGCACTAGCATACTAAAGGGAGGCCAAATTCTGCAAAGATTTTTTCCCCCAAAAGCTCAACACCTTGGATTGTCAGTTCCATTATGTATGAAAGCAATCACAAACTTAACTTCTTGAGCTATTTTATTTCGGGGTCATTGGATCACAGATTGATTTGCCAAAAGTCACAGGGGGAACAAATGACAGAGCAAGAGCAAGCATTTGAACTCAGGTCTTGGACTCCAGCCCAACGTCCTTTTCACTGACCCGGCTCAGGGTTCCCAGAAAGCTGCCCAGATCTATAGCTCAAATAGGAGCACAACCCTTGCCACGGTGCCTGACCCGTTGTGTTTAATAAATGGAGGTGGGAGACTGGGCACCTGACCCCGTTCTTAAGGTTTCAGGGTGGTTGTGGCCCCACTGTGGGGTAGGGGAGGGGAGTGGGCAGGAATTGGGCTAGAGCTCCTGAAGACCAGGTGGGGAGGGGAAGGACAGGAGTGGAAAGATGATCCCGAAGTCCGCAGAAGGCCCCCAGAGGGAAAGGAAGGAAGGAAGGGATATCCGGGGAGATCGGGCCAAAAATTAAAGGGGTTCCAGGCAGGGTGGTGGAATCTGTTTTGGGATGATCCCAATGTAAGGAGGATCCAAAAGGGCGGCCCGACCCGCACTGGGTTGGACCTAGCGGAGCAGGTGCAGGGGAGGGGGAAGGGGGAGGGGCAGGCGCGGGGCCGCCGACAGCAACGGCCTCCCCTTTAAGAGCCGCCGCCACCACCGCTGCCCGCGGTTGCTGCAGGAACCTCCCCTTTAACGGCCGTCGCTGCCCCTCTCGACTTCTCCATCCTCCAGTCCGGGGCCCCGGCCCACGGATCCAGGCGCTCTTGGGGAGCACACCTGGCTCGGCCCCGCCATGGTGTCCTGGATCATCTCTCGCCTGGTGGTGTGAGTAGGGGCAGGGCGGGGGCGGAGAAGGGATGCGGGGTATTGGTGGGGAGGCTGGAGGGATGCGGGGAGAGATGGAGACTTGGGGTAATTGGGGGGGGCAGGTGGGAAAGGGCATCCAAGGATGGGGGCATTTAGAGGGCCGTGGAGCAGGAAGGCCCCTAGGGACACCTCAGAGTCTCAGAGAAGTCTTTTTCTGGGATGACCAAATCCCTCCTTTTTGAGGGGTCCTTACCCCCCCTCATCTCGGAGGCCTGGGGTTCTCCCACTTAGCCAAGGAGGCCTGGCAAGACTGGAATGTTTGTGCCCCTCTCCACACTGGCCCCCTCCCCCATAGCTCATCCCCACCCAGAATGGAGAATCCAAGGGGAGGGGGCTGCACTTGAGTTCCCTCACCTCCCCCAGGCGTCTCCAGGCCCTTCAGAAGCAGATGGGGCGCCTCTGGGCAGCCACTACCTCCCTCCTGAGCATCTCCCCTGCAAGCCAGCAAGGAAGGCTGCCAAGCCCTTCTCTCTCTCTCCCTCCATCTCCCTCTCCTGTCTGTGGGTTTTTCGGAGTGCCATTAGATGGGTGGAAATCACCCCACAGGCCCTCCCGGCAGGAAGCAGCTGAAGCAGCTGTGGGCTCCCTGGGGTATGAGGAGGCACAGAGAGCAAGGGAAAGCAGCTCCCAGGGGAACCCGATCAGGGTTCTGGCAGCATCAGTCAGGGAAAGCAGTCAGGTGAGGGAGTAGATCCAGGTGCTGGGAAAGAGATGGGCTTGAGTGGGAGAGGCCAGCAGAAATGAATCTGGAGAGGCAATTGGGGCAAAATTTCACCAAATAGCTCTTGGAGGGACTTGAGAGCCTACTTAGTCCAAATCCTTCCCCTTACAGATAAGGAAACAGAGGTCTAGGGAGGCCAAATAATTCTCCCATCTTGACATTGTGCCATTCTAGGTTGCCCTCCATAGAACTAAATGTTGCCCTAATTTAAAAGGCATTTAGGTTTTTCATGCAGTTAAATGGGTTCTGGATTCTCAATTTAGTGAGAATGTTGGGCAGCTTATTGTTTCTGGATAGCTTCCAGAAACATGCTTCCTTTGATGGGTCTGGGTCCTTCTCTGACAGGTCCAGGGATGGCTTCCCATTTGTTTCCTTAGTGCAGCTGAGCCTGGCCAAGTTCTCCTAAGGCTTACTCGAATCCAGAATTTGGGCCCTCATTCCATGTTATGTACAAAGCAATTTGGGGGGCAGGACTTTGAGCCCAGAGTAGAGAAGTTAAATTTTCTCAATTTACCTAGCTGAGCCATCCTCATACCCCTGGGGAAAACGAGTAACCTCAGATCTAGGAAAAGGGAAGACTCATGCCTTCCAGAAGCCACAGCATGGTGGGAGCCTTGAAAAATCAGGATTGTGAGACAGAGGAATTTGCTTCTTTTAATATACTGAAGCAGAGATGGATAGTCCCTCTTACACCCACCCATGCCATTCTTTCTCACCTCTAAGCAGATTCCTCTGCTCCAGAATTCTTATTATTGACCAAGTCCAAGGAAAGTTCCCTGATGAGAAATACTGACTCCCTCAGCTCTCCATTAATCAGGAACAGGAAGAAACTGGGAGAATTAGAAAACCCTTAGTTCAACTGAATAGGCAGGACCCAGCCTCTCAGTTACCCACTTGTCCCCAGAGCTGTTAAGAAGTCATAAAGAAAAAATGTGTTTTCTTCTTCATTCCCAGCTTTTGTGTCTCCAACTTCTCTCCCCCTAACTCATAGCCTAGTCAGACACTAAATTCTACCCTTTCTTGTCAGTAGTTTTTCCTTCCCCAGTTACTTTTTATATATTTTATATTTATTTATCAATGCAGTTTCCCTGCCAATAGGCTCTAAACTCCTAGAGGGCAAGGGTGTTTTTTTGTTTTTTTGTCTTTGTTTTTCCAGAACCTTGCATAGTACCTAGCACACCATGGGCTAGGGAGCTAGAGCTAGGGGTTGGATCTATGGATCCTTGTCAAGGAAACTCCTTCTCCCAAAGGTAGAATGGCACCATCCCTGCAATTTAGGGTTTTAGAGTCTTGAATATGATGACTTGTTTGGTCATATAGCCTTTGTGGGTCAGAGGGGGGATTTGAACCCAAATTTGAACACTTAATAAATGATTGTTGAATCAATAAGCTCATAGATAAGTGTTTAGGGTAGTTTTGAATAGCGCCTCTTCTTAGCCCTGCTTTGGTTGCCTGGTCATTGTCCCTTTCTCAGTTTACCTGACTGAGCTGTCCTTTTCCTTGCCCCTCACCCCCAGGGAAGATAGGTTACCTCAGATCTGGAAAAAGGGAAGATTTATATACCTTGGGGAACAGTTCAGAGGCTTCCTCTGAAGGTCCCAGGAACAAGATCACAGTTGGCCTATGTGACCGTGATACTCTGTTTCTTCCCCATCCATCCCCACCATAGATGATACCCATCCACCCACCCAATCCTCTGCTTTTGCTCACTCCAGTACATCCTCTGACAATTCTTTTCTCTCCAAGCTCCCTTCATCCCAGGTCCCTAGGAGGCTAACTGGCTCTTTGGTCCCTGACACCACCAGAGGCTTGTCATTGTAATCATCCAGCAAGCATTTATTAAGCACCTTCTGTGTGCCAGAGACTAGGCATCATAGACAAAAATGAGAGAGAACTTTCTCTCAAGGAATTTTGCTTATATTGAAGGGAAATGACATGCAGAGAGAGATAAGAACCAGAGACAAGGCCTGAGATTTCAGTGGTACCCAGGAACTCCCAGGAGAAGAAACTCCTTCTACCAGAGCAGCTTGGCATCTTTGCTGCAACTTATACTCTTAAAGAGTTGCCACGGGATGAAGTCAGGTAGTGCAGTGGATAGAGGACTAGGCCTGGAGCCTAGGAAGGCCTGGGTTCAAATTTGACTGCACACAAGTCTCATCTCAAACATAGTGTCTGTGTGACCCTGGGCAAGTCACTTAACTCCAGTGGCCTAACCCTTCCTGTTGTTCTGTCTCGGAATTGACACTAAGACTGAAGGTAAGGGTTTAAAAACAACAAAGGGTTGCCTAGGGAATTGAAAGGTTAAGTTACTTGCCCAAGAACATACAGACACTATGTTAGAGAAGGGACTTGAACTTAGGACTTCTTGTCTCCATGGCCACCTCTCTACCATCACACCACCTCTCCATGCATAGTGAAAATAATATAAAATATATAAAGGCAAAGTGGTCAGGGGAAGGACTAAGTTGGGAGGAACTGCGGGAATTAGTGTACATTGAACATGAACCAAGCAGGCCCCAACACCAGATTGTTTCCCTTCCTCCTAGGCCTCCTATCCTCCAGTAGTACCCTGTGACCCCCAAGTCCCTGGGATCATCTTAGGCCCTTTGACTGTAGAAAGGCACTGAGTTCCAGACCTAAGGGTGTCCAGTTCTCTTGAAGAGCTATCTCCTACCTTCCTCTCCTGGACAGTGCCCAGGGAAGGGCACAAGCAAATGTTTAACATCTGGCTTTCAAAAAAAAAGAAAGGAAGGAAGGAAGGAAAAAAAAAAACCTTGAAAACGCTTGTAATAAACACTTTCAGGTTTGACCTGCATTATTAATGTTTTCTTTTTTACTTTATTAAATCTAGACAATCCACAAAGCAATAAATCAAGTCTTGAATTGTGGTGTTTCTAAATTTCTGGAGTGTAAATTCTTTCTGAAAATTCAACTCTGTGAGTCAGTTCCAGCTGGCTCCAGCACATACCTCCTGGGGCTTGGAGATGGGTATGCTGGACTGATTGTATAGAAAAGAGGAGCTCTCTGGCCCCTGGGAATTGTTTCACAGAGGGATTGAGTTGAGTGATGTGGTCTGTCCAGTAGGCAAGTCTGAGCAGGTTCCTTGATTTCTGGAAGGAGGGTTGTGGACTCCAAAGGTAGGCAGTGGTTCTGGCCCTGGCGTAGGGACCTCAGGCTGGCTACTAGAGCACCTCCTGGCATCCTCATTTCTACTACCTACCCAGTCCCAAAGAAATGTTGGTACTTTCCCCCTGGAGCAGGAATTCTCAGCCTTGATTATATCATATCTCCCTCTGGCAGTTTGGTGAAATCTATGGAACCCTTCCCAGAATTCTATTTTTAAATGCATAAAATAGCAGAATTGCAAAGAAAACCAATTATATTGAAAAGGAATTATCAAAATATGGGGTTTTTGTTTTGTTATTAAACCCTTGCCTTTCATCTTAGAAGCAATATTAAGTATTGGTTTCAAGGCAGAAGGAGCAGTAAGGGCAGTGATGGTGAACCTTTTAGAGATTGAGTGCCCAAACTGCAATCCTCACAACTTATGTGAGCTCCTGCCTTTCCCCAGACAGAGGAGGGAGGAAGCTCTCCCATCAGGCTGCTGGACAAGGGCTGGGTGATGGGAGAAATGTCCTTAGGCACCCATGGAGTGGGGGAGAAGGGAGCAGCCCCCTCTAGCATGTGTGCCATAGGTTCACCAACACAAGGCTAGGCAATGAGGGATAAGTGACTTGCCCGGGGTCACATAGCTAGGAAGTATCTGAGACCAGAATTGAACCCAAGAAAAATATGTTTTAAAAACAATGTCATGGACCCTAGGTTGAGAATCCCACCCTGCCCAAGAAGATCCCAGAAGATCTTTCTGTTCCTGTAGATCCTTAGGCAGAAGCTGTCAGGAAGGGAGGCTTGTGGTCATTGAAGAAGGGCTTCATCTGGGCTGTGAATCACAATGATTTTCTCTGCCTCTCTCCAGGCTGATCTTTGGCACGCTCTACCCAGCTTACTCATCATATAAGGCGGTCAAGACAAAAAATGTGAAGGAATATGTAAGTGCATGGGGCTCGCCCCTCCCAAGTGAGGGGTGAGGATGGGGGGGCCACAGTGGGATGGGGAAAGTGTGACCATGACTCCTCACACACACACATGTCCTGCTGTGCCCACAGGTGAAATGGATGATGTATTGGATAGTATTTGCCTTCTTCACCACTGCTGAGACCCTCACCGATATTGTGCTGTCCTGGTGAGCACTGCCCCCACCCGGATATTCCCAAACCCCATTTCCGATATTCTTCAGGCTCCCTTACATAAAGAATCCCACCCATCTACCCCGGCTCTCCGGAGGAAGACAGATGATGGAGCCTCTACAGTCACTTTAGGAAATGTTTCTGGAGCTCCCGTACCCAGTACAAGACCTCATCGCCTTCCTTTTCTTATTATAACAATAATAATGGCCATTTCATGTTTGCATTAGCATTTTATGCTTCTCAAAACCCTTTTAGATCCTTCATTAGACCATTATAACTGCCTTGAGAGATCAGGCAGGGCAAGAATTATTACTCCCATTAGACAAGTAAAGATACTGAGACTCAAAAAGGATAAATACCTCAGAAGCAACATGTTACAGTGAGGAAAAAAGGAAATAATTGAGCATTTATTAAGCAACTACTATATGCCAGGCAGTGTGCTAATAAGCACTTAACAATTCTCTCATTTAATATAATTTTTTAAACTCTTACCTTCTGTCTTAGAATCAATACTAAGTATCAGTTCTAAGGCAGAAGAGCAGCAAGGACTAGGCAATGGGGGTTATAAGTGACTTTCCCAGGGTCACACAGCTAGGAAGTGTCTATGGCCAAATTTGAATCCATCTCCAGGCTTGGCTCTCTATCCACTAAGCCACCCACCTGCTCTTCATTTAATCTTCATAACAGCCCTGGGAGACAGATACTATTAATATTTTCATTTTGCAGATGAGAAAACTGAGGCAGACAAAGGTTATATGATTTGCCCAGGGCCATATAGTTAGCACCGAGGCTGGATTTGAACTCAGATCTCCTTGACCACGGGCCATAGGATTTTATCCATTAGACCACTGGACCTTCTATCCACTGTACCATTCAACAACCTTTAGAAAAGACCATTGAGGATCAGCTAGGTGTCTCAGAGGATGTAGAGTTGGGCCTAGAGATAGCAGGTCTTGGGTTCAAATCTCACCTCAGATACTTCCTACCTCTGTGACCCTAGGCAAGTCAATTAATCCCCATTGCCTAGCCCTTACTACTCCTCTGCCTTGGAACTGAGACTTAGTATCGATTCTAAAACAGAAAGTAAGATTTTCTTTTTTTAAAAGAGCATCAAACCTGGAGTTAGATGCCTAGAGTCAAAGCCTTCTTTTGAAAATTTACTACATATACAAATTACAACTTTGGCAAGTCACTTCACACCCCCCAGCCTCGGTTTTCTCATCTGTAAAACAAGAAGGTTGAACTAGATGGTTTCTGGGTCCTTTCTAGGGCTAGCGCTAGGATGATATGAATTTCAGGCCCTCAGAAATAGCTTATATCTGTCCAACAATCTCCTCTAGAGTCTACCTGACATGTAGCTATGCTGCCTCCACAAGAACCCCAATGATGGGTAAACACACTACCCCTACCTCAAGGCAAATCAACAAGCATTTAAGAAGCACCTCCTGTCCTAGGCATTTGCTAGCCATTGGGGGCACAAAGAAAGACAGGCAAAAACAGACCTGATCTCAAGGAACTCCTCATAGGTGAGTGGGGGTTTCCCAGAAACTATGTGCAAACTCTCTAAATTGGAGATGGCCATAAAGGAATGCACTAGAACTAAGGAAGCCTGGGAAAGGCTTTGGGCCAAAGGTGGGACTTTAGAAAGAGACTTGAAGAAACTTGGGGGAAGCCAGGAGATGGAAATGAGGAGAGAAAGGGTTCCAGGCATGGGGGCAGCCATCGAAATGCAGAGACAGGAGATAAAGCGTGTCTATAAGAACAGCCAGGAGGTCAGTATCACTGGATTGCAGAGTTCATGAAGGGGAGTAGCTGTAAGAGAACTGGAAAAGAATGGAAGGGCAAAATTATGAAGAGCTTTAAAAGTCAGAGGATTTTCTATTTGTTCCTGGAGGTAATAAAAAGCCAGCAGAGTTTTTTGAATTGGGGAGGGTGTGTGTGTGTGTGTGTGTGTGTGTTGGGCTTTAGGTAGACCCATTGACTCAGGGGAGACCTACCAGTCAGGTGAAGCCATCAGTGTGTGAAGTGATGAGGGCTTAAGACAGTGGTGGAAAAATCAGGGGAGAGAAGGGAGCATAGATCAGAGATGTTACAAAGGAAAATTTGACAGGCATTGGCACCTGATTGGCTCTACAGGGAAGGGCCAAGGAGGACACCTAGGTTGTGAGCCTGGATGACTGATGAGATCACCAAGGGAAATAATTTAGAGGACAGAGCCTGGGGGGAGTCATCCATGATCAGTGGACGCCAACTAGATGAAAATCCAGCAAAGGAGACCAAGACAGGCAATCAGATAGGAGGGCAGAGGACCAGCAGAGCAGGGTCATGAAAATTTAGAGAATACAATATCAAAGAGAAGAGAGTAAATGATAATGTCAAAAGCTGCAGAGAGGTCAAGAAGGATAAGAATTGAGAAAAGGCCATTGGATTGGTGATTATAAGATCATTGATAACTTTGGAGAAAGAAATTTGAGTTGAATGATGAGATCAGTCATTAAACTTTTAAGTACCTAATGGGTACCAGGCTCTGTGCTAAGTACTGGGAATAGAAAATACAAAAAGTGGCAAAAGCCTTCAAGGAGCTCACGATCTAATGTTGGAAACAGATATGTACAAACAAGCTGTACACAGGATGAATAGGAAAGAATTGAGAGAAGAAAGGCACTAGAATTAAGAGGGATTAGGAAAGTCTTCTGTAGAATATAGGATTTTAGTTAAGACTTAAAGAAAGCCAAGGAGGTTAGTAATCGGAACACAGGAGGGAAAGCACACCAGGCATTGGGACAGCCAGAGAAAATGCCAAGAGCCTAAAGATTAAGTGACTTGTTTGTGGAACAGCCAGGAGATCAATGGCAAAGGATCAAAGGGTATGTGTTAGGAAATAAGGCATGAGAAGACTGGAAAGGTAGAAGTGGGGCTAGGTTAAGAAGGGCTTTAAACACCAAACAGTATTCTTCATTTTATCCTGGAGGTTATAAGAACTTTACTGAGCAGGGGATGATGAGGCTGGATCTGCACTTTAGGAAAATCACTTAGGTGGTTTGAATGAAGGATGGATTGGGCTGGGAAGACACTTGTGCTAAGTAGACCCACCATTGGGCTATTAACAGTAGTCCAGACATGAGCTGATCAGGGCCTGCACTAAAGTGGTGGCAGTGTCAGAGGAGAGAAGGGGGTATATTAAAAAGATGTTATAAGTAAAATCAACAGCCCTTGGATTGGATATGGGGGGGGTGGTTTCTGGGGAGGATAGTGAGGAGTCAAGGATAACTACTGGGTCATGAGTCTGAGGTACCATGAGGATGATGTTGCTCTCTCCTATAACAGGGAAGGTAGAAGGTGGAAAAGATTTAAGAAGAAAGATAAGATCAGTTTTAGACACATTAAGTTTAAGATGTCTATTAATTATACACTTATTTTGAGATGTCTGAAAGGCAATTGGAGAAAAGGTGAGGCAGGATTGGTAGATTTGGGTGGGGGGGAATCCTCAGCATAGAGATGGTAATTAAATCCATGGGATCTGATGTGTTATCACCAAGTGAAGTAGTATGTATGGAATAGAGAAGAGAACTGAGAACAGACCTCTTTGGGATACCTACAGCTAAAGAGTGAGGATGCAGTAGAGGAGACTAAGAAGAAATGGTGTGATGGTTGAGATGTTAACCAGGAGAAAATAATATCCTGAAAAACAAGAGGAGAGGATGATCCACACTGTCAAAGACTGCAGAGAGGTCAAGGAGAACAAAGATTGGGAAATGACTATTGGATTTAGCAACTAAGAGGTCATTAGTAACTTTAGAGAGAGCATTTTCAGTGGAAGGATAAGATCAGAAGCCAGACCAGACAGTGACAGAAGGGAGGGAGAGTGAGGGCACTTATTGTAGACAACTTTTTTAAGAGGATGTTGGCTACAGAAGACAGAAGAGGTATAGGGTGATAATTAGCAGGGATAGAAGGGTCAAGCGAGATTTTTCCAGGATTGGGGAGATACATGAACATGTTTATAAGTAGCAGAGAATGAACTAGTTGAGAGGGAGATACTGAAAACGAGAAAGAGGGAAGATGACAGAGGGGGACAGTCTGTCAGAGAAGACAGAATGCCATTGGATTCATCATGCGAAGCAGAGTTCACGTCAAAAAGCTTAATTTTTTTTCTGTAAAACATGAGGCAGATTCCTCAGCTGGAAGAATGGGAGAAAAAGGAGGAGGCCATAAGAAGTTTGAGGAAAGTTGAAAAAGTTTGAAAGAGCAATACTTAAATGGTTAAATATTAGAGGAAGAATCAGTATGTGCATCAAAGTTTTCTTGTATGAGGGCATAAGTTGGAGAGAGAGATTGTGAACCCTGTACAGGATTTTTTGAGAAAAGGAAGGGGAGTGACCCAGAATCAATAGTATTTTGGTTGGGTGATAGAAATGAATAGCATCAACTTCAAAGGAGAGGTTACTGAACGATAGGGGTAGGGAGAAAATTTGGATTAGGCAATAGGGAGCAAGGAATAGTCCACGGCCAGTGATCTAACGGAAATGTACAGCCAGTCCCGGGGAAGGGTGGCCAAGGAAGCTATGTTATCAGGAAGAAGTCCAGTTTCACTAATAGCTAAAAGATGGAAGGAATGAGAGAGGTAAAGATTTAGGATGAAGGGAAGTTTGTTGCCTATGGAATAGGCATTCCAGAGAATACAGTGAAAGAGGAGGTTAGTGTTTGGTAGGGGCTTTGGGGTGAGAGGGAGGAATAAGGAATTGAGTGGTAGGGAATGGAGTTTGGATGGTGGCCTACTGGGGTTCAGAATCACTGAAGAATTTTAAGTTGAATGATGATATAGAAGTCAAAATGCAGAGAGGTAAGACAAGAATGAGAAGAAAAGGAAAGGGAGTCTTCAGTTGCAGACCATTTTCTCAAGGAGTTTAACTGTGAAAGAGAAGAAAGAGAAGATGCTAATTAATGAGGAAGGTCACATCAAGTGGGGGGGTTTTGAGCAGGAAAGGAGACAGACTGCCAAAGAATGAGAAAGAAGGGAGAGAAATCTGCTGCAGAAGAGGAGAAAGAGTAGGATTCTTTGTACATGGACACGAGCTTGCCTTAGCAAAGAGAAGGAATGAGAGAGAGAGATGAAGGAAGAGATGGTGGCAGAAGGCATCCATGTTATTTGAGATGAGAAGATGGTGGAAAGAGGAAACTCTCATCTAGACGCCTCAATTTTTTCAGTAAAAAAGGACAAGGTTCTTAGCAGAGACAGGGTAAGGGTAAGGGGAACTCTGAAGGTTTGAGGGGGTGGACCCAATTGAGTTTATGTAACAAATTTGTGGATCCAGTCAGCATGCTTTCATGATTTTTTTCTAGCTTAATTCAACAGCACATGAATAGAAGTGAGGGTAGTGGACAATGGGAGTAATCCAAGGCTAAGCCTCGGTAGGGCAAAATCAGCAACAGCCTAAAGGGGCCAAGAACTAAAGAAAGGAGGACAGGGTAAAGTTGAAGTGGTTCACCAAGGAATCAAGACAAGCAGCAGGGAGAGTATGGTTAGTATAGTGCTGATTGCCTGGGAAAGCCTGTTGGGGGAGAGATGGGTGATCACAGTAAGGAGGAAGGCCCAAGTGGCCAATTCTACCTTTGAACAGCTTTAACTGTTATTGATAGTAGCTAGCATTTAGAAAAGGCTTTAAAGTTTGCAAGATACTTTTGTTACCTCATAAAACCCTGAGAGATCAGTTATTCTTATCCCTAATTTACAAAGTAGGAAACTAGGGCTGAGAGAAGTTGCCCAGGGTTCCACATCTGAGTTAGGATTTGAACTCAGTTCTTCCCGAGTCCAGCCTTCTGTTCACTATGCCACCGAGCTGCTAGGTCAAGCCTCTGCTGATGCTCCTAGTTCTGCCTTCTGAGGCCCAACAAAACAAGTCTGTTGCCTCTCCTTCGTGACAGCCTTCTAGATGCTTGAAGGGTACTTGCCCAAGGCCACGTAGCAGTTGGCGATGGAAGGAAGGCTAGAGTGCAGGCCACCCTATCAAGGGCTCTCTCCGCTCCCCAACATTGTAATGCATGTCTCGGCCTTCTCCCAGGTTCCCTTTCTACTTTGAGCTGAAAATTGCCTTTGTGATCTGGCTGCTGTCTCCATATACCAAGGGCTCCAGTGTGCTCTATCGGAAGTTTGTACATCCCACGCTCTCCAACAAGGAGAAGGTTTGAGCCACTGACTTTCCCGTCCCCTTTCATCCCCTCGGACCCCCTCTCCCAAGTCGTTGTCCAAGATGGGAGAGGGAGAGAGGGGATCTCTGGGCAGGCTGAGGCCCGTCATCCCTGGGAGCCACTGCATGAGCCGGCAGCCTCAGGGGGCTGAGGCACACAGGGTGGGCAGGCAGGCAAGTGCCCCGGCTCTGCCAGGGCCCCAGCCATTACCCTGGGTGGGCCCCATAACTCAGGGTGGGACCTCTCATGAGCCTTCCCTCTTCCCTGCTGCAGGAGATTGATGAATACATCACCCAGGCGCGGGACAAGAGCTACGAGACCATGATGAGGGTGGGCAAACGGGGCTTGAACCTGGCAGCCAACGCTGCGGTCACTGCAGCCACCAAGGTAATGGAGGGACATTGGTCCGGACGTGGGCTCTTGGGGCTTCCCCACCAGCCCTTTCCAGATGTGGGAGCATTTCCCCGGATGGCCCCTCTCTCCATAATGCCTCCCAAACACCGTCCACTTAACTTGCTCGCCTCTCCCTGTGGGCTCTTTGAGGGAAGTTCATGCCCCATCTCAGTGAGCATGTCTTTCCGTTGTCCTCACTCTTCAGGGAGGACTTTCCCTCCCTGAGCACGTGTGTATCCCCTGCACAGGGCCAGGGAGTGTTGTCAGAAAAGCTGAGGAGCTTCAGCATGCAAGACCTGACGTTGATCCGAGACGATGAAGCCTTGCCCCTGCATGGCTCTGATGCCCGCCTCCGCTCCTCGGCCAGTGGCCTCCTGGATCCCATTGAAGACTTAGGTAGTACCTGGCAGGGCTGGAGGGAGATAGTGGGGAAAAGTGTAGGCGGTAGCACCCAGGATGTGGAGAAGCCCTCCAACCAGAGAGGGCTGGGGCCAGAGGGGCTGCAGGAGATGAGCCTTATGTCTGTGGGGGCTCCTAGAATAGTGCCTCAGTTTCCCCCAGGAACCTATCTTCCCCCTTGCTTCCAGCCTCACTTTGCCTCTCCCCAGATGATGCTGGCCTGAGCCTTCGGTCGTCAAGTGGGAATCAGTCAGACACACGAACAGAGGCCTCTGAGGATGACCTGGGGGACAAGACTGCTAAGCGGGTCAAATCAATCAAGAAAGTGCCAAAAACTGAGGTGAGGCCTAGGGACCTTTGGCCACCCACCCCCTTCCCTTAAAGCCCCATCCTGGGGCTTTCTGACTTCAATTCAGGTCCTTGCATGGAGCCAGGGGAAAAGGAAAAGGCCATGAAAGAGCTCAAGGGGAATCCTCCCTTCCCAAAGCTAAACCCATCCCTTCCCCTACAGCCAGTCCTCAAGACGCTGAAGACCCGCCCCAAGAAGAAGCCTACAAGTGGGGGGGAGACTGCCTGATGTGAGCCTCCGCCCCGCCGCCTCTGCGCAGAGACCCTAGTACAGAACAGCTGCTGCTTCCTAGATTGAGGGGGCCCCAGGGTGAGGGCAACTCCGGGGGTCTGTGTCCTCAGGCACACCCTCATGGGAGCTGCCCCTGCCCCTGCCCCTTTCTCTCACTGAACAAGTCAGAGGACAACGATGTGAGATGCTGCCCGTGTGAGGCATCTGACCAGGGTTGGGAGGGCAGCTCGCAGGGATCCCAGGTCTGGGAATCATTTGTAGTAAGAGGACTGGAGGCAGCCTTTTTCTTGCTTTGGACCACCAGTTTGGGAACACTTGGGCCAAGACTGGGGAAGGGAGGGGATAGAGGGGCTTGTTCCGCTGCCCCCTTAGAATGACAGCATTTGGGGCCTTTGGGGTTGTAGGCTCAATAGATGAAGGACGTGTGTTTGTGTGTGTGTGTGTGTGTGTGTGTGTGTGTGTGTGTGTGTGTCTAGGACAAAGCCACATCAGGGAATCCATTAGAGCATCTCTCCTTTGTCTCTGTCCTTCTAGCCTTCCTTCTTGAGCGACCCCCCCTTCCACTTCAACCCACTTAGTGCCTTGCTGGATGCCATGGCATGCTATGGGGAAGGGGCCAAGGGCCTCACCTCACTCCCCGCCCCTTCTCCCCCATCCCTGTTTTTATGAGACTCAACTGCCCCCTGTCCTCCTGTTGATATAGATTGGCTGAAATATGGGATGGTGGGCCCCTAGAAAAGTTCTTCTCCTCCACTGAAAGTGGAGAGAGTAAGGACACTGGGACCTCTAGAGTGAAAGGGATGAAGAGAAGGAGCAATTTCCCACTGAAAGCCCTAGGTAATAGTAGCCCATGGGGTTTGTTTGGGGGTTTTTTGGGGGGTAGATCAGGGAGATCTGGGCCTACCTGAATCAACCCTTTGCTCTCCTCCCAGGGGCCATTTCCTTGAATAATCCCTCTTTTCCTCTCCCCTCTCAACTCTCCCCTCTCCCAGCTTCTATTTATCTAGTTCCTTGGATGGGGGGTGGGGGGAGAAGAATCCCTTGAGACATTTGGAGATGCCCAGGAACAGAGATTGACTTGGGCAAAGGGTGGTAGGAGCAGGGTGGGGGGTGGAAGATCCATGAGTGAACATCCGGCCTGGGAAGTGTGAGTGTGTATGAGCAGTTGTGTGTGTGTGTGATGACTTTAAGTGGGAATTCCTGCATGAGGTGGGACAAAGACAGTATGTGTTTTTGCCAGGACACATGCATGTCCCAGCTATATGCTCTCGTGTCCTGGGCTGGGAAGAGGAGGGGGAAGGCACTTGGATTGTGTATTTGCACACATGCACAGGTTGCTCTTTGAGTCTGGGACTTTATCTCCGGGTCTCTTGCGCTAACCATTGCCTTAGTATCTCTGGGCAGGAATCCCCATGTTTCCTACTCCCTTCCGCCTCATCCCAGTGTTAGGGCCAGCCATAGAGCTGGTGCTTCCCCCAGAGTCCAGGAATTCTTATTCTAGTTGCCATTGGCCCATCCCCAAACCCACCCTGACCCCCCCCCCACAGCCCCAGCTCCTATTTGCCCATAGGGGAATTACGAGATTGGCATGAGGAGGGTGGGAGGCACTTCCCAAGCTCTGGCCATTTCCCCAACTTCTCCTCTCATTTCTGCAAGCTCATTCCTACCAGAGTTCTATTGGAAAGGAGAGAACAGGGAGCTGAAATTCCTAGGGGACCCTTATCCATAGAAGGAGCTGGTAATGGGAGCAGGACTTGGATTTGTGGGGTCTTTCCCCTCCTTCCCTGCCCTAAAATTTGACTTTTAGCTATTGCCTATCCCTTTCAAGAGTTTATACTGAACTGACCCCAGGCCAGGAGGATTGAAAAATTCTATCCTAGGTCTCCCAGAGGGAAAGTCAGTTGGGGAGCATGTGTGTGTGTGTGTGTATGTTTGTGTGTGTATGCACGTGGCACGTGTGTTTGTGCATCTGGGGAAGTAAAGGAAGGAAAGGCTTGTGGAGGGAGATCTTGGACCCTTGACCATGGGGATGATCCAATAAACTAAAATTGGGCACCTTGTCTCTTTGTTCCCTGGCCCAAATGGAAGGGAAGGTGAAGGCAGGCTTGGGGAGAAAAGCAATGATTGTGCTGTAACTGAGTCTGGGTAGGTAGCCCAGAGGAAAAACAAGGGGAACCAACTCTGCTCCCCAACTCAAACACCTTAAGATTGGAAAGTCATCAAAAGAACTAGGGAGAAGCAGGGCCCAAGTCAGGTCTTCCCCAAGAAGATAACAAATGGTCACCAGTGGGGCTATGTTAGATGGGTCCAGCCTTGAGGAAAGTAGCTTATTGGGGCCCCACCTAAGTTCACTGATATACAGTAAGACTGGAGGAACTGAGCCTTTTGGTCCATATTAATGACCAAACAGATCCCAAGAAGAAATGTGCAATGTGGAATATGTGGAGGGTGGTTGTGACACATCTAAGAGGTGATCCACTTATTCTCATCTCCTGAGACCTAGAGATGCAGCACAAGGGATTCAATTTAGATATCATAAGAACTATTCAAGAATGAAAGTGGGGCAACTAGGTTACTCAGTAGATAAAGAGCCAGGAGGTTCATATTGGCCCCAGATACTTACTGGCTATGTGACTCTGGGCAAGTCACTTAACTCCAGTTGTCTAGCCCTTATCTCTCTTCTGCCTTGGAACTGATACTTAATACTGATTTTAAAACAGAAGGGAAGTGAGACCCTGAAACAGGTTGTCTAGGAGATTGCAACAGTCTCTCCTCTGGAATGTACAAACTAGTGTCAGAGCCGAATCTCCCCATTTCCCTCCCCCACTGGGGAGACAATGTCAAGGGGAGGGCAGGAGGGCAAGGCTGGCAGCGGGAATGCTGAGGCAGCGGAGCTCTCAAATGGCTACAGCTGAAATTCTAAGAACAAAGATCAAAAACCCTGGGAGGCCCTGCTGGGGGGAGGGCATTGGAAAAGCAGGCCACAGGGCAAAGGGAGCCAGGGCCTTCATGTCCAGGATGTCCTGGGACACGGAGGAGAGAGAAACCAATGGGAAATGAGTCCAGGAACATGTAGAGCTAGAATGAGGTCCAGAAAGACAGATGTGAAGAGAAAGGAAAAGAGGTAGGGTAGGGCTATTGGGCAGAGGTAGAATCTCATTCCCTCCAACCCCAGCTGATTAGGAGGGAAATGGGAGGTTGTAGGTAAAGCCAGAGAGGCAGTGGGAGTACTGAAGACCCAGAACAGGAGAAATCTGAAGAGGACAGAGCTAGGCCTAGAGCATGGAGAGTAACAGGGGAAGACAGGGTCTTGGGATTGGAGTAGGAGACAAAGATGAGAGCGAAGCAGATAATGATAAGAAGATATAAACCCAGGGGAGGGAAAACACCTAAGGAAGAATGGAGCCCACCTGACATTAGTGGGGAAAGCAGTGAGCAAGATGGAGGCAGTGGGAGGTTTGGGGGGCGTGGGGGAAGAACGGTCAGAAGAGGAGGTCCCAGGAGATAACTAAGCTATGGGCCTAAAGAGAAGGGACAGAGACACCTTTCCCTGGGGCCAGGAGCAGGTCCAGACAGAGTGAGGCTCAACTGGGCTATAGAGACACCCCAAAAGAGAAGAAAAAGACAAGAAAGGGGGCCCAGAGCTAAAAAAGGAAGAGGTGGGGAAGAAAATCAGGTCCTGATGGAGTCATCCTGGGAGGGGAATCTGGGAAAGGATTTTGACATAAGAAGCAAAAATTTGTTGGAGATAAAAACCTAGAAATAGAGACACATTCAAAACAGTCTAAAAAGGATAAAAAATGAGGGCAGTAAATATCAGAAAAGAGAAGATTAGAGCAGTGGTTGTGACTGAGAAAGAGAAAGCAACAGGGATGGGAGAAGGCAAGGATAGTGGGGTGCTCTCCCCAAATGAGGCCACGGTCCCTTTTTACTGTTATCACCTGGGGTTGTAATAAGAAGCAGCACCATTTTCCTCTAGAAGCCTAGTGGGGAGAGACCTCCCAACAGGTCCAGGCAGAGGAGATTGAGGAAGAGCAACAGAAAACTGGAGAAATTCTCCATGAGGTCTCTCTGAATTACTAGGACCTGCCCTTCAGAACATCACACACTAATTACAGAGCATTGGGAGAGACTTTCCCAGTTTCCTCAGTTATTTAGAATGGACAGGGGAAGTTTTCTCACCTAAACTACACTGAGAGGAATTGAGGAAACCCTTTGGAGTGAGTCAATTGAGCAGACAGGAATGTGTTGGGATGACTCCCTTTGGAATCCCCAGGTTAAAGAGGTTCATGAAGGTCATTCCCTTCACCCTCTGCCTCGGGGCACAGTAGCACCTCTCCGGTTTCTGATGCAAGTTTGGAGGTGGGGGAAGTGATATCCCAAAGAGGGAGATGCTCTGACAATCTCTAGCTAGGAATGCAAGATAACCAGGAAGTCCTTTCCTGGGTCTAACTTAAATCCCTGTTATTTCACCGTCTCCACCCTGCTACACAGCCCTGCCCTGGTGATGGCTGATGGCGAATGAAACCATCTTTACAAGTGTCGGTTTCTTTGGGTGTGTACCAGTTTTCCTCCTCAGAATGAGCACGTTTAGGCTCCCAGGCACATCTGTCCGTTGCCATGGAAACACCCAGGGTTTCTAGAAGTACAGCCTTGTTCCTATGCTATTAGTGCAGTGAGGGAGAAGATAAATGGGGGCTGTTTGGACGATATTAGAAGCAGAAGAAAACCTCTAGCTCTGGCCCCAATCTGCCCTGTCTTACCCCTTACAAGCTGTCCTCTCTCCTCTATCCTGTTTCACTCCTCAAGGCAGATAGCAGCAATGAAGTGAGGGGGAATCAGATAAGAGTGGTGTGAAAGGACAGCCAGTTGGTATCCAGTCCTTTCTCAAATTCAGTAATGCCCCAAGATTATCCTCAGGGGCCCAAAGAAGACAAGGTAAGAGCCATGGCCTCTCTGGGTTACTTGGCCCAAACCGAGGCCCCTTTCCTAAGCTGGCCAGTTCCGGAACTGTGCTATGGATGCCCAGCTCGGGATCCGGGGTTCCCTTGCCCATAAAAGTCCAGCCCCCAAGCCAACGTGTTTCAATTGGGATTTACAGTCTGTGATGTCAGAGGGAAGCCGGCAAGATTTCAGAACCTAGATCTGAGTCTAATGCTGCAGCCTGGAACCTGGGTCCTTGCAGGGCCCCAGGACAGTCCTGGGGTGTTGGGAAACAAGCAATGAAGAGACGAAGGGGAAAGAACGCATCCCGGCTGAGAGAAGGAGCTTTACTATCCGTACAAGCGATGCCCCGCTCCTAGGCAGGAAGACTCCCCCTCCCCCTGGGTCAGATGCACCCCTCCTCTTCTGAAAGGCACCCAGCGACACACGATGTCATATCATAACAGAACCAGGTTCCCAACCTCCGTCCCTCTCGTGGAAGCTTTAGCATCCCCGCCTTGGGTCTGATCCTCGGTGGAAACAAAACAGGCTTCTCCGATCTCTATGACGCTTCAGAGAAGGGGACGGTGGCTCTTCCCCTATCCTTCCCACTCGGATCTAGTCTTTTATTGTACGGGACTCGCCAATCCTGGCCGGATATTATCGTGACCTGACCTTGGCTCCCTCCCTCCCTCCGGCTAAAGGCGTTCCGATTCTCCCCAGGAATCGCAGTGTGCCTGCACTAAGATAGAACATCCACTAGGGGGCACTGCTCCCCCCCCGCTACGCCTCTCCCTGATGCAGTCCAGGCCACGTTTATCTAGACGTCCCTCATTCCCAGGCGAAAGAATAACGTGAACCTTCCCTGGTGTTCCTCTTCCTTCGCCCCGACCTCCACACGCCTCCGAAGAGACTAAGAGATTCTTCCAGAATAGCTCCCCGCTCGTCCCCAGGTGCCCCCCACAGCCGTGCACCTCCAAACTCATGGTTCTCCGTGTCAGAGATGCCGACCAGACCTCTAGCTTCTTCCTTTTAGGGAGCTTGGAGTGAGGAACCCCCTTCTCTCATGAGGCAGATATGCGCCTTCTCTGTATCTTCTGGTCATAGAATAACTTAGTCAAAGACCCAGGTCGTATGTGCCAAAGGCAGAACTTGAACTCAGGTCTTTTTTTTTTTTAACCCTTCCCTTCCGTCTTATAATCAATACTAAGTTTCAGTTCTGAGGAAGAAGAGCAGTAAGGGCTGGGCAGTTGGGGTTAAGTGATTTGCCCAGGGGCACACAGCTGGGAAGTGTCTGAGGTCAAAGCTGAACCCGGGACTTCCTGTCTTCAGGCCCTGGTCTCTGCGTACTGAGCCACCTACCCCACCCCAAAACAAAGCTTTAAAAAAGTATGCTTTCACCTCTGATTTTTTCCACTTGTTTCTTTGGGTATATGTTTGGGAGTTTGGGTTTTATCTGATTATTCACTTACAAAAATGAACAATATGGAAACATGTTTTGTGTGATAATACATGGATTAAAAACCCAGATGGAATTGCTTGCTAGCTGGGGGGGAGAGGGGGAGAAAGGTGGGAGACTATGGATCTTATAACTTCAGAAAACTGTTGTGGAAACTTGTTATTCCAGGTAATTGGTAAAAAAATAAATAAATTAAATTAAATAAAATCAGAAGGAAAAGTATGATTTTTCATGTGTTTATTTGGGTTTGGGTTTTATAAGATTACTCACAAAAATGAACAATATGGAAATATGTTTGCATGATAATACATGTATAACCCAGCTCCAATCACCTATCAGCACCAAGAGGGAGAAGGGAAGGGAGGGGGAGAGAGAGAGAAATTCCATCACATAATTTAGGAAAACTTGGATAGAAATTTGTTATTACATGTAATAGGTAAAAAAAAAATTAATTAATCTTTAAAAATGGGGATCAGCACTGGTAAGACGAGTTCCTCACCAGGTGCTCTGTACACTGATGAAATCACAGAACAAGTCCTGTTTTTTAAAAAAAATCCATATGTGTGTGTCTGCTAAAGCCAAGATGCTTTTAGAAATTCCCAGCCATCCCAAGGTCTGTTCTGTGATTCTCAGATTACAAGAGTGGCTGGCCTCTAACAACAAAGAGAGAGAGAGAGAGAGAGAGAAACAGATGACCAGGACACAAGTGCCACCCACCAACCCCAGGTCAGGCCTTCAGAAATGGTGGTAAAATTCCACTATGTGCCACATCTCAGAACTTATAAGCAGGTATGGTAGGTGGGTATTGGAGCATGTTCAATGTACTTAATTAAGCCTTAGTGCTACCCCTCCCCATGACTCATTTCAGAGGAGATGAGGATATTGGTGATGATTGGTGATGATGATAGACAGCCTGAGCCCAGGAGATCTCCACATTCAGAGCTTCAGGAGGCCCTTTAGTTGAAGAGCCAAGACTCAAATTGTTCCCAAATATTGTATCTCCTTTGCATATTGTTCCTAGATTGTCAAAATGCACATAATCCACCAAGGGGATATGCACCCCTTTCTTCCTGCCTGTCTCTTTCTTCCCAGTGATTCCTGTCATCCCTGCAACTCTTCTTCCTGTGTCCCTCCATTGCTATCTTCTTTCTTATCAGATCTTCCCCCCAAAATCAACTCTGGTCAAAATCCAGACCAAGCTGGCTGGTCCCTGTTCTTATGTATTAACTGAAATGGATATAGCACTTAAAAAGTACAAAGTGGGAGCAGCTAGGTGGTTCAATGGATAGAAAACTAGGCTGGAAGTCTTGGATTCAAATTTGACCTCAGATAACTTCCTAACTTTGTGACCCTGGACAAGTCACTTAACCTTAAGTGCCTAGCCCTTTGTATCAATTCTAAGATGGAAGGTAAGGATTTTTTTTTTAAAGTGGAAAGTACCTTATATCGAATTTGTTCTCACAATCACCTGTGAGTTAAGTGCTCTATGTATATATTATTATCCCCGTTTTTCAGATGAAGAAACTGAAACTTAAATGATCCAGGACAATCCCAATGGATTTATGAGAAAGAACGCTATCCAAATCCAGAGAAAGAACTGTGGAAGTAGAAACTCAGAAGAAAAACATGTGATTGATCATGTGGTTCGATAGGGATATGATTGGGGTTTGGACTTTAAAAGAACACTCTATGACATATATGAATAATATGGAAATGGATTTGGAACAATGATACATGGAATTGCTTGTCAGCTTCAGGGGGGGGAAGGGAAGAGGGGAGGGAAAGAACATTAATCTTGTAACCATGGGAAAATATTCTAAATAAATAATTTTTAAAAAGAAAAGAAAAGAAACTGACGCTTAGAAAACTTGCCCAAGCCAACAAGTGTGAGTGGTAGAATTCCAAAGGAGATCTAACCTGATTCTAAGACCAACTCTTTTCTCTACTCTACATTGTCTCATGCCTCATTCTTAGTTCCCAGCATGAAGCCCAGAAAGCCCTGGAAGTGATTCTAGGAAGCTGGCAATTTATCCCACTCCTGTCCTAGCAGTATCCTAACCTTGACTACCCCACTGATTATATTTTGTTCTAACCCGATTGGAGGGTCAATAAAATGATGCCCCCCACTGAAATATGGATGGCTCCTTTAGACATCACTGTCATTGAGGAACCATGAGGGGTGTTGGGGAAAGAAGTGCCACCCACTGGTCATGTCTCCTCTTCCCCCTGCCCTGACCAAGTGAGGAACTATATCCTGGTCTCTTCCTCCTTCTCCCCCATTGATTCTCCTTTGACTTTTCTCTCTGGTTCTGAGCTGAGATTATCCCACATTCATCAACACAACTTTCCTTTCTCCCATCAGGACTGGGGAAGAGGTCACTTGTCTAACTCTTTACCTTAGCCTAGAAGGCATCCCAGATAGATTAGGGGCGAAGGGGAGAGGAGAGATAGATGGCGAAAGACTGTCCACATCTCTCCTTTGGAATCCTGGTTCCAGTGTTGTCACACCGGCTAGACGTGACTCTTAATATCTAGCCCTCGTCTCTGGTGCTGCAATCTGAGCCATTTTTCCTGAATCTACCCCCTCATAGCCCCAGCTTTCTAAACAGGGAAGGAATAAGTTTAAAGGGAGAGAGAGAAAACTAGATCCTTTCCTCCCCAGATGCCCAAAGTGGATGGGCTATACCCTCCCACAACTCTGTGGGCTCTATTTGCCTTTGAGCTCTGTCCAATCAAAGAGTCTGTCCAATCTTGGAGTCAAGAGGACCCTGGTTCAAGTCCTGCCTGATACAATCTATAGGCACAAGGACCTCAGGCAACTCTAAAACTGAGAGACAAACAGTTGTCTATCAGGGTAAGTACATCAGTCAATGGAGGGGCTGGAGGAACAGCTAGGTAGCTACAGCAATACAAGACAGAAGGTAAGGGTTAGAAAAAGAGTTTGCCCACTAATGAAACCCCAAGCTGTATATGTATAAGTAATAGATATATACATATATATGTAAATGTGTATCTATATCTACATGTATGAATTAAACCTCACCTTCTACCTTAATATCAATTCTAAGGCAGAAGAGTGGTAAGGGTGAGGCAATAGAGGTTAAGTGACTTGCCCAGGGCCACACAGCTAGGAAGTATCTGAGTCCAGATATGAACCCATGTTCTCCTGACTCTAGACCTAGTACTCTATCTACTGTGCTGCCCCTCTATATACATTTATGTGTGTACACACACATATATATATGGGGTGACTATATATAGGTAAATGTGTATGTATGTTTTAGGTAAATAGTATCTTCTCAGTAGAGTCTCACACGACTTCCATATTCCTAATAACTTTAATGTCCCAGCAAAGAAAGCACTGCTTGTGTGTCTTATGCTTGTAACTGGGTAAGATGACATTTGGGAGGGATAAATATAGACATTTCATTTTTCTATTTATGTTACGTATGTATATATATGTATGTATGTGTGTGGGTGGGTGTGCATACACACACACACACACACACACACACACACAAAGTACCAGGGTTATCAAGTTTTGCTAAGTATGTAGGGATAGCTGGGTGACACAGTGAATAGCTACTCCTGGAGACAGGAGGTCCTAGGGTCAAATCTGGCCTCAAACACTTCCTAGTTGTGTGACCCTGGGCAAGTCACTTAACTCTATCTAGCCCTTGCCCTTCTGTCTTAGAATTGTTACTAAGGGAGGGGACAGCTGGGTGGCTCAGTGGATTGAGAGCCTGACCCAGAGATGGGAGATCTGGGGTTCAAATGAAGCCTCAGACACTTCCTAGCTGTGTGACCCTGGGCAAGTCACTTAACCCCCATTACCCAACCCTTACTGCTTCTCTGTCTTGGAACCAATATATAGTATTGACTCTAAGACAGAAAGTAAGGGATTTTTTTAAAAAGAAAGATAATATACATAAAGCATTTTGGAAACTTTAAAGCACTATATGAATGTTGATTATTATTACTGGAATCTGTTTCTTTCTCTAAGAAATTCCTGGCCCCCAGCTCCCTGGGGACAAAAAGGGAAACTTTGGTCTAGTTTCATAACCACAGAATCATCGTGGACTCCCCACTCTACCTTTATAGCAATTTAGTTGCCAAATCTTGTCAATTCTACCCCTGCGTCTGTCCTATCCCCTTCTCTGCGTTCACTGCCTCCTCTCTAATTCGGCCCCTCACCCTTCCCCTAAACTCAACAAGAGCCTCCTAGTGGGACTCCCTGCCTCTTCCCAGTCCCAAGCCCAGGCTGGACCAGATCTCTTCTCTGCTGAAGAAGCCCTGATGGCTCCAGGATGAAACTGAGACTCCTCCAGCATTTAAAGCCCTTTACTCTCTGACTTTCCAGATCGGTTTCATGTTCTAGCCAGACTTGCCTACTTTCTGTTCCCTGTGGATGGCATTCCTTCCCTTGCTTCCATTTGTCTTCCTAGGCCTGGGATGCTCTTCCTCCTTCCTTCTGTCTCTGGGAAGCCCAAGCTCCCTTCAAGGCTCAGCTCAAGGGCCAGCTGGTGGTAGAGGCCCTCCTGGATTCCTCCAGGTATATTAGGACTCTTCTCTGCCCTGAAATGACTGTATTTACTCGGCAAATAGTATAGTGATTAGAGAGTTGGCCTTACATTCAGGAAGCCTCACCTCTAACACAATCTGGGCGTGAGAGACTCTGGGCAAGTTAATTAAGCCGTCAACACCACAGACAATCTCTCTGGCACTAATTGCGAAATAGTTGCCCATCTGGGTTGGGAGAAGGAGTTTCCTTTCCAAGTGTACCCTGTGTCTGGGAAATCACAGGTCCTGACTAAAACCGAGCTTCTTTGTAAAAACAAAACAAACAAACAATAAAACCCTTACCTTCTGCCTTAGTGTGAATTCTAAGTCAGAAGGGCAAGGGCTAGGCAATCAGGGTTAAGTGACTTGCCCAGGGTCACACAACCAAGAAATATCAGACCAGGTTTGAAGCCAGGTCCTCTTGTTCTATCCACTCTGCTACCTAGCTGCCCCTGAACCTAAACATTTTAAATTTACTTTGGATCATATATCTAGAGTTGCAAGGGACCTCAGAAGCCATCTAGTCCAATTCTCTCATGGGTGATGTAGTAGATAAAGCTCAGAACTTGGAGTCAGGAAGATTGGAGGTTCTCTCCTGCCAGGGACACTAGATATGTTACCCTGAACAAGTCACTTCCCTTTTCCAGCCTTGTGATGCAGACCTTAAAATGATATGTTAAGTGTTGGTTGTCATTATTATTAACAATTTAAAAAACAAGCCCAAGGCCCTTTTAAGTGACTTTCCCAAGGTCATACAGTCATTGTCACATGTGAGATTTGAGCCCAGATCTTCTAGCTCTACTCAATTCTCTTCTCTTCTCTGCATACGTGTTGTTTCTTCCTAATGGAATATAAGCAATAGGAAGGCAGGAACTGGCTCATTTTCAGCTGCATCCCAGCACCTAGCACTGGGCCTGGCACATAGTAAATGCTTAGTAACTACTTGCTGAATTGTGAACAGACAGCAAGACAACATGGTTATTCACACACGCACGTGCGCGCGCATACACACACGTCATAATTCCTTCTCTTGCTTTTCTAGGCAAATAACAGTCATACCTTCATTAATCTAGAGTTTTAAGAAAACAGAGGTATCGTCTAGTCTGGCACCCTCCCTTCAGAGATGAAACTGAAGCCTGGTTGGGTTAAATCATTTGGCCACACGCAGATAGTAAGTGGCGATGCTAGGATTTGAACTTGGGCCCTGTGACTCCCAAGTGAGGCACGCTTTCTCTTTTTCGGGCTGCTTCCAATATATAGCCTTTTGAGCCGCCCTTCATCTCAGAAGGGGAAAAAAGCCCCCCCACAAAAATTTAAAAGGCCCTTATCCCTCACATTGGAAAGCTTCTTTCCAGGGCAGGGCAGCTGGCCCCAGGTGAATGGGGAAAAGGCCCCAGTCATTTTTTCTCTGCCTCTGGGTTAGAAACAGAGAATGGTGAGAGGATTCTCTCCGCCCACCCCCTGCTCAAATGAAGACACATACAAAGTAATGGCAAGCTGTCTTCCAGCCACTTCCAATTCTCACTTTAATACAAAAGCTAAATTGGGAAGAAAAGCATCTTCACAGTCCCAATTTAGCTTGGGAGAGAAATCGAGAAAGTCTTGATTGTTACCAGGGAAAGATTGGAGGTTTGGGGTTTGGACGGGAGCAGGAGGGGCTGAAGGGGAGAGGAATCTGACTGGAAAAAGAGAGGAAGGGAAGAGGTGGGGAAACCACTTACAACTTCAAAATAAAGCCAGCCCCCAAACAGCTGTGACACCAGGTATGGCTAAGAATGGGTCCTGCAGCCTCTTATTCTAGGTCATTTCATTCATTCCTCAGCTGCTGGCTGACAGCCTCGTCTTCAGATTTGAGGAGCACCATCTGGGCTGGGGTCCTCAGCCACTATTAATAGAGGCTGGGCCTGGCCCTCCCCCAGCTCCTTGCCAGCTCTGCTCACAGCTCAGGGCAACAGTCTTCATCATCTTGTTTCTACTGACTGTAGCTGATCTCTCTGCTTTTTCTCAATTTTGTAACTCTTTGTACTCCAGGCTGTTCTTCTTCTCTGAGTTGACTTCCTCCCTTATTAACTTTATATCTATTTGGTCATTTAAGCTAAAGTGCTTCCTGGGGTATGTATCTCACCCTTTGCCTCACCTCCCCTAAACCTACTTCCTTAACACAACCTATCACTATCCTCATCTTTCCTTCACCCGAAATGCTTGATGTCTCCCATTACCCAGTAAGGAAGTTCTTCCAAAGATCTAAACCAAAATCCCATGACTGGCCTCACTTTCTTCTCTTCATAATCTTGACCCTTCATTAATTCAACTTTATACTGTCCCTAACTTCTGACTCTCCCATCTGTCTGCCCATCCTTTCCTATTGTCCCTCATTCCTTCCCAAACTCCAATTTTGAATTATCCCCACCACCCATTTTTTCAACTCCTATTCTTCTCCTAAGCACTGCTGTAGGAAGTCCCAAAGCTCTACTAGTTGGGTCTAATACAAATTTATCTTGTCTAATATCGCACCAGTTTTTGTGTTCCTCCTCATTGGATTCTCTACCGATTTCACCAAAGCAACTGTTCCAAACTTCCTCTTATCTCCCCTGCTCCCACTTAGCAGAAGAACTTTATAATTTCCAAAAAGAAAAAATTATATATGTATAACCCAGGTCAAATAATAAGGAAAAAAAACACAAAATTCTCATGAGTCCTTTCCCCAATTTTATACCTCAAATCCCCCTCAATATCAACCCCTAGTCTTTTCTCTCTTTGCTCCAATCTTAGAGGAATTAGTGGTCTTTCTCCTTTGTTGCAAATAAGTGGCACAATGGATAAAGTGCCAGGCCTGGGGATAAGTTCAAATCTGACTTCAGATACTTGCTAGCTATGTGGCCTTGGGCAAGTCTTTAAATTCTGTTTGCCTCCGTTGAGCTGGAGAAGGAAATGGCAAACTACTTCAGTACATTTGCCAAGAAAATCCCAGATGGGTCCCAAAGCATCAGCCATGGCTGAACAACTCCTTAGTAAAGTCTTGTGATTGTGTCCTCCATTTCTTCCTCTGGAAATTTGCCGTTTCAAGTACAATCCCCTCTTGTTTTCTACCTCTCCTTATCCATTAACCCTTAAGTCAATGTCTTAAGGTCTTAAAAAGTCTTCTCTTGACCCTTTCCTCTCTCAAGCTATCAGCCTCCCTCTACTTTTCACAGCCAAACTTCTCACATTGCTTGCTTCTACTTCCTCACCTCCAGTTTAGTTCTCAACCCTTTGTAGTCTGGTTTCTGACCCCACCCCATTCCAAAGAAACTTCTCTTTCTGAGGTCACCAACAGTCTCTTAATTGCTAAATACAGTGACTTCATATTGTCTTCATATGCTTTGATTCTTTTTTTGCCATTGTGGGTCACCTCTTCCTCCTGGATGCTCTCTCTTCTCTTAGTTTTGGTAACATTGCTGTCTCTCTGTTCTTCTGTGTGACCACTCCTGTCTCCTTTGAAGACTCAGTCTTCTCTCTCCTGGGCTTTATTCTTCCCAGGTTCTTTTCTCCTTTCCTAGCTGATGGTCTTATGAGCCTCCTCCCTGATCCAGGATAGAATGCAAACGTTTCTGATGTTTATGGTCCTTTACAGTCTGTCTCCAAAGTATCTTTCCAATACTGATTGTTTTCATTATTCCCTCTCACACATTCTAAAGATACCTTTTCTAATTTCCCTAGTTCTTAATGCTTCCCCCCACAATAACTGATGTCTCCCATCACACAGAAAGAAAGTTCTTCCAAAGATCTAAGGCAAATCCCCAAGACTGCAGCTTAAATCTGACTTTGTTCCCTCTACAAACTCCTTTTCTTTCCAAGAAAAGACAAGCCTGTTCCCTGATCCTTTTGTTAGTAGCTACCTATCACCATCACCTGGTACATGGTAGGCATTTAATTGCTTGCTGACCCATAATATCCTTTAAACATGGGTTAAGCCTCCACTAAGATACTTTTCTTTTATAAGATTACTCATGCATGTTTCTGTGACCAGTTACAGCAGCAGTCTTGACTATCAGTAATGCAGAGAAGACATTTTGGAAGCCCAAGCTCTAGTTGTAATTATTCTGTACTTGATTATCTTTGTTTCATTCTTATAAAACATAAGCTTGTTGAAGACTGCCCCCCCACCCCACCCCCGTCTGTCTCTCTGTCTCTGTCTCTGTCTCCATCTCAGGCTCTGTCTCCCTTCCATCCTTATCCCCAGAACCAAACATAGAACTTTGTATGATATACAGGTTATATACAGGTGTTAATACCTGTTGAACTGACCTGAAAATAACAGCTGGCATTAATCAACCACTTTAAAGTATTTAGGACACTTTTACAAAACCTCTCATTTGATTCCCATAACACTACTGGGAGGTAAGTACTATAGATATACTTATCTTCCCTTTACAGATGAAGAAACTGAGGCTCAGTGCAGGTTAGTTCCTTTGCCAAGGTCACATGGTTGGTAAGTGATAGAGAGGGGATTATAACTACAGCTCTCTAGCTTGCTCCAGGACCCGATCACCCTACAACCTTCTCTTCAGCTGCTCTTTCTGACTGTGTGTACCCCGTAATATGGATGCTTTCTGATTGTAGGAGGCAAAAGAGGGAAGAGATACAGTGGACCCCCAAGCCGATCCTCTCTAGTTGCAAAATTCTTGCCTCTTCCTTTCCCAGTCATTTCACTGTATGGGATGGAAATACCTTGTTAGGGTCTTGAATGTGTGGGTTTAACTAGCTGCCCAGAGTATCTATGTATGCCCCCCAGTGTGTGCCTTGTGTGTGCCTCTGCCAGGGACCCCCTAAGCTGGGTTACCCCTCCCTATAATTCCTGCACAGCCTGAATTAACCCATGGAAAGGCTAGAAGCCAGAGCAACTTGGCCTGGGAAGTGCAGGGGGTGGTGGGGAGGGAAACAGAAATAACATGCAGTTTCTATTCCTGCCTTTTTGGGACTGGATTAAAACACCGCCTTTCTAATCTAAAGACTGCTCTCTACTTCCTGGCCATCGGTGGGCTCTTATGTAACGCTCTCCTCCCTCTGCCTTCACAAGCAGCTTCCAGAGATTTCTGCAGCCAAGCTTTACAGCACACTCCAGAGGGAAACAACAGAGAGAATCCTGGATTGTCCTTTATGCCCATAGCCCAGAGCTGGTGGCAGGAAGGAGAAGGGTCTGCCATTGGATAGAGCCTCTAAATTGGAGTATTGAAAAAGAGCTGGGAAATAAAAAGAAACCTTTTCCTTCATCTCTAAGGCTGCATCTCCTTCCCAGAGTAAAAGAACCCTCTGATGACCTTGAAGGGATCAGTCCAGCTATGAAATACCTTTACACAAAAAGAGCTTTCCTTTCCTTAGATAAAACTGAGTAAGAGCAGACCACCATCTTCCAAGGTCACATGCCCTGATGTCTCCCAGTTTACAGTAAGTAAATTCTCCCAAAGATCTAAACTAAATCCCCATGACAATAGCTTAAATCTGACATTGGACCCCCTAAAAATATCTGTTTTCTTTCCAAGAAAAGACAAGCCTGATTGTTCTTATATCAGTGGCTACCTACCATTATCCTAGCACAGAGTGGACACTTAATAATTGCTTATTGACTGACAATATCCTTTAAACATAGCTTGAGCCCCTACCAAGATCCTTTCTTTACCAAGATTATTCACCCATGATCCTGTAGCCTGTCACAGCAGCAATCTTAACTATCAGTAATGCAGAGCACACATTTTGGAGACCTGAAGGGCGCTGCACTGTCCTGAATTGGTCTAAAATATTTTCTCTCTTTCTAAAAAGGCCTGAAATGTAGAACCAGCTCTGCCATTCACTTTGTGGTGTCAGGCAAGCCACAACCACCCTAGGCCACAGTTTCCTCATTTCTAAAAAAGCAAACAGGATGAACTAAATTACTTCTATGGTCTCCTCCAATATATATGTTGCTCTAAGTTTCTGTTGTTTTTCCTGTTTGTTTGTATCCCCCTGCCCCTTCTTTAATAACCTCCCGCACTTATTATCTCTTCTCTACAGGTTACCCCATTTTGGCCCAGCCCAGCTCTGGTTTTGCCCAAAATTGTCCCTTCTTCCTTCCCATTGTCTCCTCACCTCCAAATTCTTCTGAGGTTTATTTGGGGTTCCCAGCAGGGAATGGGACTAGATTTGTGATCCTACTAACCTCCCATTTAAGGTCAGGATCCTCAGGGTTTCCGGCAGCCATTGGAAAGTGTGACAGCTACTCAAATCGGAGGCAGAAAGAATCACTTCCTGAGCCCCAGTCACAAAAATAAACCATGGGGCTTGAGCTGATGGGGAACCATGCTGACGTAGCAGGGCGGAAGTTGTGATGGAAAAAGATGGGTTTGTTTTCCTCCAAGTGTACCTTTCTCAGCTAAGGGCCTGGGACCAAAAGTTAAAGCATTGGTGAGGTGTGGGTATGATTTTGACTTTTTTTTCCCTCTGATTTCCCAATAGAACCTAACCTGCCATATCACATATTATTTTGTTCCTCTTCTTTACTCCTGGCCAAAAGAACATTCCACACCATCAGTGGAGACAGCTAATTCAAATAATAGATTTAAAAAATCCCAAATCCAACTCCATAAAGTGGCTACAGACAAAGTTCTCCTGGCAGAAAGGTTACATAGGTCAAGGCCACTCTCACTGGCTCCTGCTTCACGCAGGCTTCCTGTGTTGAACCAAAAGAGGCAGCAGAAAGACAAATAGAATCAAGGGAAGAGTCAGAAGTCATAGAATTAAAGATTTTAGAAAGGTTCTTTGAGATGGGACCTTAGAAGTCATCTTTATTATTTTACAGATGAGGAAAATGAGGCCAGAAGGTTAGTGACTTTCCTCAAGCCATGCAGGTAGCCAATGACAGAGCTAGGATCTGAATTCAGGTACCCTGACACTAAATCCAGGGCTATTGCTACCAATCTGATCAAGTTCTTCCAGTCTCCCATTACCCTATTTCACAAAATCTTCCACTTTAGAGTTCCCAACCTTTCCCTTTTATACCCTTAGTAGATACGTGTATAATTTAGTTCCCTAAACCTTAATGCAAATTCCCATCCCCAACCCTTACACACACACACACACACACACACACACACACACACACACACACACACACACACACAGAGGCTTACTTAAGTTCAACTTTTTTTTATTTTGAGGCTCAAGTAGAATCACAATGTTAAGAACTAGAAGAAACCATAGCGAATCATCTAAACAAATCACCTCATTTTACAGATGAACACTGAGGACCTACTTCCTCCCCCAACTATCTAGCAGCCCTCCATGATCTCTTCTTTCTTTGAACTGTTAGACCAATTATTGTCTAAAGTCTTTATATGGAACTTACCATTTGTATTGCTACTTGTCCATATATTTGGAAATATCTTGAAGATATTTTGTAGACAGCATTGTGTTAGTTGCCTGAAGCTCCAGGACATTATAGGACTTCCCAAATGAATGCATGATCACTCAAAAGAGTTTGGTCTGATTATCCACAAAGAGAAAAACAAGTGGATAAAAAATGTCTACTGTCCAGACTACTGTGCTAATTGGATGGACAACTCTGTGAAGCTTTTTCGTTAGTAAATATAGTCAGGTACTGCAAATGAACTATATAAACTGACTGATTCCAGAACTGAACAGGAGGAAGAGGTTGGGTTGCCTTTCAGGAACTGATAGTTCTTCTAATGGCTCCAAATCTGTTTTTCCCCTCAAAAAGGCTCATCTTTTGAACACTGATATTCTTCACAGCCTCTCAATGGCAATGGGGCAATGCATAGTGGTCATGAGTAAATTGCAACAAGATTACATCTCCTCATATGCAATTGTGCAAGAGGAGCAGTAAAAGGGTGTCATCAGGGAAACTTGTGATTGGAAAAAAATATGAATTGTCATGTAGCAAGAAGGAAAGTTGAAAGGTACATGGACTTCACTGGTATCCAAGAAAACAAGAAAGTTTCCTGCACAATGGATGCAACCCTTGTGGTGATCTAGGGAATACTTGGACAAGAATTACCAGATGGTCAGGGATGAATGAGTTGCTATGTGCATTACTGAAGGGTATATCCACATTGAGTCCTGGGCCACATACTTTGAAGTATCCCCTCAGGCCATGAACTTCACAAAAGGTGTGGTTCCTTATTCATCTGTGCATCCTCAGTGTATATAAGTAATTCTTGTTATTTGATGATAGGTTTGAATTTTTGGACCAAGAGATCTCTGTGGCTTTCACAAGAATTCTAGAGAAAAACACTGGGGTGATATTTGCATAGCAGCCTCTGTGGCTGAATATATCCTCCCCAAAGTACTTCAGACGTTGGAGTTTCCAGGTTTCTATTCCACAGACTTTTGATTGTTTTTATGGTGCCCTCAATTCTCACCCATTCAATTCACAAAGGAATGGGTTTTGGCAGCAATTTGGGGTTTTCATATACAGAGAACTTTATGCCAGCCAGTTTGTTAGACCCCCACACCTCCTTAGAGAGAGCCTTTCAGAAAAAAAGATTAACAGCTATCTACCTATAATGCTTTTGGGGTATACCTACCAGAGATCTATAGTTTGGATGGCATGGCCCAGGGAGAGACCTAATCAAAGATCACAATTCATTGACCCTTCTTCTAGGATCCACTACATCTATCTATCTATCTATCTATCTATCTATCTATCTATCTATCTATCTATCCATAAAATCTGTGTCCTGGCAGGGGCAAATAGGACGTGTATTTGAGGAGAGTGAACATATTGTTTTGAAGGGATGTCTAGGCCCGGGTCCTTTTAAAATCTGGATAATAAAAGGTTTACAAAATTTAAAATTGCACTAAGACTTGTTCAAAATGGTGTTTCCAGCCCCACCTCTCCGTCCCCCCTCTTCTTCTTTCTCTGATCTCAATAACCACCCAGGATTCCTCCAAGCTTTGGCTTTTCTATCTCCCAAAAAGCACCTCCATTGGATTTATGGCAATAACTTTGTATGTTGGGGATGCAATGTTAACGGAATCTTGGAGCTTGAGACCAGCTCTCGACCCATAAGATGCAGAGGCTTCACTCCTCCAAGGGAACCCTTTCTCCTCCTTTGGGAAAAAAGGAAGGAGGCAGCTGAATGGACCGTAGGTAGTGGGGTGGGGAGGGAAGGGGGAGAGTGTTTATTGTTTTGGAGGGGAGAGGGAAGTTTCCGTTTTGTTATCTTGGTCCTGGGGTAAGAAATTGCCATCTCTTATTTCTCTACCCCAGTAAGAGGAAAGGTTCAGGAGTGGTGGCTGCTCGTTCAGGCTTCCAGCCCCGGCGGCAGTGGGGAGATCCCGGTGTCTGGGCTGCCTCGGCAGCGGCGGTGGATCCCCCGGGACTGCAGGGGGGAGCCCGGGCTGGCGGCGCCTGCTCACTTCGCGTTCACTGCGTCGGAGGCTCCCCCAGCCTGGCCCAGTGCCGAGCAGCCGTGGGAGGAGGGGACAGAAAGCGGCGATGGAAGGCCTCTCTCTGCTACCCCTTCCGCCTCTCATCCACCTCCTACTCCTCTCTCAGCTTCCCTTCTGGCCCCGGGAGACTGGAGTGTCGGCTTCTATCCCTAAACCTCTGGACCCTCTCAAGAGAAATGGGAAGGGGGCAGCACTGAGTCTAAATGCCCATCCTTCCTCACTACCCACCTACGAACCCCCAAACTGGGACCACTACCCAGAATCTCTAGGCTCCATCCATATATCACTGGGCGGTCCCGCCCCGGTCCTCTGCAGCACTTGTTTTCCCAAACAGATCTAGAGGCACCCCGCCCCCATCCCTATCCTTCCCATTCCCCAGCCCGCCGCAATAGCCAATCCAGGATTGGACCATGGGGGGAAATCCTCCTTCGCTGGGGTCCTCCCCACCTTCGGCTCTGCCTAGGAACTCCTGGGGAATCGGCGGTAATGGTAGTGGAGAGGGGGAGGGGGTTGTCGGCGACCCCAGCCCTCCGCTCCTGTAAGACGACCGGATTCCCTCCCGCCCCACATAATTTCCCCAAACGGAAACACGTCTCCCTGGCTTCGAGGGGGTTGGAAAGGGAGCTTCCCAGCATTTTCTGCAGGAGAAGCTGGCGAAGTGCCAACAGCTGGCTAGGGTGGGAGGGTCTCCAGAGTCCCCCAGACTTTTACAGCTTTATGCCCTAGGGACGCCTTCTTCTACATAGGGCCCCTTAAAGGTGGCTCAATAAGGACTCCCCCACTACCCCCTAGACCCTACCCAGACCAAAAGGCTAACCTGGGGGCAGTGTACAGTGCACTACCGCCCGCCTCCGCCAACAGGTGCATAAAATGAGCTGCCCGTGTCGTCCTATCCCACTGGGACCCGGGCTAAGGAGATTGTAAATGAGGTGGGGGCTGCACGCACGGGAGAATTGGAGAAGCATGACTCAGTTTCTCTCCCCTTTTGCTCTCCCACGGCCAGAAGCCACGGGCGTCCTTGCCCCGCCCCTCACGGCCACGGCCTCTGCCCCCCTTCGCCCTGGCTACTCCTCCCCTCCCGGCTCCCACGGTCCCAGGAGGTGGGCGGGTAAACCCGGGGATGACGGCTGAGAGCTCGGGCTCGCCCTCGCCCCCGCCCCAGGGACCGGGGTTTCCCTGCCTCCTCGACCTAGGGCCACAGTCCCCGTGGGGAGATCGGCGGGAGCTGCAGGGCTCCGGTGCTCCGGAATCCCCCCCTCCCCCGCCCCCTTCGCTCGGGCTCCCCTCTCTCGGTACTGGCGGGGAGGGAAGGAGGAGGGAGCGAAGTGCAGGGGCCCGGAAACACCATATATGGAGCAGGAAGGATCCCCCGCCGGAACCGGCCTTATTTGGGCAGTGCCTTATTTGGAGCGCCCCAATATGGCCCGGCCGCCCGGGGCTTCCGGCAGAGGCGGGGTGGGAGGGGGGAAATGGGAGGAGGGAACCGAAGGCTGGGGGTTGGGGGAAACACTGCCCCGCCGAGGGCCCCAGGAGGATTGATTGGGCTTTAGGGCCCCACAGCTAGCCCCAGGAGTCCCTGGCTTGGGCTCGGGCCCCGGGCTCCAGGTAGTCCAAGGAGCGAGGGAGAGAGGGGGGAGGGGAAAAGAGCAGGGAGGTCTCGCGTCACGTCGGGTCCTCCTGTCCCGCCCTGCCATATTAGGGCTTCCTGCTTCCCATATATAGCCATGTACGTCAGGAGGGGGGCGGGGCCTGACAACTCCAAACCCTTCAAATAGAGGCGGATCCGGGGGAGTTGCGAGAGATTCCAGCCAGCAGAAGTGGGGGAGCCGCCGCAGCCATCGCCACCTCAGCAGCAGCAACAAGCCGCCGCAACCGCCAGGACCAGCCCCAGCCTCCGCAGGAGAAGCAGCAGCAGCGCCACCTCCGCACTCAGCAGCCTTGCGGGGGCAGAGCCTGGAGGAAGCCCCCTCAAAAAAAATTTTTTTTTTGCTTCCTTACCAATGCTCAACTGAACCCCGCATGTGAACTGCCCAGTCACCCCCGCACAAGTGCCCCTCCAGCCCCAAACCGCGTTCGCCCCGTCCAGGATGGCTGCGGCCAAGGCAGAGATGCAGCTGATGTCCCCGCTGCAGATCTCCGATCCCTTCGGCTCCTTCCCTCACTCCCCCACCATGGACAACTATCCTAAACTGGAGGAGATGATGCTGCTGAGCTCAGGGGGGCCCCAGTTTCTTGGCGCCGCCGGCGGGCCTCCAGAAGGCAGTGGTGGTGGGGGAGGTGGAGGAGGAGGCGGCGGCGGCAGTGGCAGCAACAGCACGGGTGGCTTCAATCCCCAAGGGGAAGCCGGCGAACAGCACTTCGAGCACCTGGCTGCAGGTAAGCAGCGGCCCAGAGCAATGGACTTCCTTCCCCTTGCCTCTTCCTCCGGGTTCCTGGTTCTTTGCTACTATTTGGGAGAAGGCACTTTCCTAGCCTTCCAACATGAAACCCCCAAAAGTCCCCAAACCCGTCTTCTGAGCCCCCTGGGGCTTGTGCCCAGCAAAAAGACTGTGGTGGACGCTGTACCCCACTATACCTTCTGTATGAGGCTAAGCATTGCCCTGGCCCTGGGCGGCATGCCCGATGGAGGATCCCTGGGCTGTTGTTTTGGCTGGAGATGTTGCTGGGGCTGCGTGGGTGGTGGTGGTGGGGTGGTGGAGGAGGCTTGTTTTGAGGAGGAAAAAAACGAGCTCTCTCTAGATGGGAGCTAACCCCTTGTCCCCTGTAATGAAGGGGCTGTGATGCTTGGGGCTTGGAAATACCCTTGGGAGTTGAGGCTAGAAGGGTTAGGGGGTAGGAATGGTCCCAGGGTGGCTAGGGAGGCGGCAGGACTAGCGGGAATCCCTTTGCCTCCTTACTGTGATGCGGAGCCCTGGTAACTGCAGTAGAGGGGGGATTCTCCATATTTGCGTCAGCTGTTGTTGAAATGGGCTCTGCTGCTGGAGCTCTTCCAGGAACATTGCAATCTGCTGCTATCAATTATTAACCAGCCCAGTAGTCAATGGCAGCAGCAGCAGCCAGTAGCAACTCTTTACCTCTCCAAATGAGATCTTGCTCCAGTAACACGGATTGTTCTCTTTCCTCCTCACTAGACCCTTTTCCTGACATTCCACTGAACACGGAGAAGGTGCTCTCGGAGACCAGCTACCCTAATCAGCCCACTCGGTTACCCCCAATAACCTACACTGGCCGATTCTCCTTGGAGCCAGCCCCCAACAGTGGCAATACTCTGTGGCCAGAGCCACTTTTCAGTCTGGTCAGTGGACTTGTCAGCATGAGTAACCCACCAGCCACCTCATCGGCAGCCCCATCTCCATCGGCCTCCTCTGCCTCCTCCTCACAGAGTCCCCCACTGAGCTGTGCAGTGCAGTCCAGTGAGAGCAGCCCCATCTACTCTGCAGCCCCTACGTTCCCCACTCCCAACTCTGAGATCTTCCCTGAGCCACAAAGCCAGGCCTTCCCTAACTCAGCTGGCTCAGCTATCCAGTACCCACCACCTGCTTATCCCACCTCCAAGGGCAGCTTCCAGGTGCCCATAATCCCAGACTATCTCTTCCCACAGCAGCAGGGGGGTGAGTTGGGCTTGGTCCCACCAGACCAGAAACCCTTCCCGAACTTGGAGAGCCGAACCCAGCCTTCCCTCACCCCACTGTCCACCATCAAGGCTTTTGCCACACAGACTGGCTCTCAAGATCTGAAGACCCTCAACACTACCTATCAGTCTCAGCTTGTCAAGCCAAGTCGCATGCGCAAGTACCCTAACAGGCCCAGCAAGACTCCCCCCCACGAGCGCCCCTATGCCTGCCCTGTGGAGTCCTGTGACAGGCGCTTTTCACGATCTGATGAGCTGACTCGCCATATCCGAATCCACACAGGCCAGAAGCCCTTCCAGTGCCGCATCTGCATGCGAAATTTCAGCCGAAGTGACCACCTCACCACTCACATCCGTACTCACACTGGAGAGAAACCCTTCGCCTGTGACATCTGTGGGAGAAAGTTTGCTCGAAGTGATGAGCGCAAGAGGCACACAAAGATTCACCTTCGACAGAAAGAAAAGAAAACAGAGAAGGGTGTTCCATCCTCTGTGGCTTCTTCCCTCTCTTCATATCCATCCCCTGTCACTACCTCCTACCCATCCCCTGCTACCACTTCCTACCCATCTCCAGTACCCACCTCCTATTCTTCTCCTGTGTCCTCATCTTATCCCTCTCCAGCACACAGTGGCTTCCCCTCACCCTCTGTGGCTACCACGTACTCCTCTGTCACCCCTGCCTTTCCACCCCAAGGCATTACCAGCTTCCCCTCCTCAGCCGTCACCAACTCCTTCAGCGCCTCAACAGCGCTTTCGGACATGACGGCCACGTTTTCTCCCAGGACAATTGAAATATGCTAAAAAAAAAAAAAAAAGCAACCAACCTGCTCCCCCCCCCACCCCCACGTGAGACTCAATTGGGACAGGAGGGGAAGATGGCCAGGTCGGGGAGGGAGGACTCATACCTTAAGAGAGTCCTGTCCCCCCAGTCCCCAAAGTACCAATAGCCCCTTTCTACCCTGTTTCCCTTTCTCATCATCCCTTATATACCCTTTGACTTCAGCTGCCTGAAACAGCCATGTCCAAGTTCTTCACCTTCTATTCAAAGGACTTGACTTGCATGGATTTTGGATATATCATTTCAGTCTCATTTCCATCATGCCCCTCCCCATCTTCCCTCTGATGCTAGAAAATTGAGTTGGAAAGATGGGGAAACTGAGCTTTGAAGCTCAGTCCCTTTCCTTTTTGCCCCTGTACAGTATCTGTGCCATGGATTTTGTTTTTCTTGGGGTACTCTTGATGTGAAGACAATTTGCATATTCATATTGTAATTATTTGGAGTTTGGGCCTCATTTTGTTTAAGGGGAAAAAAAGGCAAAGAAAAATGAGCAATGGTAATTTTTTTTTGTGAGATGCTGTGATATGATGAGTTTGAAGCTTCTTTTTGAAACAGCAATTTTTAGGTATTAATCAGCATGTGTCAGAGTGATGTCTGTTTACTTTGTAAATATCAAACCAACTTGTACTCTCACATGTGGCAAAAAAAAAAAGGTTGTTTTTTTTTTCCTTTGGAGGTTCCCCCCCTTATTTTGTTTTCAAAGTTCTATGTCTTGGTGCCTTTTTGTGTGAATGCCTCGCTGACGCCTTGACACGTACAGATGTGTAGGAATGAGTATTATGACCACCCTCTGGCCTTAAAGGGGGTGGGGAGGCAGGGAAAGATGATTCCAGGGAGGCTTTGGGAGCAAGAATGGGGAAAGAGGGCTGAGCTCCGCTTTCATTTCTCCGGAATGTAAGCAGCAAAAAAACTTAAACTAAATCTGAACTCTCAAAAGTCTATTTTTGTAACTGAAAATGTAAATTTATAAATATATTCAGGAGTTGGAATGTTGTAGTTTACCTACTGAGTAGGCAGCGGATTTTTTGTATGTTATGAACATGCAGTTCATTATTTTGTGGTTTTATTTTTACTTTGTAATTGTGTTTGCTTAAACAAAGTGACTGTTTGGCTTATAAAACACATTGAATGCGCTTTACTGCCAATGGGATATGTGGTGTATATCCTTCAGAAAATTAAAAAGAAAATAAAGAATTTGTGGTTGTATGTATTTTTCTCAAGAGGAGGAGAGGATCTATATGATGGTCCTAGTTGGGGGAAACTGGGGAGTTCCTTAAGGTTTCTAAAAGGCCTTTTCTGTTTAGGGATGGGCCTAGGATGGGAAGAGGAGAGGATTACAATTTTGTCAGTATTTCTAGTTTATTCTGTCTTAGTCTGTACTATGATAAGTGAAATCTTTTGGGGCTTGAGACTGTTCTTGCTAGCTTTGGCTGGGTCTCAACTTGTTGCCTGTCTGGGGGAAGCCCCTAAGCACTCTTCCACGGGACTCCTGCCAAAATTGGGGGGATGAATCAGACTAGTGGAAGACTTCTGCAGATGCCAGCCTTTGAGGTTGAAGGTTCAGTGGGGATAGCCTAGTTTATTGGGCTAGGGGATCTCCAGCTGTGTCTGTACCATCCTCCCTGCTCACATGAGCTCTGGAAATGTTTCAAGAGAATTACTATCACCCCAAATATACTTCTTGAGCAGGGTGAGGGCATGGGTACTTTGGGGATACAGTGAAACCAAGGCCAGACCTAGTCTGGTCTACCCCACGCATATCTCTGCTGTTTCCCTGTTTTCTAACTGTATGGGGTGGGAAAAATAGAAAGAGAAAACCAAGTCTCAAGCCAAGAAGCCTTCCAGGAAGAAAAGCTTGTCCATTTGCCAGCTGGAGCTAATAACACACCCCTGGCAGTGGCCAGGAGAAAGGCTCTGAGGCAAAGTATGTCAAGGTGTCAAGTGGGTCTTGGCCAGTGCCAGGACAGTCTCTGGAGAAGAAAAATCCCTCTGCCACATTTCATTTCCCACCCTTATTTCTGCCTCCCCCTTAGAACATACCTCAATGACTGTGGATAAGGATGACAGTCAAGAGAGAACCTCATGAGGACATAATTTACCAAGATATTTTGTAGACAGCATTATGATGGCTTTCCATAAGTCCACTATTGTAACTGTCCTAGATAGAGATAGGGGAAGGTCCTCATTTTCCTCTTCCTTAGGTTCTCTCCTTTCTTCTACCTGTGGAGGCATGAGAACCAACAAGACATTGTTTGAATGTTCATTGACACCAACATTGGATCCATGAAGCCTAAACAAAAGTATAGTGCAGGGGTCGGCAACATATGGCTCTTGAGCCATATCTGGCTCTTTTGAAGTCCAGATATGGATCTTTCTGTAGGAGCCATAAAGTCAATTTTTTTTCCAGGCACTGTTATAGAAGCACGCACTGTGAGCACTGTACAGCTCTCACGAAATTACATTTTAAAAAATGTGGCATTTATGGTTCTCACGGCCAAAAAGGTTGCTGACCCCTGGTATAGTGGATGGTGAACCTTTTAGATACTGAGTGCCCAAATTACAACCCTCATGCTGCACTGTGAGCCCCCTCCCCTTACTCCAGACAGGGGAGGGAGGAAGTACTCCCATTGGATTACTGGGCAAAGGGGTGAGTGAAGTGGGAAATGTCCTCAAGTGTGAGGCCCCCCTTCCCCCAACACATTTCAGCACAAGTGCTCTAGGTTTGCTAACACAGATCTATAGATTTTTCTGCTGCCATCCAACTTAGGCATATGATCTTTTCCTTTCATTTTTACCTTTTAAGTTTTCTTTACTTAGTGTGCTCCTCCACTCTTTTCCTCTGTTTGAGCCCATATTAACTGCTAATCAAGCTTCTTTTTTAATATAAAATTCCAAACTTCATCTGCTTGAGATAATGCATGTATTTGGGGGGGTTGACTGATCTGAGAGGTTACTTTGGGGAACTTTGGGCTATGTCATTATCAAAATGGGGCAATTACAGCCCCAGCGTCTCTATCTAAGCTTGGAAGGTAAAGTGTTCCATTCCTGATTTTTCCTGACAAAAACTATATTCTGAATAGTTAGGTCATTTTGTCCCAGGGCTGCACCTGGAATCCACAGCAAGTGGGATGCACAAAGTACAATTCAGAGCTCTGCTCCACACCTAAACCATGTTAAGTCGATATTTCCCTAGGACTAGAGAATGCAAGCTTGTTCATTGTAACAGCAAACGTTTAGGTTGTCCCCTCTCTCAGGAGTCAGAGATTTATTAATTTGAGCTAGAAGAGAACACAGTAGCTACCTAGTCCAATATATTTGAGAGAAATCTCTACTGTGATATAACTTCACAAACTTCATCCAGCTTTCAAAAACCTCCAGTGAGAGGAACTCTACCCCTTCAGCCACTCATAAGGTGGTTTAGTATACTTTTACAGAGCTCTAATTATCATTCAACCTGAATTTGCATCTTTAGAACTTCCAACCCGCAGCAAGCAAAATAGGTCTAATAGTGACAACCCTTCAAATACATCAAGATTATCTATTATGTACCCTCACTTAGTTTCCCCAATTCCTTCAGGCTATCTTTGAAGAGTCATATGATGTGGATTCAAGGATGGATGTTCTAGAACCAATTTTAATTTAAACTGTGTAACAGAATTTTAAAAGGGTACTTGAGATGGTTGGGCTACCCAGAGCAGAGTTATCACCTCTTTTTTTCCTCAAAATGATATATATTTTTAAAAAAATAAAACAAACAAACAAACCTTTTACTTCTTAGAATTGATACTAAGTATCTAAGGGAGAAGGGTGGTAAGAGCTAGGCAATTTGGATTAAGTGACCTGCTCCGACTTGTGGCTTGAACCACCACGTGGTTCAAAATTGAAATAATCCCTACTAAATTTCACTATTAATGCAACCAATAGTTCTAATCTGTCAAGCTTTTTTGAAAACTTGCTGTCAACCCAGATTACTAGCTATCCCTCTCAGTTGATGTCCATTTGAAAAGGATGCTAACTATGTATCTATCTTGACATCCATCAATTAATTAAAGAATATATAGGGTCCCAAATACAGATAAATTCTGAGAATGCTCTAATACAAAGAGAGTTCAGAGTTAGTTAGATGGCTCGACTCAAACAATATTGTCTTTATTTAGAATATTTTTCCATGGTTACATGATTCTTGTTGTCTCCCTCCCCTCTTCCCTTCCCCTCCCAGAGCTGACAAGCAATTCCACTGGATTATACAATCATTGTTCAAAACTTATTTCCACATTATTCATATCTGCAGTAGAGTGATTGTTTAACCTCAAAACCCCAAATATACACACCAAACCTCGTGATTGATCATATGTTTTACTTCTGTGTTTCTGTTCCTACAGTTCTTTCTCTGGATGTGGACAGCATTCTTTCTCATAAGTTCCTCTGGATCTTATGAGATCCTGGATCACTGCTTTGCTGCTAGTAGAAAAGTCTATTATATTTGATTGTACCACAGTGTATCAGTCTCTGTGTATAATGTTCTCCTGGTTCTGCTCCTTTCACTCTACATCAATTCCTGGAGGTCATTCTGGTTCACATAAAAATCCTCCAGTTCATCATTCCTGTCAGTACAATAGTAATCCATCACCATCAGATACCACAGTTCATTCAGTCATTCCCCAATTAATGGACACCCCCTCATTTTCCAATTTTTTGTCACCACAAATTGCACAGCTACAAATATTTTTGTACACATATTTTTGCTTATTATCTTTTGGGGTATAAACCTAGCAGGGTATGGCTGGATCAAAGGGCAAGCATTCTTTTAAGGCCCTTTGCACATAATTCTGAATTGCCCTTCAGAATAATTGGATTAATTCACTCCACTGACAGTGTATTTATTAGTGTCTTAATTTTGCCACATCCCCTCCAACATTTATCACTTTCCTTTGCTGCAATATCCATCAGTCTGCTTGGGGTAAGGTGGTACCTCAGAGTTGTTTTAATTTGCATTTCTCTAATCAAGAGGGATTAAGAACACTTCTTCATGTGCTTATTGATAGTTTTGATTTCTTCATGTGAAAACTGCCTATTCATGTCCCTTGACCATTTGTCGATTGGGGAATGGCTTGATTTCTTGTAAATTTGACTCAGTTTATTATATATTTGGGAAATTAAGCCTTTGTCAGAGAGTTTTGTTATTAAAATTTTTCCCCCAGTTTGTTGCTTTCCTAATTTTGGTTACCCTGGTTTTGTTTGTATAAAAGCTTTTTAATTTGATATAATCTAAGTCATTCATTTTACATTTTGTAATGTTCTCTATCTCTTGCTTGGTCTTAAATTCTTTCCTTTCCCATAGATCTGACAGGTATACTATTCTATGTTCACCTAATTTATTTATGATTTCACTCTTTATATTTAAGTCATTTACTCATTTTGAATTTATCTTATAATCTATAGGGTGTAAGATGTTGTTCTAAACCTAATTTTTCCCATGCTGCTTTCCAATTTTCCCACCAGTTTTTGTTAAATAGTGAGTTCTTGTCTCAAAAGCTAGGATCTTTGGGTTTATTGAACATTAGCTTGCTGAGGTCTTTACCCCTAGTCTATTCCATTGGTCCACCCTTCTGTCTCTTAGCCAGTACCATATTGTTTTGATGACCACTGCTTTATAATACAGTTTTTACTGCTAGGCCCCCATCTTTCACATTTTTTTCATTATTTCTCTTGATATTCTTGATCTTTTGTTCTTCCAGATGAACTTTGTTATAATTTTTTCTAATTCTATAAAAAAAAGTTTTTTGGTAATTTGATAGGTATGGCACTGAGTAAGTAAATTATTTTAGGTAGGATTGTCATTTTTATTATATTAGCTCATCCTACCCATGAACAATTAATGTTTTTCCAATTATTTAGATCTAGTTTTTTTTAAACCCTTACCTTCCATCTTGGAGTCAATACTGTGTATTGGCTCCAAGGCAGAAGAGCAATAAGGGCTGGGCAATGGGGGTTAAGTGACTTGCCCAGGGTCACACAACTGGGAAATGTCTGAGACCAGATTTGAACCTAGGACCTCCTGTCTCTAGGTCTGGCTCTCAATCCACTGAGCTACCCAGCTGCCCCCTAGATCTAGTTTTTTTTTTGTTTTTTTTTTGTTTTTTTTTTTAACCCTTGTACTTCGGTGTATTGTCTCATAGGTGGAAGAGTGGTAAGGGTGGGCAATGGGGGTCAAGTGACTTGCCCAGGGTGGCTGAGGCCGGGTTTGAACCTAGGACCTCCTGTCTCTAGGCCTGACTCTCACTCCACTGAGCTACCCAGCTGCCCCCCCAGATCTAGTTTTAATTGGAATTTAAATGGAATTTCTTTTTCTTACTCCTGCTGCTGAATTTTGTTGGAAATATACAGAAATGCTGATGATTTGTGTGGGTTTATCGTGTACCCTGCAACTTTGCTCAAGTTGTTAATTATTTCCACTAGCCTTTTAGTTGATTTTCTAGGATTCTTTAAGTATACCATCATATCATCTGCAAAAAATGATAATTTAGTTTCCTCATTGCCTACTTTAATCTTTTCAGTTTCTTTTTCTATATATTGTCTTTAACAAGTTCAATGTCAGCTTAGATGATGAGTGGTCCCCAGTGAAGTAGCACCCTTCCCTTCCCTCTCCACCCACTGGGCATATGGGCTAATATATTTAACATTTTAAAATATCATTTTAGTGATCTTTTGATTTATAGAAGACGCTAAGCTAGGAAAGATAGTTAACATACTCTGTGACAAAAATGAGATCCAAAAAGATCTTGATAGGTTAGAACATTGGGTTGAACCTACTAAGATAAAATCTTAATAATAATATCCTTGATAATATGTAAAAAATACAAGATAATATATGGGAGGTATGCATGGTTAAATGATGGCAGTTTGCTTGAAAAAGACCTAATGGGGCGGGCCCTAATTGGTGGAAATAGTGGGAAATACAATGAAAATTCTCCATCCTGAAATCCCTCCAAACAAATCTAGAAAATCCACCAATCCAAATCCTGGTGGACAAGAAAAAGTCACAGTGATTCATTTTCCCAGCCCTGATCAGCATAGGGAAACAGATGGGAGAATCTGTGGATGCTTCAGAGTAGGGGGGTTAGGGGGAGGGAGAGGCAAGGTTGACTAATTTGTGAGAACACTTCAAGAAACATTCTAGCATAAGGATGCTTGAAATAACTCTTGTATAATCTTTTCCCTCTATAAGATTATACTTAGTTTTCCTGGATTAGTTTTCTTGGGTAATCTCTGTCTAGTGGAATAATTTGTTCCAAGCTTTCTGATTCTTTATAGTGGTGGCTGCTAAATCATGTATGATTACTATAGCTCCCTGGGGGCTTGAATTTATCTGGCTGCTTGCAGTCATTTTTTTTTTTTTTTTTTTTTTTTTTTTTTACTTAAACCCTTACCTTCCGTCTTGGAGTCAATACTGTGTATTGGCTCCAAGGCAGAAGAGTGGTAAGGGCTAGGCAATGGGGGTCAAGTGACTTGCCCAGGGTCACACAGCTGGGAAGTGTCTGAGGCCAGATTTGAACCTAGGACCTCCCGTCTCTAGGCCTGGTTCTCAATCCACTGAGCTACCCAGCTGCCCCTCATTTTTTTTCCCTCTAATTTGACTTGAATAGATTTTTAGCTATAATGTTCCTGGGAATTTATAGGAGGTAAATTGTATATTCTCTCTATTTCCACTTTGCTCTCTGGTTCTAAGAGATCTGGGCAGTTTTCTTTCCAGATTTCTTGAAATGATGTCTATATAGCCTTTTCTGGTCATGGAGTTCATAGTCCAACGATTCTTAAATTTTTATCTACTTCATTCTGTTTTCCATGTCAGTTGTTTTTGCTATGTGGTACATTATATAATCTTCTATCTTTTTTACTTTGTTTTTAATATTTCTTATTGTCTCAAGGATCATTGGCTTCTATTTGTTCCATTCCAACTTTTAAGAGATGGTAAGGAGATGATATATGTATCTGAATCTTATCATCATCAGGGGTCATAGAGGGAATTTTATTAGAAGGCTTGGGGATGGTTCTGTTATTACATCTTGATGTTATAAAAAGAATGGAAAAAGAAGAGAAGAAGAATACACTAGAGGAAGGGAAAGAAAGGTTTGGGAAAATTCTATCACATAAATAGAGTATTCAAATAGAAGTCTATAAAAACAAAGATGGAGGAGTGTAAGTAAGCTGAGAGTTGAACTTCATTTGTCTGAGTAGGTCAAATTTGGGAAGAAAGAATATACGTATACACATAATACACACTCAGGGTTGAGTGCAGAAATACATTTCATAGGAAAGTAGGAAAGAAAGGGGGGAAGGAAGAGAGAAGGGGGAAATTAGAAGGGAGAGGAGGTATATTATTGGCAAAACAACCTTCAAGGATGTACCAAAGAAATAGCTTTTTGAGGGGACAAAGTTCTGAAATCTGAACAGATTGCCCATCAACTAAAGAATGGCCATATGGACTTTAGTATATGGATGGTCATAGAGTGCTGTTGTGCTAAAGAAACGATGAGGGAGATAGCGTCAAAGAAACCTGGGAGTCTTGTATGAACTGATGCCAGTTAGGTCTATGCGGCCTGATACCTGGTGTGAAGTGATGGGTGTTGACAATGTTAGTTTATAGAGTAAAAACAATCATCTTCACTCATTCCTGAGGACTCAGAGGCTCTATCTAGAGCAGAGCCACCTGTTCTTCCCTTATTTCCTACTTGCTCATCGAAAGGCCACAAAGCACTAATTGACCTAAGATATTGTTCTCAAGATAGCTAACCTGATCATGTTAAGCAGTTGATTGCATAACTTGGTGACATTTTCTTCGGTTTCCAAGGACAAAATCTCCTTCTGTGCTTGGCATTTAAAGCTCTTCATAAACTTACCTTTTCAGGCTTATTGTGTGTTATTCTCCTTTATACTCTGATCCAGCTGTATTGTCTTTCTTGCTGTTCCTATATATGGCATTCCACTTCCCATTTCCAACCCTTTGTATAGACCATGAATGCACCGTCTCCTTCCTTGCCTATTTCCTGAAACTCCTAGCTTCCTTCAAAACTCAGTTCAGGTGTCACTACCTCCTGAACTCTTAGCAGATCTCCTCACCTGGTGCTAATACTAGTGCTTTCCTTTCTACAAATTTACTTTGTATTAACTTTGTACAAATTTTAGATATAAAAGGCAGCATGCTGTAATGGATGGACTGTTGTGTCAAGTCTTGGACTCGGGAAGGACCTGGATTTGAATGCTTGCTATCTGACACATCCCAGCTATGGGAATCTGAGTAATACTCCTTCTCTTGGTACATTAGGTAACTCTTTAATGCTATAATTTGCAGAGAAGTTTCTTGCGACTTGCATTTTTTGTAGAGGAGGGAATTTGGTGAACTGAGATTTCCCTATACTAATGAAATCATAGGTCCAATATTTATCTCATATTCAAGGTGTTCCAAAAGTCTTAGTGCACTTTAAATTTTTAATAGCTTAGTTATATGTGCACCTTGTTTCCCCTCTCCAATAGCATATAAGCTTCTTGAGGGCAAAAGAACTATTTCACTTTTGTCTTTGTATACCTACCATCCACCAGAGGGTCTAGCACATAACAGTCCCCCTACCTTTTGTTTTCAAACTCTTACCTTCCATCTTAGAATCAGTACTCTATATTGGTTCCAAAGCAGAAGAAGAAGGGTTAGGCAATGGGAGTTAAGTGACTTGCCCAAGGTTATATAGCTTAGAAAGTATCTGAGGCCAGATCTGAATCTAGGATCCCCTGTCTTGGGACCTGTCTCCTGTATATATAACAATCCCTTAATAAATTTTGTTGATGGAAGAGTGGCAAATAGGTCTAGAGGAGAAAAGAGGAAAGAAGCTAAGAGGAAAGAGAGATTTCATACAGAGAAAAAGAAGAAATCATCCAGGCTTCCTCAGGTGAATATGACCTAAAGTATTTAAGAAATGGGGAAACAGGAAATGAGGACTAATATCTCATCAGATCAGCACAGAGGGGAAATGGTTTTATCAGCTGGACATAAGTAGACCTTTGCCATGTCAGGTGGTTGGCAGGTTTCCCTGCTGGGATGTGGTTGGGGGAACCATCTCCATCCCCATGAACCTATAGAGACTGAGTTGGATCCATCTAATCAGCCTGACCTTAGGTTCATAAATACAGGTCTAGAAAGGACATTAGAAGTCATCTAGTCCCAGGGGCAGCTAGGTGCCTCAATGGGATAGAGCTCTAGACTTGTAGTCTAGAGGTCCCGAGTTCAAAATTGACCACAGACATTTCCTAACTATGTGACCTTGGACAAGTCACTTAACCCCATTTGCCTAGCCTTTGCCCCCTCTGTCTTAGAATCATTACTAGGATAGAAAGTAAAGGATTTGAAAGAAAAAGAAGTTATTTAGTCCTCACAGTGTCAAAGAGGGGTACCTAATAACTCCTGGGAAACTGAAGCCCAGAGATGGGAAATGTCTTACCCAAAGTCACACAGGTAACCAGTATATAGCTAAGATCTGAATTCAGGTCCCATGAAGCACTATGTCAAATGCACCATGCTACTTCCCTCATCAGCTTCCTCCTCTAAAACCACATCCAAGTAAATGCATTTCTCCAACTGCCAGTGAAATTCAACAGAAACTCAGCCCACAGTGCTCTGGCTCCTGCCATGTCTTGGCCAGGGAATATCCATTCTAGGAAACTCCCCTGCTCTGTGCTCAGAAAGACAAGCAGCAACTTTGGACTTGCCTTCTTCTGGCATTTAGCAAGGTGAAGGATGGAGAGGGGGAGAAATTTGACACCCCCTACCATACCAGGTTCAGTTAATGATAACTTAGCAGGAGAAATCCATGGGTGAGGTAAGGTGCTTGCCCAGGTGATTTGAGAGAAAAGCTCAAGGATCTCCAGTTGCTAGCAGCCCTCGTGCTTTCGATTCTCCTGAGCCCAGTCAGTGAGTAGAGCCCTGATAAAGTAAGTCCAAAAGGGAGATCCTGTTAACATTTTTTGGGAGGATCAAGGCTATTGTAGGAAGTGGCAGCTGAGCAGTGCGTCTGGAAGGAAGCTAGGGACGCTAAGAGGCAGAGGAGAGGAAGGAGAGCATTTCAGATATGGGGGCCTAATAAAGTCAGAGAAGCAGGGGATGAAATGTCATTTTCAGAGGAACAGATAGTAGGCCAGTAGGACTGAAATGGAGAGTGTGGTAATCCGAGTTTAACCCAAAGATAAATCTAGTAGAGTTCCTTAACATGAGTTCTATCTTTCTCCAGGTTCCCAAGGTTCCCTCTTATGCAAGCACAAATGAATGAATGAATGAATGAATGAGAAAGGGAAGGAACAAGTATTCATCCATCTGTATATTTTCCATAGCACCAAAGACTATGTCTTGATCATAAATGATGCTTGTGAAATACATGTGGAATTGGATCTGTTGAATTAGCTGGTCATAGAGAATGACTTTGTCAGGAAATCAATATTCTGATTTCTTCTCTTGGGACTGCTTCTACTTGTTCCCCAGCATCCCAGATCCCCTGTTCCTATCCGTATACAGCGCTCCCTCTCACACAGGCTGACTTTGCACAGACTTTATGTTATACTCTCTTATCTTTTGACTCTTTCTGAAGTTCTTTTTTTTCCTCCCCTGATTCTCTGGTTTCACTTCTGTCCCCTAATTCCAGGTACTCTCTGGATACTTGTGCCTCTCTCAAAGGGGAAAGATAGCTGTCCTAAAACTCAGCAAGATTCAATCTATCTATAATTAAAATCGATTTCTTTTCATCTTTCTCTACATAAATGAACTATGTTTTTATTGCTCCGTCCTAAACTCCTTCCTATTTGTTTATATCTTCTTTGGTTAGAAGCAGCTGCCTGGGAGGCAGCTAGATGGCTCAGTGGATAGAGTTAGGAGGTCCTGGATTCAAACACTTCCTAGTTGTATGACCCTGATGAGCAAGTCACTTTGTTCCAATTGCCTAAGCCTTGCCACTCTTCTGCCTTGGAACCAATACTTAGTATTGATTCTAAGGGGAAAAAAAGGTAAAGGTTAAAAAATAAAATAAGAAGCTTCCTGAGACGGAACTGAGTGTATTATCATTAACTTATTCAGCTCAGGAGAGAATTATATTGGGGGAACTTTAGGTTCAAAGGTATGAGGACCTGTTACAAACTGGGGAATGGAGGAGTTCCCAGATCCAATAGGCTTTCTCCCTCGTAATAGGAATAGAAGATATAGGGAACTGAAGGAAGAAAATTACATTATCAAATGACTAGGACTCTACCTTTGACTCTTTAACCTTCTGCTTGTTTATTTTTGAGCTTTTCTGTCTCACCCTAATTAATTAGTTTTATTAAAAAGTTATGACTTTTTACACTCAAGACTGTAGCTCACCTCATTCCTTGCCTTTTAGATCTGAGATAAAGAGACTGTACATGTAGTCTCCTTTCTTTTCCATTCTGGCCTCAGACATTTCTAGCTGTGTGACCATGGGCACACTTAACCTCTGTCTAAAACAGTTTTTCCTCAACCAAAAAATAGAGATAATAATCACCACTTTGTCGTGGTGGAGGAATTTGCTGTGCAGTGCAGGGTTACCCAAGACAGGTCATAATGGAGAGTTCAGAAAAAATGTGATTCATTGGAGAAGAAAATAGCAAACTATTTCAGTATCTTTGCCAAAATATCCTGTGGACAATATTAAAACGATAAAAGATGCCAACAGAAGATGAGCCCCTCTGGTGGGAAGGCATCCAGTGCATTACTGGGGAAGAGTAGAAGATAACTACAAGTAGCTCCGGAAAGAATGAAGCATCTGGGCCAATGCCAAAAGGAAGTTCAGCTATGAATATGTCTGGCAGCAAAAGGAAAGTCCAATACTGCAAAGATCAATTTTGCATAGGTGTCTGGAACATAAGAGCTATGATCCAAGGCAAGCTAGATGTGGCTAAACAGGAGGCAGAAAGTTTAAATATTTACATCTCAGGTGACAGGGAACTTAAATGGATGAGAATAGATGAATTTGATTCAGGGGATCATTATTTATACTACTGGGGTCAAGAATCCCTTAGAAGAAATGGAAGAGCCCTTGCAGTCAAAGGATGAGAAATAGGATGGGATATAATCTCAACAATGACAGGATGATATTTGTTCAAATCCAAGGCAAACCAATCAACATCCTACGAATAAGCAATCTATGTGCTCCAACCACTGATGCCAAAGAGGTCAGTTACTCAATTCTATGAAGACCTGCATCTTCTAGAAATAACACACACACACACACACAATGTCACATTCATCCTAGGAGACTAGAATACTAAAATAGGGAATCAAAAGATAATTGGAGAGGCAGCTAGGGAGCAATGGCTAGAGTACCAGGGTTGGAGTTGGGAGGACCTTGGTTTAAATGTGGTCTTGGACACTTCCTGTTGTGACCCTGGGCAACCCCAATTGCCTAGCCCTTGCTGCTCTCCAATCTTAGAACTGATTCTAAGATAGAAGGTAAAGGTTTTGGAGGGTTTTTTTTCTGTTTGTTTTTAAAGATAATTGGAATAACAGGCAAGTTTGGCCTTGGCCTTGAAGTACCAAATGAAGCAGGGCAAAGATGAATAGAGTTTTGCCAATATAACTCACTGGTCAGAGCAAACACTCTTTTCCCACAACTCAAAAGATGACTTTACACATGGACATCACCATGGTCAATACTGAACTCAAATTGATTATGTATTTTGCAACCAAAGGTGGAGAAAGCTCTAAATAGTCAGTTAAAGCAAGACCCAGAGTTGATCCTGGAGCTCAGGTCAGGAGTTTCTTGTTGCAAAATTCAGACTTAAATTGAAGAAAGTAGAGAAAACCATTAGATCTTATAGATATGACCTAAGTAACATCCCTTAAGAATAGGAAGTGGAAATGATGAATAAATTTAAAGGATTAGATCTGGTAGATAAGAGTGCTGGAAGAACCATGAACAGAGGTTCGTAATATTGTGTAAGAGGCAGCAACAAGAAAAATCCCAAAGAAAAAGAGCAAGCAAAATAACAGGTGTCTGATGAGACTTTACAAATAGATCAGGAAAGAAGGGAAGCAAAAAAGGGAAAGCAGAATGGGAGACTGAATGCACAATTCCAGAGATTTTCTTAAATGAACAATGCAAAGAAACAGGGCACAAAAAGAATAGGAAAGACAAGAGATCTCTTCAAGAAAATTAGAATTATGAAGAGAATCATTCCATGGGGAAAATGGACATGATAAAGGACAAAAATGGCAAGGATCTATGGGACATTTATATTTCCCAGTATTAGCTGCTGGGACTCCCACAGATTTTTAGCTCTTTAATGCTACTTCTGAAGGTTAACCACCTGCCTTCTGCTTGACTAGCTGCTCTTATCTGAACATGGCCTGGCCTATTCACACCTAAGAAAAAGTAGCTTTGTAAGAAAGTAATCTTCTTCAGATGAGACTGAAACCTAACTAAGGTTGGGCAGAGGCAAGGGGACAAGGTTGAGCCCAGTGGCATTGGCACAAAGAGAATCCCCCCTTTTTACCTTCCCATCTCATATCAAGGGAAGAGTGTGGGAAACTGTTGAGAAATATAGAATAGTGAATGAGCAATTAGGTCTAATTTTCAGTTTCCTCAGAACCAATCTTTGGTTTTCTCCTACCCAGCAGGCAATGGGACAACTAGGTAGCACAGGGACAGAGTCCCAGGCTCATCTTCCTGAGTTCAGATCTGGGCTATCACTAGTTCAGTTACCCAGGGCAAGTCACTTAACCCTGTGTGCCTCAGTTTCCTTATCTATAAAGTGAGCTAGAAAAGAAAATGGCAAACTACTTTGGTATCTTTGCTAAGAACACTCCAAAGAAGAGTCACAAAGAGTTTGACATGACTGAAAATGACTGAACAACAACAAATTTAGCCGTCAGTCTCCTCAGAACTAAATCTGTATGCTTGAACAATTATTAGTTTATATTAGAACCAACTGTACCCCTTCAGAGCCACTTTTATTCTCTAAAATCCACTGCTGGGGGGCAGCTGGGTAGCTCAGTGGATTGAGAGTCAGGCCTAGAGACAGGAGGTCCTGGATTCAAATCCTGCCTCAGACACTTCCCAGCTGTGTGACCCTGGGCAAATCATTTGACCCCCATTGCCCACCCTTACCACTCTTCCACCTAGGAGCCAATACACAGAAGTTAAGGGTTAAAAAAATAAAATAAAATAAAATCCACTGCTAGTCTCCTCAGACTCAGCTATCAATTACTTTTACTTTGCCATCTTTACTCCTCAGAAACAAGGTTATCTAATAAGAAATATTTTTATTCTCCTCAATATCAACTCTGCTTCCTCAGAACTAACTCAGTTTCCTCAGAACCACCATTTATCTTTCCTCAAAATCAGCTCATGGTGATTTTTTCACTAGCTTCTAGAACCTCAGTTCATTCAATGAATACTAATTGAGACTTCACTATGTGCTGTTCCCTGTACTAAGGGCCTCAAAGCTGAAATGACCTGCTTCTGGCCCTCTAGCCACCTTGTATTTTCATCTCAATCAACTTTCTTTCATCTCACTCTCAGTCTTTTCAGGTCAAAATGTCAACCTCCTTAGAAACAGCTTTCACGCTCTTCAAAACTAACTTTCAGGGAGGTACACTAATCTACTTCTAGTGGAGCTGTGAATTGGTCCAGTGATTTTGGAAAGCAATTTGGAATTTTGCTTTTAAAAAAAGGTATCCAAAAAGAATCCCAATTCAAGGCTTAAGCTCCCAGAAAGTCAAAGACAGAAAGAAGGTCCCATTTATATCAAAATATTCTTAGTAGCATTGGGTATTTTTGGTGATTGGAAACTGGAAATAAAGGGGAATAAAGCAGGGGGGCACATGAATACTATGAATTAGTGTACTTTATGGGAGAAGCCATGGATGTCAGTCAAGAAGAACCTTGGGTAGACTTATACTATGCTTGATCTTAGCCCAAAGGCTGAGAAGCGATCTTGGGAAGATTTATAAGAACTGATTGTGTCAAGTAAGCAGAATCCGGAAAGCAACATATACAAAGACTGTAACAATGGAAATCAAAAGAAAAAGTTGGGTCGAAAGGGGCAAACTAATTCTAGAGTAATGGCTAAGTTTGTTGTTGTTCAGTTATGTCTGACTCTTTGAAATCTCATTTGGGATTTTCTTGGCAAAGATGCTGCAGTGGTTTGGCCATTTCCTTCTCTGGCTTATTTTACAGATGAGGAAACTAAAGCAAACCAGTGTCTTGCCCAGGGAGAACAAACTAGTGAGTGCTCTGAGGTCAGATTTGACCTTAGATCTTCCTGACTCCAGGCCTGGAGCTCTATTCACTGTGTGACCTAACAGAACTGGAAGAGAGCAGGGTGTATCTGTGTATCTGGTGTATCTGTGTATCTTCTCTGATGGGTGCTGAATGAACATTGCAAACTTCCTTAGTTGATGACTTGTTTAATTTTTTGAATTGCTTTTTTTCTTTTTTTCCTTTTTATTCTTTGTTATAGTCTATGACTATGTGGGAAATAAGGGGAGATGGATATATTCAGAACCAAAGCGACATAAAAGCAAAAAAAGTATAAAATGTTGTGTCCGACTCTTTGAAATGCTAATTTTTGGTCTCCTTAGACTTAACTATCATAACTTACTTAGAGTCCATTTTTGTTTTTCTCATATATAATTTTCAAAGTTACTTAATCTCCTCAACCCTCAGTTTTTTAAATTGTAAAACTGGGAGAATATTACTTAATGGATAAATTATTGTTATTATTACGTGGATTAGATGTATGTTAGGGAGCAATTTATTCTTCCCTCCACAAGGAAATGCTTGGCATTGTTAATATTTTATGGGAGATTGCTGGGGAAGGGGCAAAGGTGTCTTACTTGCTCTGGGTCCTGTGTGCCTGCTATCCAGGCTGAGTGGGTGCAACTTGGTTCTTTAAAATTCCTCGTAGGTGGACTGTCTGTCAGAAACTAGCACAATGGAAACAACAGGCAGCCGCTCCTACTGTTGGTGGGTTTTGAAGTTTGGACTTCAGGCTTTTAAAAAGGAGAAGCAGTTGTTATCTTTTTTGGCTCAGAGAGCACCTTCCAATCTGGTGTTTGGGGAGCTCTTGGCATCCCACCCCCTCCTGGAGGCTTATCCAAGCCTAATTCATTTTTTTTAACCCTCACCTTCTGTCTTAGAATAAATATTGATTCCAAGTCAGAAGAATCATTAAGAACTGGACTATTGGGGATAAGTGACTTGGGTAGGGTGACATAACCAGGGAAGTGTCTATGGCCAGGTTTGAACTGAGGATCTCATAATTCCAGGCCTGGTAATGTATCCACTGTGCTATCTAGATTCCTGTCACCTCCTTAAAAAAAACCAAGAACTCCAAGCCCAGTTCTAACAAGCAACTCATACATCTCCTAGACTAGAGTGAGACCTCTTAACTCAGTGATTCCCAAAGTGGGTGCCACCGCCCCCTGGTGGGTGCTGCAGGGATCCAGAGGAGGTGGTGATGGCCACAGGTACATTTATCTTTCCTGTTGCTATTAAAATTTAAAAAAAATTAATTTCCCGGGGTACTAAGTAACATTTTTTTCTGGAAAGGGGGTGGTAGGCCAAAAAAGTTTGGGAACCACTGTCTTAACTGAAGGCAACTGTCCATTATTTATTTTTTTTTATTTTTTATTTTTTTAATTTTAAACCCTTAACTTCTGTGTATTGACTTATTGGTGGAAGAGTGGTAAGGGTAGGCAATGGGGGTTAAGTGACTTGCCCAGGGTCACATAGCTGGGAAGTGTCTGAGGCCGGATCCATTATTTATTTTTTAAATATTTTGATAACTATTTTAATGTACTTGGTTTCCTTTATAATTCTTTGTATTATGATCCAAGACAATTCCAAAGGACCCATGATGAAAAATGCTATTCACCTTCAGAAAGACAAAGGATGGATTTTGAGCGCAAATTAAAACATACTTGTCTCACTTTCTTTTTCTTGCTAGGAGTCGGGGAGGCTGGAAGAGAGGTTTGTTTTATTTTTGCAACATGTCTAATATGGACATACGTTTTGCATGATTTCACTGTATAATAGGTATCACATTGTTTGCCTTCTCAGAGAGCAGGGGAAGGGTTGGGGGAAGGAGAGAATTTGGACATTTTTTAAAAATTGTAAATGAATATTAAAAATAAATAAATAAAACTATCCTGTATATTTTACACATAGAATCATGGATCTAATGTAGAAAAGGAATTTAGAGGTCATTAGTCCAACCACCTAATTTCACAGATGAGGAAACTGAGGTCCAGAGGCTTGCAGTGATTTGTCCAAAGCCACATCTATTATCCATGACAATCATGACCTTCCAGAACTTTCTAGCCCAGGCCTCCAACTCCAAATCCATGTGGTCCAGTCAGTGTCCAGTTGGATGGCTCTCAGACATTCTAGTCAGAACCTAAAGATTACATGGGATCTTCCTTTCCAGTGGAGATCTAGAACCTCAGAATCCTTACCTGGTGGTACTAGATTCTTGTGCCCACTACTGGCATAGATGACTGAGACTGGCCTAGCTGTCCTCTTGTCCCCAGGGTTTGGTTGCATTTTTCTGTCTATGATTCTCATTCTCTCTCTCTCTCTCTCTCTCTCTCTCTCTCT